>NC_092041.1:90930781-91530781 GCF_003086295.3 Arachis hypogaea | reverse complement strand
ATTTGAGTTGTGAAAAGAAGAGATCACAATTTCGTGCACCAAGTTTTTGGCGCTGTTGCCGGGGATTGTTCGAGTATGGACAACTGACGGTTCATCTTGTTGCTTAGATTAGGTATTTTTCTTCAGAGTTCTTAAGAATGAATTCTAGTGTTTCAAGGTGATGTTCTTATCATCACCAAAGTTGATTGATTTTCATCAATTTAGCTCTTGAATGCAATGTCCTGCTGAAGCTTGTTTAGCCATGTCTAATTTCTTTAGACTGAAGCTTTAACTAACATTGCATGATTCCTGGAATTCTCATTAAGAATTTTGATACCTTTATTTTCTTTTTCCACTTAATTTTCGAAAAATCCAAAAAAATTTTACAAAATCATAAAAACCAAAAATATTTTATGTTTCTTTTTAAGTCTAGTGTTTCATTTTAAGTTTGGTGTCAATTGCATGTTTCTGTTCTTCTTGCATTCATGCATGTGTCTTCATTAATCTTCAAGTTGTTCTTGATGATTTCATTGCTCTGATTTTTAAATTCTCTTGACTTGAGTGTTTATGTGTCTTATATGCATTCTCATTTTGTTAGTGTCAGTAGTATACAAACTGCTAAGTTTGGTGTCTTGCATGCATTATTATTTGATTTTAGTTGCATTTTGATTATTCCTTATTATTAAAAATCCAAAAATATTTTTAATTTGTGTCTTTTCAAGTCAATAATACAGAGAATTGAAGATTCAGAACATACTGCAGAGGAATTACACAGAAAAAGCTGGGCGTTCAAAACGCCCAGTGAAGAAGGCAAATTGGTGTTTAAACGCCAGCCAGGGTGCCTGGCTGGGCGTTTAACGTCCAAAAGGGTAGTGGTTTGGGCGTTAAACGCCAGAATGTGCACCATTCTGGGCGTTTAACGCCAGGATGGCACAAGAAGGAAGATTTTGTTTTTAATGCAATTTTTTTCAAGTTTTCAAAATCTTTTCAAAATCAAATCTTTTTCAAATCAAATCTTTTCAATCAAATCTTTTTCAAAATCAATTTCTTTCCATTTTCAAAAATACTTGCTATCAACTAATGATTTGATTCAACATTTCAAGTATGTTGCCTTTTCTGTTGAGAAAGGTTTAATGTTTGAATTATATCTTTTCTTGTTAGCCAAGTTATTAATTTTTAAAATCAAATCTTTTTAAAATATTTTTCAAATCATATCTTCTCAATCACATCTTTTTAAAACCAATCATATCTTCTTAACCACATCTTTTTCAAAATAGTTTTCAATCAAATCTTTTTGATTTCTAATTTCAAAATCTTTTTCAAAAATCACTTTACTTCTTTCTCAATCTTGGTTTTCGAAAATCAATTAAAGTTTTTCAAAATGTTTTTAAAATCCTTTTAAAATTATTTTCAAAAATTTCTTCCCCTCTTCTCACATCCTTCTATTTATGGACTAACACTATTCCTTAATGCACAATTCGAACTCCATCTTCCTTGATAAGTTCGAATTTTCTACCTCTTCCTTCTATTTTTCTTTTCCTCTGACACCTCAAGGAATCTCTATACTGTGACATAGAAGATTCCATATTTTCTTGTTCCCTTCTCTTTCATATGAGCAGGAGCAAAGACAAAAGCATTCTTGTTGAGACTGATCCTGAACCTGAAAGGACCTTGAAGCGAAATCTAAGAGAAGCTAAGGCACAATTCTCTGTAAAGGACCTAACAGAAATCTTCAAAGAAGAAGAACCCATGGCAGCCGAAAACAACAACAATACTAACAATGCAAGGAAGGTGCTGGGTGACTTTACTGCACCTACTCCCGACTTCTATAGGAGAAGCATTTCTATCCCTGCCATTGGAGCAAACAACTTTGAGCTTAAGCCTCAATTAGTTTCTCTAATGCAACAGAATTGCAAGTTCCATGGACTTCCATTGGAAGATCCCCATCAGTTTTTAGCTGAGTTTTTGCAAATCTGTGACACTGTCAAGACTAATGGGGTTGACCCTGAGGTCTACAGACTTATGCTATTCCCTTTTGCTGTAAGAGACAGAGCTAGGATATGGTTGGATTCACAACCTAAAGAAAGCCTGAACTCTTGGGAAAAGCTAGTCAATGCCTTCTTGGCAAAGTTCTTTCCACCTCAAAAATTGAGTAAGCTTAGAGTGGAAGTCCAAACCTTCAGACAGAAGGAAGGAGAATCCCTCTATGAAGCTTGGGAAAGATACAAACAATTAATTAGAAAGTGTCCCTCTGATATGCTTTCTGAATGGAGCATCATAGGTATTTTCTATGATGGTCTGTCTGAACTGTCCAAGATGTCTTTGGATAGCTCTGCTGGAGGATCTCTTCATCTGAAGAAGACACCTACAGAAGCTCAAGAACTAATTGAAGTGGTTGCAAATAACCAATTCATGTACACTTCTGAAAGGAATCATGTGAACAATGGGACTAATCAGAAAAAAAGAGTTCTTGAGATTGATACTCTGAATGCCATATTGGCTCAGAACAAGATATTGACTCAGCAAGTCAATTTGATTTCTCAAAGTCTGTCTGGAATGCAAAATGCACCAGGCAGTACTAAGGAAGCTTCATCTGAAGAAGAAGCTTATGATCCTGAGAACCCTTCAATGGAAGAGGTGAATTACATGGGAGAACCCTATGGAAACACCTATAATCCTTCATGGAGAAATCATCCAAATCTCTCATGGAAGGATCAACAGAGACCTCAACAAGGTTTCAACAATAATAATGGTGGAAGAAACAGGTTTAGCAATGACATGCCTTTTCCATCATCTTCTCAGCAACAGACAGAGAATTCTAAGCAGAGTAACTCTGACTTAGCAACCATGGTCTCTGATCTAATCAAAATCACTCAAAGTTTCATGACTGAAACAAGGTCCTCCATTAGAAACTTGGAGGCACAAGTGGGTCAGCTGAGCAAGAAAATTACTGAACTCCCTCCTAGTACTCTTCCAAGCAATACAGAAGAAAATCCAAAAGGAGAGTGCAAGGCCATCAACATGGCCGAATTTGGAGAGGAGGGAGAGGTAGTGAACGCCACTGAGGAAGACCTCAATGGACGTCCACTGGCCTCCAATGAGTTCCCTAATGAGGAACCATGGGAATCTGAGGCTCGCACTGAGACCATAGAGATCCCATTGGATTTACTTCTACCATTCATGAGCTCTGATGAGTATTCTTCCTCTGAAGAGGATGAATATGTCACTGAAGAGCAAGTTGCTAAATACCTTGGAGCAATCATGAAGCTAAATGACAAGTTATTTGGCAATGAGACTTGGGAGGATGAACCCCCTTTGCTCACCAAAGAACTGGATGACTTGTCTAGGCAGAGATTACCTCAAAAGAGACAGGATCCTGGGAAGTTTTCAATACCTTGTACCTTAGGCACCATGACCTTCAAGAAGGCCTTGTGTGACCTAGGGTCAAGTGTAAACCTCATACCTCTCTCTGTAATGGAGAGGCTAGGGATCTTTGAGGTGCAAGCTGCAAAAATCTCACTAGAGATGGCAGACAATTCAAGAAAACAAGCTTATGGACTTGTAGAGGATGTTCTGGTAAAAGTTGAAGACCATTACATCCCTGCTGATTTCATAGTCCTAGAGACTGGGAAGTGCATGGATGAGTCCATCATCCTTGGCAGACCCTTCCTAGCCACAGCAAAGGCTGTGATTGATGTTGATGGAGGAGAATTGATCATTCAAGTGAATGAAGAATCCTTTGTGTTTAAGACTCAAGGATATCCCTTTGTCACCATAGAGAGGAAGCATGAAGAGCTTCTCTCAAAACAGAGTCAAACAGAGCCCCCACAGTCAAACTCTAAGTTTGGTGTTGGGAGGCCACAACCAAATTCTAAGTTTGGTGTTGAACCCCCACATTCAAACTCTAAGTTTGGTGTTGGGAGGTTCCAACATGGCTCTGACCATCTGTGAGGTTCCATGAGAGCCCTCTGTCAAGCTACTGACATTAAAGAAGCACTTGTTGGGAGGCAACCCAATGTTATATTTTATCTATTTTCCTTTTGTTATTTTTATGTTTTCTGTAGGTTGATGATCATGTGAAGTCACAAAATCAATTGAAAAAGCAAAAAATAGAAAGAAAAATAGAAAGAAAAATAGCACACCCTAGAGGAGAATTTGCTGGCGTTTAAACGCCAGTAAGACTAGCAGATGGGCGTTTAACGCCCAATCTGGCACCATTCTGGGCGTTTAACGCCAGAAAGGGGCACCAGACTGGCGTTAAACGCCAAGAAAGGGCAAGAGGTTGGCGTTAAACGCCAGAAATGGGCACCAGCCCGGCGTTTAACGCCAGAATTGGCACAGGGAGCAATTTTGCTTGCCACTTGGTGCAGGGATGACTTTTCCTTGACACCTCAGGATCTGTGGACCCCACAGGATCCCCACCTATCCCACCACTCTCTCTCTTCTTCACCCATTCACCAATCACCTCAACACCTCTTCCCCAAAAACCCTTCACCTATCAAATCCCATCTTTCTCTTCACCACTCACATCCATCCTTCATAAAACCCCACCTACCTCACCTTCAAATTCAAACCACTTTCCCTCCCAAACCCACCCATACATGACCGAACCCTACCCCTCTCTTCACCCCTATATAAACCCATCTTCAGTCCTTCATTTTCACACAACCTAAACACCCCTTCTCCCCCTTTGGCCGAACCACAAAGCCATTTCCTTCTCCTTCATTTCTTCTTCTTCTACTCACTTCTTTCTTCTTTTGCTCGAGGACGAGCAAACCTTTTAAGTTTGGTGTGGTAAAAGCATTGCTTTTTGTTTTTCCATAACCATTTATGGCATCCAAGGCCGGAGAAACCTCTAGAAAGAGGAAAGGGAAGGCAAAAGCTTTCACCTCTGAGTCATGGGAGATGGAGAGATTCATCCCAAGGGTGCATCAAGACCACTTCTATGAAGTTGTGGCCTTGAAGAAGGTGATCCCCGAGGTCCCTTTCAAACTCAAAAAGAGTGAATATCCGGAGATCCGACATGAGATCCGAAGAAGAGGTTGGGAAGTTCTTACCAACCCCATTCAACAAGTCGGAATCTTAATGGTTCAAGAGTTCTATGCCAATGCATGGATCACCAAGAACCATGATCAAAGTGTGAACCCGGACCCAAAGAATTGGCTTACTATGGTTCGGGGGAAATACTTGGATTTTAGTCCGGAAAATATAAGGTTGGCGTTCAACTTGCCCATGATGCAAGGAGATGAATATCCTTACACTAGAAGGGTCAACTTTGATCAAAGGTTGGACCAAGTCCTCACAGTCATTTGTGAAGAGGGCGCCCAATGGAAGAGAGATTCAAGAGGGAAGCCGGTTCAACTGAGAAGGCATGACCTCAAACCCGTGGCTAGGGGATGGTTGGAGTTTATCCAATGCTCAATCATTCCCACTAGCAACCGGTCCGAAGTTACTTTAGACCAAGCTATCATGATTCATAGCATCATGATTGGAGAAGAAATAGAAGTTCATGAGGTTATATCCCAAGAACTTTATAAAGTGGTGGACAAGTCCTCTACCTTGGCAAGGTTAGCCTTTCCTCATCTCATTTGTCACCTCTGTTATTCAGTTGGAGTTGACATAGAGGGAGACATCTCCATTGATGAGGACAAGCCCATTACTAAGAAGAGGATGGAGCAAACAAGAGACCCCTCTCATCATCAAATCCCTGAGATGCCTCAAGGGATGCACTTTCCTCCACAAAACTATTGGGAGCAACTAAACACCTCCCTAGGAGAATTAAGTTCCAACATGGGACAACTAAGGGTGGAGCACCAAGAACACACCATCCTCCTCCATGAAATTAAAGAAGATCAAAGAATCATGAGAGAGGAGCAACAAAGACAAGGAAGAGACATTGAGGAGCTCAAGCACTCCATAGGATCTTCAAGAGGAAGAACAAGCCGCCATCACTAAGGTGGACCCGTTCTTTAATTTCCTTGTTCTTTATTTTCTATTTTTCGAAAAAAAATCATACTTATGTTTATCTATGTTTGTGTCTTTTGATCATCAGTGTCTTAGTGTCTATGCCTTAAAGTTATGAATGTCCTATGAATCCATCACCTTTCTTGAATGAAAAATGTTCTTAATTGAAAAAGAGAAGAATTGCATGAATTTTGAATTTTATAACAGATTAATTATTTTGATGTGGTGGCAATACTTTTGTCTTCTGAATGTATGCTTAAACAGTGCATATGTCTTTTGAATTTGTGGTTCATGAATGTTGGCTCTTGAAAGAATGATGAAAAAGGAGACATGTTACTGAGGATCTGAAAAATCATAAAAATGATTCTTGAAGCAAGAAAAAGCAGTGAATACAAAAAAAAGAAGGAAAAAAACGAAAAAAAGGGAGAAAAGAAAACGAAAAAAAAAGAAAAAAAAGAGAGAAAGAAATAAAGTTGTGATCCAAGGCAAAAAGAGTGTGCTTAAGAACCCTGGACACCTCTAATTGGGGAATCTAGCAAAGCTGAGTCACAATCTGAAAAGGTTCACCCAATTATGTGTCTGTGGCATGTATGTATCCGGTGGTAATACTGGAAGACAGAGTGCTTTGGGCCACGGCCAAGACTCAATAAGTAGCTGTGTTCAAGAATCATCATACTTAACTAGGAGAATCAATGACACTATCTGGATTCTGAGTTCCTAAAGAAGCCAATCATTCTGAATTTCAAAGGATAGAGTGAGATGCCAAAACTGTTCAGAGGCAAAAAGCTAAAAGCCCCGCTCATCTAATTAATAATGATCTTTATAGATGTTTTTGGAATTCATTGTATATTCTCTTCTTTTTATCTTATTTGATTTTCAGTTGCTTGGGGACAAGCAACAATTTAAGTTTGGTGTTGTGATGAGCGGATAATTTGTACGCTTTTTGGCATTGTTTTTAGTATGTTCTAGTTAGTTTTTAGTATATTTTTTATTAGTTTTTAGCTAAAAATCACTTTTCTGGACTTTACTATGAGTTTGTGTGTTTTTCTGTGATTTCAGGTATTTTCTGGCTGAAATTGAGGGACCTGAGCAAAAATCTGATTCAGAGGCTGAAAAGGACTGCAGATGCTGTTGGATTCTGACCTCCCTGCACTCGAAGTGGATTTTCTGGAGCTACAGAAGCCCAATTGGCGCGCTCTCAATGGCGTTGGAAAGTAGACATCCTGGGCTTTCCAACAATATATGATAGTTCATACTTTGCCCAAGATTTGATGGCCCAAACTGGCGTTCAAAGTCACCATCAGAATTCCCAACGTTAAACGCCGGAACTGGCACAAGGATGGGAGTTAAACGCCCAAACTGGCATAAAAGCTGGCGTTTAACTCCAAGAAGAGTCTCTACATGAAAATGCTTCAATGCTCAGCCCAAGCACACACCAAGTGGGCCCGGAAGTGAATTTTTATGTCATTTACTCATCTCTGTAAACCCTAGGCTACTAGTTCTTTATAAATAGGACCTTTTTGCTATTGTATTATCATCTTGGTAGCTATCTTTCTTATGCTATCTTAGATCATTAGGAGGCTGGCCTCACGGCCATGCCTAGACCTTGTTCTTATGTATTTTCAACGGTGGAGTTTCTACACACCATAGATTAAGGTGTGGAGCTCTGCTGTACCTCGAGTATTAATGCAATTACTATTGTTCTTCTATTCAATTCCGCTTGTTGTTATTCTAAGATATCACTTGTTCTTCAACTTGATGAATGTGATGATCCGTGACACTCATCATCATTCTCACCTATGAACGTGTGCCTGACAACCACCTCCGTTCTACCTTAGATTGGGTGGATATCTCTTGGATTCTTTAACCGGAATCTTCGTGGTATAAGCTAGAACTGATGGCGGCATTCAAGAGAATCCGGAAGGTCTAAACCTTGTCTGTGGTATTCTGAGTAGGATTCAATGATTGAATGACTGTGACGAGCTTCAAACTCGCGATTATGGGGCGTTAGTGACAGACGCAAAAGAATCACTAGATTCTATTCCGACATGATCGAGAACCGACAGCTGAATAGCCGTGCCGTGACAGGGTGCGTTGAACATTTTCACTGAGAGGATGGGAGGTAGCCACTGACAACGGTGAAACCCTACATACAGCTTGCCATGGAAAGGAGTAAGAAGGATTGGATGAAGACAGTAGGAAAGCAGAGAGACGGAAGGGACCAAGCATCTCCATACGCTTGTCTGAAATTCCCACCAATGAATTACATAAGTATCTCTATCTTTATCTTTATGTTTTATTCATCATTCATAACCATTTGAGTTTGCCTGACTAAGATTTACAAGGTGACCATAGCTTGCTTCATACCAATAATCTCTGTGGGATCGACCCTTACTCGCGTAAGGTTTATTACTTGGACGAGCCAGTACACTTGCTGGTTAGTTGTGCAAAGTTGTGTTTATGCCATGGTATTGAACACCAAGTTTTTGGATTCATCACCGGGGATTATTTGAGTTGTGAAAAGAAGAGATCACAATTTCGTGCACCACAATCCACTCCCATTCACGATCCTACTCAAGGTGCGACAGACAAGGTAGATCTTCTGGATCAGAAGGTGTTGCTTTTCTTACTCTAGCCTTAACGCCACAGAGACTTCACTTACCCACAGTCAACGGGATTTTATGTCACGTATCCAAAGCTGCCCAGGTACTCTATTGGAATCCACAATGCAATATCTAGCGTTAGTTCAATGCTATCCGGGTTAGGACTCGCACGGAACTCATATAGAACAAGGGTGATTGTCACGGGTCACCCTCAATTCATGAGATGAAAAACGAGAATGCATAAGAGAATAGAATCAGACTTGCATTAAAATAGAACAGTAATATTATTTATCCATGAAACTCAGCAGAGCTCTTAACATTAACCTTAGGAGGTTAATGACTCATACTATACAAAAGTGATGAATTCAAATGGGGCAGGAAGAAGATCAGGTAGAAGGTCCTAAACAAGGTTGATCTTTTCCTATATATACCAATCTAATAATTAAGGATTACAGAAATAAGATAAACTAGGTTGATAGTGCAAAAATCCACTTCTAGGGCCCACTTGGTGAGTGTTTGGGCAAAGCAAAGGATGTCTCAACGTGCTAGGACTCCTTAGGGGTGTTAAACGTTGGCTTGCGACTCCTTTTTGGGCGTTGGACGCTAGCTGCTTCCTTTTGAGCATCTAACACTAGGAATAGGGTAGGTGGCTGGCTGATGAGCGGATAATTTATACGCTTTTTAGCATTGTTTTTAGGTAGTTTTTAGTAGGATCTAGCTACTATTAGGGATGTTTTCATTAGTTTTTATTCTAAATTCACATTTCTGAACTTTACTATGAGTTTGTGTATTTTTCTGTGATTTCAGATATTTTCTGGTTGAAATTGAGGGACCTGAGCAAAACTCTGAGAAGAAGGCTGACAAAGGACTGCTGATGCTGTTGGATTCTGACCTCCCTGCACTCGAAATGGATTTTCTGGAGCTACAGAACTCCAAATGGCACGCTCTCAATGGCTATGAAAAGTACACATCCAAAGCTTTCCATCAATATATAATAGTTCATACTTTATTCGAGATTAGATGACATAAACTGGCGCTCAACGCCAGTTCCATGATGCATTATGGAGTTAAACGCCAGAAACACGTCACGAACCAGAGTTGAACGCCAAAAACACGTTACAACTTGGCGTTCAACTCCAAAAGAAGCCTCTGCACGTGTAAATCTCAAGATCAGCCCAAGCACACACCAAGTGGGTCCCGAAAGTGGATTTCTGCATCAATTACTTACTTCTGTAAATCCTAGTAGCTAGTCTAGTATTAAGAGGACATTTTATTAGACATCCGGGATCCTGGATTGTATTTTTGATCCTGTGATCACGTTTTGGGGGCTGGCCATTCGGCCATGCCTGGACCAGCATCACTTATGTATTTTCAACGGTGGAGTTTCTACACACCATAGATTAAGGGTGTGGAGCTCTATTGTACCTCGAGTTTTAATGCAATTACTACTATTTTCTATTCAATTCAGTTTATTCCTATTCTAAGATATTCGTTGCACTTCACCATGACGAATGTGATGATCCATGACACTCATCATCATTCTCACCTATGAACGCGTGACTGACAACCACTTCCGTTCTACCTTAAACCGAACGCATATCTCTTGGATTCCTTAATCAGAATCTTCGTGGTATAAGCTAGAATTGATGGCGGTATTCATGAGAATCTGAAAAGTCTAAACCTTGTCTGTGGTATTCCGAGTAGGATTCAGGGATTGAATGACTGTGACGAGCTTCAAACTCGCGATTGTTGGGCATGATGACAAATGCAAAAGAATCAATGGAATCTATTCCGGCATAATCGAGAACTAACAGATGATTAGCCTTGTTGTGACAGAGTATTTGGACCTTTTTCACTGAGAGGATGGGATGTAGCCATTGACAACGGTGATGCCCTACATACAGCTTGCCATGGAAAGGAGTAAGAAGGATTGGATGAAGGTAGTAGGAAAGCAGAGATTCAGAAGGAGCACATCATCTTCATACGCCTATCTGAAATTCCCATCAATGATTTACATAAGTATTTCTATCTTTATTTTCTGTTTATTTATTATTATTATTCGAAAACTCCATAACCATATATTATCCGCCTGACTGAAAATTTCAAGATGACCATAGCTTGCTTCATACCAACAATCTCCGTAGGATCGACCCTTACTCACGTAAGGTTTATTACTTGGACGACCCAGTGCACTTGTTGGTTAGTTGTGTGAGGTTGTGAAGAAAGTGCTAAGTTAGTAAATGCACACACCAAGTTGAATGTCATTATTAGAGATCACAATTTCGTGCACCAAGTTTTTGGCGCCGTTGCCGGAGATTGTTCGAGTTTGGACAACTGACGGTTCATCTTGTTGCTCAGATTAGGTAATTTTCTTTTTGTTTTATTTTCAAAAAAATTTCAAAAATCTTTCAAAAAATTTTTCTCCCTCTGTTTTCGAAAAATCCTTCAGAGTTTTTAAGAATGAATTCTAGAGTTTCAAAATGGTATGCTGAAGCTTGGTTGGCCATCAAGCTTTAGACTAACCTGGTATGATTCCTGGGATTTTGATTGAGGACTTTGAATTCATTACTTCCTTTTTTCTATATGTTTTCAAAAAAAAATTCAAAAAAATTAGAAAATCATAAAAATAAAAAATTATTTTGTGTTTCTTGTTTGAGTCTTGAGTCAATTTTTAAGTTTGGAGTCAATTGCATGTTTTAAAAAAATTTTTGCATTTTTTCGAAAAAAATTCATGCATGTGTTCTTCATGATCTTCAAGTTGTTCTTGGTAAGTCTTCTTGTTTGATTTTTATGTTTTCTTGTTTTGTGTCTTTTGTTGTTTTTCATATGCATTTTTGCATTCATAGTGTCTAGGCATTAAAAATAAATAAATAAATCTTGATGTTCATCTTGATCTTCAAAGTGTTCTTGTTGTTCATCTTGACATTCATAGTGTTTTTGCATGCATCATTGGTTTTGATCCAAAAATTTTCATGTTTTGGGTCATTTTTATGTTTTTCTCTCTCATCATAAAAAATTCAAAAATAAAAAAAATTATCTTTTCCTTATTTCTCTCAAAATTTCGAAAATTTGAGGTCACTTAGTAAAAAATTTTTAAAACTTAGCTATTTCTTATAAGTCAAGTCAAATTTTCAATTTTAAAAATCTTATCTTTTTAAAATCTTTTTCAAAAATCAAATCTTTTTCATTTTTTTATTATTTTCGCAATTTTTAAAAATTTATTTTCAAAATCTTTTTCTTATCTTTATTTCAAAATTTTGAAAACTTTACTAACAATTAATGTGATTGATTAAAAAATTTGAAGTTTGTTACTTTCTTGTTAAGAAAGGTTCAATCTTTAAATTCTAGAATCATATCTTTTAGTTTCTTGTTAGTCAAGTAATTAATTTTAATTTTAAAAATTAAATCTTTTTCAACCATATCTTTTTAATCATATCTTTTTATCATATCTTTTTAAATCATATCTCTTTCAAAAATTTGATTTTAAAATATCCCTTCTAACGTCTTATCTTCTTATCTTTTTAAAATTGATTTTCAAATCTTTTTCAACTAACTAATTGACTTTTTGTTTGTTTCTTACCTTTTTCAAAACCACCTAACTACTTTTTCCTCTCTAATTTTCGAAAATTTCTCCTTCCTTTTTAAAATTCTTTTTTTAATTAATTAATTGTTTTAAATTTTAATTTTAATTTTATTTCCCCTTTAATTTTCGAGAATCATTAACTCCTTTTCAAAAATTATTTTCGAAAACTTCTCTTTCTCATCTTATTCTATTTATTTATTCATTTACTAACACTTCTCTTCATCTCAAATCTCTGCTCCTATCCTCACCCTTGTGTTTGGATTATTCATTCTTCTTCACTCTTATTCCCTTTCTTCTTCTACTAACATAAAGGAATCTCTATACTGTGACATGGAGGATTTCTCTTCTTTTTCTGTTCTCTTTTCTTTCATATGAGCAGGAACAAGGAAAAAGGTATTCTTGTTGAAGCTGATCCAGAACCTGAAAGAACTCTGAAGAGGAAACTAAGAGAAGCTAAATTACAACAATCCAGAGACAACCTTGCTGAAATTTTCGAATAAGAAAAGGAGATGGCAGCCAAACCCAACAATAATAATGCAAGAAGGATGCTTGGTGATTATACTACACCTACTTCAAGTTTGGTGGAAGAAGCATCTCAATTCCTGCTATTGGAGCAAACAATTTTGAGGTGAAACCTCAATTAGTTGCTCTAATGCAACAGAACTGCAAGTTTCATGGACTTCCATCAGAAGATCCCTACCAGTTTTTAACTGAGTTCTTGTAAATTTGTGAGACTGTTAAGACTAATGGATTGGATCCTAAAGTCTACAGGCTCATGCTTTTCCCTTTTGCTGTAAGAGACAGAGCTAGAACATAGTTAGACTCACAACCTAAGGATAGCCTGGACTCTTGGGATAAGCTGGTCACGGCCTTCTTGGTTAAATTCTTTCCTCCTCAAAAGCTAAGCAAACTTAGAGTGGATGTTCAGACCTTCAAGAAAAAAGATGGTGAATCCTTCTGTGAAGCTTGGGAAAGATACAAGTAGATGACCAAAAAGTGTCCTTCTGACATGTTTTCAGAGTAGACCATGTTAGATATATTCTATTATGGTCTGTCTGAGTTCTCTAAGATGTCACTGGATCATTCTGCAGGTGGATCCATTCACCTAAAGAAAATGCCTATAGAAGCTCAGGAACTTATTGAAATGGTTGCAAATAACCAATTCATGTACACTTCTGAGAGGAATTCTGTGAATAATGGGACGCCTCAGAGGAAGGGAGTTCTTGAAATTGATACTCTGAATGCCATATTGGCTCAGAACAAAATATTGACTCAGCAAGTCAACATGATTTCTCAAAGTCTGAATGGATGGCAAAATGCATCCAATAGTACTAAAGAGGCATCTTTTGAAGAAGACGCTTATGATCCTGAAAACCCTGCAATGGCAGAGGTAAATTACATGGGGAAGCCTTTGGCAACACCTATAACCCCTCATGGAGAAATCATCCAAATTTCTCATGGAAGGATCAACAAAAGTCTCAACAAGGCTTTAATAATGGTGGAAGAAACAGGTTTAGCAATAGCAAGCTTTTTCCATTATCTTCTCAGCAACAGACAGAGAATTCTGAGCAGAGCATCTCTAACTTAGCAAATATAGTCTCTGATCTGTCTAAGGCCACTTTAAGCTTCATGAGTGAAACAAGGTCCTCCATCAGAAATTTGGAGGCACAAGTGGGCCAGCTGAGTAAGAAAGTCACTGAAACTCCTCCTAGTACTCTCCCAAGCAATACTGAAGAGAATCCAAAAAGAGAGTGCAAGGCCATTGACATAATCAACATGGCCGAACCTAGAGAAGAAGGAGAGGACGTGAATCCCAATGAGGAAGACCTCAGGGGATGTCTCTCAAGCAAGAAGGAGTTCCTTATTGAGGACTTAAAGGAATTTGAAGGTCATATAGAGACCATAGAGATCCCATTAAACCTCTTTCTGCCATTCATGAGCTCTGAAAACTATTCTTCCTCTGAAGAGGATGAAGATGTAACTGGAGAGCAAGTTGCTCAATATCTAGGAGCCATCATGAAGCTAAATGCCAAGTTGTTTGGTAATGAGACTTGGGAAGGTGAACCTCCCTTGCTCATTGGTGAACTAGATACATGGGTTCAGCAAACTTTACCTCAAAGGAAACAAGATCCTGGTAAATTCTTAATACCCTGTACCATAGGCACCATGACCTTTCAAAAGGCTCTGTGTGACCTAGGGTCAGGTATAAATCTTATGCCACTCTCTGTAATGGAGAAGTTAGGAATCATTGAGGTACAGCCTGCCATATTCTCATTGCAAATGGCAGACAAGTCAGTAAGACAAGCTTATGGATTGGTAGAGGATGTGTTGGTAAAGGTTGAAGGCCTTTACATCCCTGCTGATTTCATAATCTTAGACACTAGGAAGGAGGAGGATGAATGCATCATCCTTGGAAGACCTTTCCTAGCCACAGCAGGAGCTGTGATAGATATTAACAGAGGAGAATTAGTCATTCAATTGAATGGGGACTACCTTGTGTTTAAGACCCAAGGGTGTTCTTCTGTAACAATGGAGATGAAATATGAAAAGTTTCTCTCAGTACAGAATCAAACAGAGCCCCCACAATCAAAATTTAAGTTTGGTGTTGGGAAGCCACAGCCAAACTCTAAGTTTGGTGTTGAATCCCCACATCCAAACTCTAAGTTTGGTGTTGGGAGTCTACAACATTGACCTGATCACCTGTGAGGCTCCACGAGAGCCCACTGTCAAGCTATTGACATTAAAGAAGCGCTTATTGGGAGGCAATCCAATTTTTATTTATCTAATTTTATTTTTCTTTTATTGTTCTTTTATGTTTTATTGTTCCGAGGGTTACCTGAAACTGTAGGTCGATCTCGGACAAGATCTTCTGTGCTGGTCGGAGCTGTTGTGTCCGACTTGATGATGGTGGCTGGAGCCGCCGTGTCTGACTTGTTGGACTTGGTGATGGTGCTGATTCTTCGTCCCTGGAGGGTGGGGGTACCTGCAAGGGACTCCCTCCGATGCTTAAGTTAGCAAGGGTATTAAGCAGGTATTGAGTAGAATCAGAGTATGCGTTATACCTGGGTGCTCCAGTGTATTTATAATGGTGTGGAGTGACCTTTTGGATAAGATAAGTTAGTTATCTTATCTTATCTTATCTTTTGAGTGAGGTCATCTTATCTTCAAGGGAACCGCCCTTCTCTTATAGGCTTGGGCTGCCTTAGGATCTGGGGCGTGTTCCTCTATTTGGGCCTTTTGTTTGGGCTTTCTCGTGACTTGGCCGAGCTCTTTGAGAAGAGGTCGGATTGATCTGACCTGAAGAGGTCGGTCGCTTTGTCTGTAGAACATCTCGGGTCGGGTAGCTCGACCCTGGGTATGAACAGTGCCCCTTCTTGAGCTCGGTCTTTTTTGTTGAGGTCGAGTTTTTGACTTTGGTCTTTCTATGACGAAGCCGAACTCAAGCATTTTGTCGATTTTTTCCTTTTGTAGAATCTTTTTGAATGTAGAACGCTTTCTTCTAGAAGCGCGCGCTTTTATATCAGTGCTATGCCTTTGGGACCGTGAGAGGGTTTAATACCTTCATTTATTGGTATTAATTGCCCCGTTTTCTCCTGGTTTTTATTTTGAATTTTCTTCAAAAAACGGTTTCTCTTCTTCGCTCTTCTTCGTAACTTCTCCCTTTACTCTCTCATTTTCTGTTTCTTTCGTGATTTCTTTCCGCAACGTCTGTTCTGTCACTGCTCTTCGTGGAAGAGGGGTTATTTTCAGATTTTCTTCTTCTATCTCTGCAGTTTTCTGCTTCGAGGGGTTTGCTTTTGCTCTTCGGCTTTCTTTCGAGGGTTTCTTCTGTTTCTCCAGGTTCGATTTTTCTTCCTCTGTTTCTTTGTAGAAAGTTTGAATTTTGCTCAGAGAAAGTTTGGATCTTTCTGTTTTTACCGTGCCTGATTGTTGCATGTTCTGGAATTTCTTCATTTTTGGTGCGAGTCTTTTTGCTTTTCTCGTTGCTTGAATGTTGTCGCCGCTTCTAGTTGCGCTTTCGATGATGGTTTTTGCTTGATTCTGAAAAAGTTTGCGTCTTTGATGATTTTTTGCTTGGCATTTTTTATTTTTGACAGTGCTTTTTGATGATAGACTGTAGAAAGGTGGTGTTTTTGCGTTTCTTGCTTCTTTTGTTTCTTTCAGGATTTTATTTTCTTTTTGATGGGTGCCGGGATGTAGGCTGTAGAAATAACTTGAAAACCTTTCCTGTTTACTGCCTCCAAGGGATGCCCCCAGACTTTCTTGAGTCTTGGGGTTTTCCCTTTCTATTTGTCGAGATGTTTTGCTCCTCGTCTGGGATGTTTTTAAGTAATCCATTCTTCTCTTCTTTTTGTAGGATTTAGTTGACCTCATGTCTTCCCGAAATAACGTTGTAGAGATGCCTTCCCAGGTTCCTGCGGGTATGGCCGATTGGGTAGACTCCATGGTTCTCATGTGTGTCTCGCTGGTTGATTCTGAGTTTTGTGCTCAGCTTAGGCAGTTTCATAGTGTCTGTAGTAAGTCTGGTGATGAGAAGAATTGTGAACTTGTCCCTCCCTCTTCTGGCGAGAGAGTCTGCTTTTCAACTCGGGTTGTTGATGGTCACCCTTTCTTTTATGCTTATGATTTTTTCTTTGGTCAGCTGGGTATTACCATTCCTTTTTTACTCAATTTGAAACCGACCTGTTATGGTCTTGTAATGTTGCCCCTTCTCAACTTCACCCCAATTCCTGGGGTTTCATAAAAATTTTCCAATTGTTGTGCAATGGTTTTGGTGAAAAAGAAGGCAGCTTGGGTCTCCTTTCGTTCCACCCAGGGGAAGAAGGTCTTTTCCATGTTTGACGAGTCATTCCGTGATTTTAAAAACTACTTTTTCAAGGTCCGAGCTGTTGAAGGAATTCGGCCCTTTTTTCTAGATGAAAATGATGAGCCTGCCTTTCCCTTGGAATGGCAAAAAGACGTGAGGGTCTCCAGGTACTCTTGGAAAATGTTGGATGAGGCTGAGCGAGCCTTTGTTACTGTTTTGGAAGAACGCTGGGGTCAACCTCCCCATCTTGATACAAAGAAATTTCTAACCAATCCTTCTCTTCTTCAAACTGAACTGGGTATCTTGTGTTTTTTTTATTATCTGTTGTTGCTTGTAGCTGTCTTTCTGACTTGTCCGACTTGTAGCTTAACTTTCTATTTTATTTGCAGAGGCAATAAAGAATAACGAATCTATGAAAGCTTTTAAGAGGGTGCAGAAGGCGACTGCTGCCAGAAATATTGCTGCCAAGGCGGCTGGGGAGGGATCCTCCCAGGTGCGCGAGAAGCCATCAGTGCCGGGTTCCCCCGGGGTGAAGAAGGTGATCCCAACACCTCGGGTCCGCTTGGTGGATCCTCATCTTACTTCTGCCGCTCCCTCTGCTGTTCCTTCTAGTGCTCCTCCCAATAAAAAATGAAAGACCGCTGAGCCTTTTGACCTCAATGCTCCTGATTTTAATGCCATTGAATTTGTGGATCAGCAAATTGCTCCCTATGGTTCCCTTTCGATGGACGATGTGTCTATCCTCCACCATTTGGAATTTATGGCCCGAAATCATGTACAAATGGCATTTATGTCGGCTGCTATACATCGAACTGCTCAGAATTTTCCTCTTCATGCCACCAAAGCCTTTATGGAGGAGGCGAAGCAGGAGTTCGACCGGATGAAGGGGCTGAAGGAGGAACTTGAATCAAAGGTGACCAAGTTGGAGAAGGATCTAGAGAATGAAAAGGCGAGTTCCCTTTCACTGGCGGCTTCTTTGAGGTTGGCCGAAGACACAGCCCTAATGCATAAGGATAGTTATGTTACAACTTATCGGGAGGTGATGCGTCTGAGGGGGGAGTTGGACAGTGCTCGGGAGGATTATTCTGAACTCCAAGGTCATCTTGTCGGCAGCGTGACTGTTGCTTATGAGAACTTGAAGGAGCAAGTTCGGGTCATTGCTCCCGAGGCCGATCTCACCCTTTTCAGTTTAGACAATGTTGTCAGAGATGGCAAGATTGTCCCTGATGACGAGGGTGATGATGATGCTGATCCTCCTCCTGTGTCTTCTGCCAAAGTGTCGACCTCTTCTGTTCCTCCAGTTGCACCTGATTCGGATTGCCAAGTTCTGAACCGGGAGGATGGAACTATAGATGCCGTGCCTATTTAGACTCGTCCTCCTTCTCCTTGTCCTGATGATGCCCAGAAGGCTCCTGATGCTTGCTGATCTCTTTCTAGATATTTATGTAGTTGGCCCGGCTTGTGGGCTTTTTAAAACTTTGTTTGTTTTGTTGACGGTTTTTAGTTGCTTTGTTTTAGCAACTTTATTTTGATAGACAAAAAGTAGCTCGCTAAAGAGGTAGCTTTTTAGTTTTATACTAATGTTTGAAATCTTGCATCTCGACCTCCTCGGATTGCTTTATTTTGTAGCTTGGATCCTTTTGAGGTTGTGACTTATGGGTCCAACTTGTTTCTTGGTGGTTCTTTTGCGCTGGTCCCCCTTTCAGTTATTTCTGTAATCCTCTTTCTTGGATCTTTTATCAGGTCTCTTTCGGGGATTACTTTTATAACTTATTTGTGGGAGATCAATTTCGTTAGGTCGACCTCTTTCCAAGTTATTTTTGTAATCCTCTTTCTAGGACCTTTGTCAGGTCTCTTTCAGAGATTACTTTGATAACTTTTTAGTGGTAGGAGTCCAACTTGGTTATGTCGGTCTCCTTTAAGTTATTTTTGGTAGTCCTCTTTCTTGGATCTTTGTCAGATCTCTTTCAGGGACTACTTGTATAACTTTTTAGTGGTAGGAGTCCGACTTGGTTATGTCGGTCTCCTTTAAGTTATTTTTTGTAGTCCTCTTTCTTGGATCTTTGTCAGATCTCTTTCAGGGACTACTTGTATAACTTTTTAATGGTAGGAGTCCGACTTGGTTATGTCGGTCTCCTTTAAGTTATTTTTTGTAGTCCTCTTTCTTGGATCTTTGTCAGATCTCTTTCAGGGACTACTTGTATAACTTTTTGTTTTGGGCTGACTTTGTTATGTCAGGCCCTTCTAAGTTAAAGTAATCCTCTTTAATAGGGTTGGCCAGACCTCTTTCCAGGGTTTACTTATAACTTAGGTTGACTTGGTTCGTTCGACCAGTCCTTAAGTTATTATTTTAGCGATCCGTAAGACCTCGTCAGGTTCTTTTTTTAGATCACTTTCGATAACTTCTTACATTATTCTGTGTTCATCTTTGCCGATTTGTAGAAAGTGGTTGGCATCTTTAGATCGTCCTTTGGGTGAATCGCGTTTTCACCTTTATCGGACGATTTATCTTTATCGTGGTCGTGCAGTGAAATTGTTTTTCACTTTCTGCCGACCTGTCGCTTTATAATCGGACGATGAATACTTCAGATTAATGTGTCTTGGATTCTTTGTAGAATATCTAAATAGACTTTATTCAAAGAAAAAATGCAAATATATACATGCGGGAATTTTCTTATCCCTTGGGCATGACCTAGATCTCAACATGGTGCCTCATTAAAAAACATTTTTCAGGAAAAAGAGTGCATCAAATGATGAGATCTTTTGTCTTTTCTAACTGTAGTACCTTCTTAGGTTGTAGGCGTGCCATGACCTAGGAAGCTCTCGTCCATCGAGTTCAGACAGTCTGTAGTAGCCTTTTCCAAGTACTTTTATGACTCGGTAGGGTCCTTTCCAGTTTGCTGCCAGCTTTCCTTCTCCTGGTCGAGTTGTTCCAATATCATTTCAGATTAGGATGAGATCATTCTCTATAAAACTTCTCGGCACTACCCTTTGATTGTATCTGGAAGCCATTCGGCGCTTTAGAGCTTCTTCCCTGATCCGAGCTTTTTCTTGGATTTCGGGTAACAAGTCGAGCTCTTCTCTCTGAAGTTGGGAGTTTGCTTCCTCATTGTAGTGAACTACTCTAGGCGACCCTTCCTCAATCTCTACTGGAATCATTGCCTCTATTCCGTATGCTAATCGGAAAGGAGATTCCTTGGTGGTGGAATATGGCGTTGTTCGATATGCCCATAGGACTTGTGGAAGCTCCTCCGCCCAGGCTCCCTTTGCGTCTTGTAATCTCCATTTTAATCCGGCCAATATGAATTTGTTAGCAGCTTCAGCCTGTCCATTGGCTTGCGGATGTTCAACGGAGGTGTACTGGTGCTTTATATTCAAGTCTGCCGCTAGTTTTCTGAAGCCTGCATCTGTGAATTGAGTGCCATTGTCTGTGGTTATTGAATATGGAACCCCGAACCTTTTGACAATGTTTCTATATAAGAATTTTCGGCTTCTCTGAGCGGTGGCATTGGCTAGGGGTTCTGCCTCGATCCACTTTGTAAAGTAATCTACCCCTACTATGAGGAATTTAAGTTGTCCTGATCCCTGTGGGAAGGGGCCGAGAAGATCGAGTCCCCATTTTGCAAATGGCCAAGGCGAGGTCACGCTAATGAGCTCTTCTGGCAGGGCGATGTGAAAGTTGGCATGTTTCTGACATGGTGGACATATCTTTACAAATTCTGTAGCTTCTTTCTGTAGAGTTGGCCAATAAAATCCTGCCCGGAGTACTTTTTTTGTGAGAGCTCGTGCTCCGAGATGATTGCCACAGATGCCGCCGTGTATTTCTTCTTGCACTTCCTTTGTGTTGGAGTTCGGCACACATTTTAGTAAAGGTGTTGAGATTCCTCTTTTGTACAGGATGTTGTTTATGATGGTGTAGTATTGTGCCTCCCTTTTTAACTTCTTTGCCTCCTTTTCTTCTGCGGAGAGCGTTCCTGTTTTCAGGTAGTTGATTATGGGGGTCATCCATCCTTGGTCCTGACTTGTTATAGTCAGGACTTTTTCTTCTTCCGAGATTGACGGGTTTTGTAACATTTCCTGGATGAGGCTCCTATTGTTGCCCCCTGGTTTGGTGCTGGCTAGTTTTGAGAGTGCATCAGCTCGGGCGTTTTGTTCACGGGGTATGTGGCAGATTTTATACTCCCCGAGTTGTCCGAGCTGTTCCTTGGTTTTATCCAAATATTTTTTCATGGTAGGATCTTTGGCTTGGTAGCTCCCTGTTATTTGTGATGTGACCACTTGTGAATCACTGTAAATGTTGAGTTTTTGAGCTCCGACCTCTTTAGCCAGCTTCAAACCAACTAATAATGCTTCATATTCTGCCTGATTGTTTGAGGCCGGGAACCCAAATTTGAGGGAGAGCTCAACTTGGGTTCCTTGGTCGCTTTCTATTATTACGCCTGCGCCGCTTCCAGTTTTATTTGAAGAACCGTCCACGTAAAGATTCCATTCTGTGGGGGTTTCTAGGGCATCTGTGAATTCTGCGATAAAGTTGGCTAGATACTATGATTTGATGGCCGTCCGAGCTTCATATTGGAGGTCGAACTCTGACAACTCGACTGCCCATTGTAGAATTCTGCCTGCCAGATCTATTTTCTGCAATATTCCTTTTATGGGCTGGTTTGTTCGAACCTTAATGGTGTGAGTCTGGAAGTACGGGCGGAGTCGTCGAGATGTTAGAATGAGGGTATAGGCAAATTTTTCTATTTTCTGGTAGTTCAGCTCGGATCCCTGTAGCGCTTTGCTAATGAAGTAGACGGGTTGTTGCCCATGTTCGTCTTCTCCGACTAGTGCTGAGGCTATTGCCCGGCTCCCTATTGCGAGATATAATATGAGCGGTTTTCCTTCTCATGGTCGAGATAGGATAAGTGGCCGTCCTAAGAATTCCTTAAAGTCTTGGAAGGCTTGCTCACATTCTGTCGTCCATTCGAATTGTTTTCCCTTTCTTAAAGTAGCATAGAAGGGGAGAGATCTTATTACAGCTCCTGCTAAGAATCGGGATAGGGCGGTGTTCATACCCTGGGTCGAAATGTCCGACCCGGGATATTTTACAGACAAAGCGACCGACCTCTTCAGGTCAGGACGACCCGACCTCTTCTCAAAGAGTTCGGCCAAGTCACAGGAAAGCCTAAACAAAGGGCCCAAATAGAGGAACACGTCCCAAATCCAAGGGCAGCCCAAAGCCCATAGGGATAAAGGCGGTTCCCTTAAAGATGACCTCACTTAAAGATAAAGATAAGATAAGATAACTAACTTATCTTATCCACAGAAGGCCACATCTCACCATTATAAATACACTGGAGCACCCAGGTATAACTCATACTCTGATTCTACTTAATACCTGCTTAATACCCTTGCTAACTTAAGCATCGGAGTCTCTTGCAGGTACCCCCACCCTCCGGGGACGAAGGATCAGCACCGCCACCAAGTCTAACAAGTCGAACACACCAACTCCGGCCGACACCCACCTGCCGGACACGTCGATTTCGACCAACACAGACGATCTCATCCAAGATCGACCTACCGTTTCAGGTAACCCACAGAACATTGGCGCCGTTGCCGGGGACCTGGAAGTCATCCCATTGACATGGCAGATGACCATGACAACGACCACGATTCAGGTTTGGAAGACAGAACACTGCATAAAAATGCGGACACAATACTCAAAGATACTCTAGAAACCAACGGAGACAAAAATTCATCAAATCCAGGAGTAATAGAAGCACTTCAAAATCGATTGGAGCAACTCGAGAAAGAAGCCCAACATCAACGTGAAAAGGAAGAAGATCTACGCCGGGAGATAAGGTGGCGCAGAGAACTAGAAGATAAGCTTGTAAAACTCGAAGCCGATCTTAAAACTAAAGCTACTCGATCATCCGCAGAAGATAGCTCTCAGAAAGATCAAGATCCATTCACCAGAGAAATTATGAAGACCAAAATTCCAAAAGATTTCAAGCTTCCAGATATGACTCTATATGACGGCACCTCGGACCCCAACCATCATCTCAGCAACTTCAGAAGTAGAATGTACCTCACAGATGCCTCAGATGCAGTTCGCTGCAAAGCCTTTCCAACAACTCTCACCAAGACAGCCATTAAATGGTTTGACAACCTACCCCCAAAATCCATCTCGAGTTTTGACGACCTGGCCAAGAAGTTCCTGGCCCGATTCTCCATACAAAAGGACAAAGCCAAACACGCACCTAGCCTACTAGGGATCAAGCAAGGAGATCGGGAGAGCCTTCGCAACTACATGGAAAGATTCAACAAAACATGCATGGACATACAAAGTCTACCAACAGAGGCTGCCATTATAGGCCTTATAAATGGCCTATGAGAAGGACCATTTAGCCAATCTATATCAAAGAGATACCCTACATCCTTAGACGAAGTACAAGAACGGGCACAAAAATACATCAACATGGAGGAAAACTCTCGACTTGGCGAAACCTCAAGGTTCGGTTCTGCCTACCGAGATAAAGAATTCAAGAAAAAGGAAGATCGCTCCGGAGACAAAGTCAAAAAATATCATAACTATACTCCTCTTAGGGTATCCTTGGTAGACGTTTACAAAGAAGTCTGCCATACAGAGAAAATCCCTCCAGCTCGGCCACTTAAAGGCAAAAGAGGAGGAGGAAATCGGAATGAATACTGTGAGTATCACCGACTTCGAGGGCATTCCACCAATGAATGCTTCGACTTGAAAAATGTCATAGAAAAACTAGTAAGAAAAGGAAAGCTAGATCGGTTTTTGGCCAATCGGGATGACGAGCCAAGAAAAAGAAGAAGGGATGAGGATGTTGGACGATCTGAACGATCACCTCGCACACCGGAAAGACACGTTCACGTAATACATGGCGGATTTGCCGGAGGAGGAATCTCCAAATCATCCCGAAAGCGACACCTCAAAGAAGTATACCACGTCGAAGGAAAAATGGAAGCCCCAGACATCCCAACAATCACGTTTACCAAGGAAGACGCATCCGGAATCATCTCGGGACACGACGACCCCATGGTCATTACAATCATACTGGCAAACGCCAACCTTCACCATACATTAATTGACCAGGGAAGCTCTGCCGACATCTTATTCAAAACTGCCTCCGACAAACTCGGTCTAGAAGAAAAAGAGCTAAGAGCATACCCGAACAGCCTGTTCGGACTAGGAAATGCCCCAGTATAACCACTGGGACACGTATCGCTGCATACAACCTTCAGAAAGGGGAACCAATCCAGAACACTCAAGATAGACTACATTGTGGTCGACGTAAGCTCAGCCTACAATGCCCTAATAGGTCGGACAACGTTAAATCAACTAGGCGCAATAGTTTCAACCTCACATCTATGTATGAAATTCCCAACTGCGGAAGGGATAGCTACGATAAAGGCAGATCAAAAGATGGCACGTCGCTGTTATAACGAAAGCCTAAACCTCCGAGGTGAAGGAGGAGAGTTCCACACAATCGAGTTCGGTGGAGTTCAGAGGCGAGAAGAATTCCGACCACAACCCGAAGGAGAAGTAGAAAGAATATAGATCGGATACACCTCGGATAAAACAACTAATATTGGCACGATCCTGAAAGGAGACACAAAGGAATCACTAATACGGTTCCTACGAGATAATGTTGATCTCTTCGCATGGAAAGCTGCCGACATGCCAGGTATTGATCCCGAACTAATGAGCCACAAATTGGCAGTCTATCCGGGATCCCGGTCGGTACAACAAAGACGAAGAAAATTTGGACCAGAACGAGCCCAAGCTATAGAAGAACAAGTACAAGTGCTACTTGAGGCCGGGTTCATAAGGGAAGTCAAATATCCACTATGGCTAGCAAACGTCGTCTTGGTGAAAAAGTCAAATGGGAAGTGGCGAATGTGCACCGACTACACTGACCTCAACAAAGCCTGCCCAAAAGACCCCTACCCACTCCCAAGCATCGACGCTCTAGTGGATGTTTCATCAGGATATAAGTATCTCTCATTCATGGACGCATATTCAGGGTACAACCAAATCCCCATGTATCCACCAGATCAAGAAAAAACCTCGTTCCTAACACCGAAAGCAAACTACTGTTACATTGTGATGCCTTTTGGTCTTAAGAACGCAGGAGCTACTTATCAAAGGCTAATGAATAAAGTTTTCTCAGATCACATCGGAAAAATCATGGAAGTTTATGTAGACGATATGTTGATAAAGACACAAAGCGAAGATACATTGTTATCCGACCTGACTCAAGTGTTTTACACTATCAAAAAACACAACATACGGCTCAATCCCGCAAAATGCACCTTCGTAGTAGAAGCCGGCAAATTCTTGGGCTTCATGCTCACACAAAGGGGGATTGAAGCAAATCCAGACAAGTGTCGAGCCATACTCAACATGAAGAGCCCAACCTGTATCAAAGAAGTACAACAACTCAACGGGAGGTTGGCCGCTCTATCCCGATTCTTAGCAAGAGCTGCGATAAGATCTCTTCCCTTCTATGCTACTTTAAGAAAGGAAAAACAGTTCGAATGGACGACAGAATGTGAGCAAGCCTTCCTAGACTTCAAGGAGTTCTTAGGACGGCCACCTATCCTATCTCGGCCACGAGAAGGAGAACCGCTCATATTATATCTCGCAGTAGGGAGCCGGGCAATAGCCTCAGCACTAGTCAGAGAAGATGAACATGGGCAAAAACCCGTCTACTTCATTAGCAAAGCACTACAGGGATCCGAGCTGAACTACCAGAAAATAGAAAAGTTTGCCTACGCTCTGATCCTCACATCCCGGCGGCTTCGCCCATATTTCCAAGCGCATACCATTAAAGTTCGAACCAACCAACCCATAAAAGGGATATTGCAGAAAACAGATCTAGCAGGAAGAATCCTACAATGGGCAATCGAGTTGTCCGAATTCGACCTTCAATACGAGGCGCGTACAGCAATCAAATCGCAAACACCTGGCCGACTTCATCGCAGAATTTACAGACATCCCGGAAATCCCCATAGAATGGAACATATACGTAGACGGATCCTCGAATAAAACAGGAAGCGGTGCGGGTGTAATAATTGAAAGCAACCAAGGAACTCAACTTGAGCTCTCCCTTAAATTTGGATTCCCGGCCTCAAACAACCAGGCAGAATACGAAGCACTATTAGTTGGTCTGAAGCTGGCTAGGGAGGTTGGAGCTCGGAAACTCAACATCTACAGTGACTCACAAGTCATCATCTCACAAATAACAGGAAGCTACCAAGCCAAAGATCTGACCATGAAAAAATATCTGGATAAAACCAAAGAACAGCTTGGACAACTCGGGGAATATAGGATCCACCACATACCTCGTGAGCAAAATGCTCGAGCTGACGCCCTTTCAAAATTAGCCAGCACCAAACCAGGGGGCAACAACAGAAGCCTCATCCAGGAGGTATTACGGAACCCGTCAATAGCGGAAGAAGAAAGAATCCTAGCCATAATAGGTCGGGATCAAGGATGGATGACCCCCATAATAAACTACCTCAAAACAGAAGAACTCCCTACAGATGAAAAGGAGGCAAAGAGGCTGCAAAGGGAAGCACAATACTACACTATCATAAACAACATACTGTACAAAAGAGGGATATCAACACCTTTACTGAAATGCGTACCAACTTCCAACACAAAGGAAGTCTTGGAGGAAGTGCACAGCAGCATTTGTGGTAATCACCTCGGAGTGCAAGCTCTCACCAAAAAGATACTCCGGACAGGATTCTATTGGCCAACTCTACAAAAGGAGGCTACAGAATTTGTAAGGACATGTCCACCATGCCAGAAGCATGCCAACTTTCACATTGCCCCACCAGAAAAGCTCATCAGCGTGACCTCACCTTGGCCATTTGCGAAATGGGGACTCGACCTTCTCGGACCCTTCCCACAGGGATCGGGACAAGTAAAATTCCTCATAGTAGGAGTAGACTATTTCACAAAATGGATCGAGGCAGAACCCCTGGCCAACGCCACCGCTCAAAAAAGTCGAAAATTCCTATATAGGAACATTATTACGAGGTTTGGGGTACCATACTCCATCACCACGGACAACGGTACCCAATTTACAGAGGCAGGCTTCAAAAAATTGGTGGCCGACTTGAACATAAAACACCAGTTCACCTCCGTCGAACATCCCCAAGCCAATGGACAAGCCGAAGCGGCCAACAAAGTCATATTGGCCAGACTAAAGCGGACGCTACAGGAAGCAAAAGGAGCTTGGGCCGAGGAACTCCCACAAGTCCTATGGGCGTATCGAACAACCCCCCATTCTGCTACAAACGAATCACCATTCCGACTGGCATACGGAGCGGAGGCAATGATTCCAATAGAAATCGAAGAAGGATCTCCCCGAGTAGTCCACTACAATGAATGAGCAAACTCTCAACTTCAGAGAGAAGAGCTTGACTTGTTACCCGAAATCCAAGAAAGAGCTCGGATCAGGGAAGAAGCTCTAAAACGACGAATGGCTTCCATATATAATCTAAAGGTAGTGCCGAGAAGTTTTGCAGAGAATGATCTCATCCTAATCAGAAATGACATTGGAACAGCTCGACCCGGAGAAGGAAAGCTGGCAGCAAACTGGAAAGGACCCTACCGAGTCATTGAAGTACTGAGGAAGGGCTACTACAGACTATCCGAGCTTGATGGACGAGAGCTTCATCGATCATGGCACGCCTGCAACCTAAGAAGGTACTACAGTTAGAAAAGGTAAAGGATCTCACTAAATGGATGCGCTCTTTTTCCAGAAAAAGTTTTTTAATGAGGCACCATGTAGAGACCTAGATCACACCCGACTTAAAGGGACAAGGAAAATCCCACATGTATATATTTGCATTTTTTCTTTGAATAAAGTTTACTTAGATATTCTACAAGATTCCAAGGCGCATTAATCTGAAGTATTCATCGTCTGATTATAAAGCAACAGGTTGGCAGAAAGTGAAAAACAAATTCACTGCGCGACCACGATAAAGACAAATCGTCCGATAAAGGTGAAAATGTGATTCACCCAAAGGACGATCTAAAGACGCCAACCATTTTCTACAAATCGGCAAAGATGAACACAGAATAATGTAAGAAGTTATCGAAAGCAATCCAAAAAAAGAACCTGATGAGGTCTTACGGATAGCTAATATAATAACTTAAAAGACTGGCTGACATTCAGAAGTCGGACCAAGTCAACCCAAGTTATAAGTAAACCCTGGAAAGAGGTCTGGCCAACCCTATTAAAGAGGATTACTTTAACTTAGAAGGGCCTGACATAACAAAGTCAGTCCCAAACTAAAAAGTTATACAAGTAGTCCCTGAAAGAGATCTGACAAAAATCCAAGAAAGAGGACTACGAAAAATAACTTAAAAGAGACCGACATAACCAAATCGGACTCCTATGGCTAAAAAGTTATACAAGTAGTCCCTGAAAGAGATCTGACAAAGATCCAAGAAAGAGGACTACGAAAAATAACTTAAAGGAGACCGACATAACCAAGTCGGACTCCTATGACTAAAAAGTTATACAAGTAGTCCCTGAAAGAGATCTGACAAAGATCCAAGAAAGAGGACTACGAAAAATAACTTAAAGGAGACCGACATAACCAAGTCGGACTCCTATGACTAAAAAGTTATACAAGTAGTCCCTGAAAGAAATTTGACAAAGATCCAAGAAAGAGGACTACGAAAAATAACTTAAAGGAGACCGACATAACCAAGTCGAACTCCTATCACTAAAAAGTTATACAAGTAGTCCATGAAAGAGATCTGACAAAGATCCAAGAAAGAGGACTACGAAAAATAACTTAAAGGAGACTGATATAACCAAATCGGACTCCTGCCACTAAAAAGTTATTAAAGTAATCCCTGGAAGAGACCTGACAAAGGTCCAAAAAAGATGATTATAGAAATAACTTAAAAGGGGACCAGCGCAAAAGAACCACCAAGAAACAAGTTGGACCCATAAGTCACAAACCTCAAAGGATCCAAGCTACAAACAAATAAAACAAAGCAATCCGAAGAGGTCGAGATACAAGATTTCAAATATCAGTAGAAAACTGAAAAGATACCAAGTCAAAAAACTACCTCTGATTACTTCGCAAAAGTTATAAGGCCCAGAAGGCCACCAAAACCTACCGTGAAGGGAAAGCGAGCTACCTTTTGTTTTTCAAAATAAAAAGTTGCTAAACAAGCAACTAGGAAATGTCAATGAAAAGTTTTAAAAGCCCACAAGCCGGGCCAACTACACATCCAGAAAGAGATCAGCAAACATCAGGAGCCTTCTTGGCAGCGTCAGGACAAGGGGAAGGAGGACGAGTCTGAAGGGGCATGGCATCTACGGTTCCATCATCCCGATTCAGAATCTGGCAATCCGGATCAGATGTAACGGGAGGAACAGAGGAGGTCGACACCTTATGAGAAGGCGCTGGGGGAGGATCAGCCTCATCATCATCCTGGTCATTAGGGACAATCTTACCATCCCTCACGACATTGTCCAGGCTGATGAGAGTCAAGTCGACATCAGGAGCAACAACCCGAAACTACTCCATCAGGTTCTCGGAGGCAGCAGTTACGCTACCCACAAGGTGACCCTGAAGCTCACCATAATTAACCCGAGCAGTTTCCAAATCCTCTCGAAGATGCATCAATTCCCTATAAGCCGAGACATAACTATCCTTATGTTTCAATGCCATGTCCTCGGCCAGCTTCAAAGATGCAGCCAAGGCAATAGAACTGGCCTTCTCACCCTCCAACTCCTTCTCCACCTTTGCCAACTTCACCTCCAACTCCTCCTTCAGACCCTTGATCCGATCAAATTCCGATTTGGCCTCTTCTATGAAGGATTTTGTGGCATGAATCGGAATCCCCTGAACTGTCTGGAATATAGCCGCACCCATATGAGCCATCTTTACACTACTTTTGGTGATAAAATCCAAATGCTGAAGAAGAGAAACGTCGTCCATAGAAAGCCCACCATAGGGGGCAATTTGCTGGTCAACAAATTCGATAGCATCAAAATCTGGGGCATCCAGGTTGAAGGGCTCAGATGTTTTTTGCTTCTTATTAGGAGGGGCACCAGGAGCTGCAGCAGAAGATTGTGGAGGATCGACCAGACGAACCCGAGGAATAGGAATTGCTTTCCTCGGCCTGGGAGAACTCGGAATAGGAGGTTTAACTGGAGCTTGGGAAGATCCCTCGCCGACTACTTTGGCCGAAATGTTTAAAGCAGCAGTTGCCTTCTTCGCCTTCTTGAAGGCCTTCATGGAGTCATTGTTCTTAGACATCTCTGCAAACACAAAAACAACCACGACAAAGAGTTACAAAAGAGGAACAAGAAAGGAAATAAATATAGAGGCAAGTCGGGCCAATAGACAAACAAAATATCCAAAACAGGCCGAACCAATGACGGATCGTTCAGAAATCTCTTCGTATCCAGATGGGGAGGCTTCCCCCACAAATCCTCAAGAACGACTACAAAAGCACGCTCGACATCATCAAGCATCTCCCAAGTATAGCGAGATACTCTTACATCCTTCTGCCACTCTAGAGGGAAAGAGGGCTCGTCATTTTCATCAAGAGCGGGCCCCCTCAACAGCTCAAACTTTAAAGAAATAATTCTTGAAGTCCTTAAAGGACTCATCATACATCGCAAACACTTTATGGCCCTGGGCGGACCGGAAAGAAACCCAAGAAGCTTTCTTTTTTGAAGAGCCGCCAGGCTTGGCAGAAACAAACAAGTAAAAGAAACAGAATATGGGAAGGTGTTACATCTAGTTCATGACAGAGAAGTTGAAAAATTTTAATAAAACCCCAGGAATTGGGGTGAAGCTGGGATGGAGCAATATTACACGACCACAACAGGTCGGTTTCAAAAGCAGTAAAAGGAAAAGTAACATTCAATTGGCTGAAAAAGTATTCATAGGCATAGAAGAAAGGACGCTCCCTCTCGATGGAAGTCGGAAAGCAAACCCTCTCATCAGAATCAGGAGTAACAAGCTCGTAATCCCCCTTGCGAGCATTGTTCCCACAAATCCTATGATGCTTCCTCAGCTCTGTGCAAAATTCAGCATCCACAACGGAAACACACAACAAAACAAGGGAGTCCAGCCAATCGGACATCCCCTCGGGAACTCTGGAAGACATCTCTACAATGTTATTGCAAGAAGACATGAGGCCAACTAAATCTTACAAAGTAAGAAAAAAAGATAGGGGTTACTACAAACATCTCGGATTGGGAGAAAACAACTCGGTCAAAACTTCTCAGACGATGAAACCACGAAAAGGAAAACCCCAAGACTCAAACCAAAGTCCTGGGGCATCCTTTGGGGGCAGCAATAAAGCAAGGTTTCCAGAAATACTCTACAGCTTACATCCTAGCATTTCTCAAAAAAGGAACCAAAACAACAAAGCGCTTTTCATCAAAGAAAAACACAGCAACGAAGCATGGGATCATTAAGATGTAACCTTTTTTCAAAAAAGATCAGCAATCTCCAAAAAAGGTAGGAAACGGATGCAGATTTTCTAAACCAGTATCAAAAGCAACCAGAAAGCAACAGTAAATTCCAAGAAAAATCGCAAAGAAGAAATCCAAGGAAAATATATTTACAGTGATGAACAAACACAAGATCAAGGTTCAAGCTTTCAAACATGCAAAATCAGAAGCTTCACCAAAAAACTAAAGACGAAGCTACGAAAGAAGCAAGAAAGCTAGTACCAACCTGGAAGGAGCAGCAAGCTTCAAAGAAACTGAAGATAGAAGACGAAATCTGGGAAAGCCTTCTCACAAAGAACGCGAACAAAGAGCGATGTCAAAGAGAGAAATGCGAAACTCCAGGCAAAAACAAGAAGCTCCAGAAACGCCAAAACGACGCCGCAAACACAGAAAAAGGAGAAGCGCAAAAACAAAAAACAGAATAACGGAGAGAACGGAGAAAGAAGTTATGAAAAGGGCAAAAAGAGAGAAACCGTTTTTGGGCTTTCGAAATCGAAATAAAGAGCCAAAGGGAAACGGGGCAATTAATGCTAAAATTAAGGAAAGCATTAAACCCTCGCACGTTCCCAAAGCGCCGATATAAAAGCGCGCGCTTTTAGAGGAAATGTTCTACATTCAAAAGCTGATACAAAGGAATCGACAAAATGCTTGAGATAGGCTTCACCAAAGAAGGACCGAAGTCAAAGACTCGGCCTCAAAAAAAAGAAGACCGAGCTCAAGCAGGGGCACTGTTCATACCCTGGGTCGAAGTGTCCGACCCGGGATGTTCTACAGACAAAGCGACCGACCTCTTCAGGTCAGGACGACCCAACCTCTTCTCAAAGAGTTTGGCCAAGTCACAGGAAAGCCCAAACAAAGGGCCCAAATAGAGGAACACGTGCCAAATCCAAGGGCAGCCCAAAGCCCATAGAGATAAAGGCGGTTCCCTTAAAGATGACCTCACTTAAAGATAAAGATAAGATAAGATAACTAACTTATCTTATCCACAGGAGGCCACATCTCACCATTATAAATACACTGGAGCACCCAGGTATAACTCATACTCTGATTCTACTCAATACCTGCTTAATACCCTTGCTAACTTAAGCATCGGAGTCTCTTGCAGGTACCCCCCACCCTCCGGGGATGAAGGATCAACACCGCCACCAAGTCCAACAAGTCAGACACACCAACTCCGGCCGACACCCACCTGCTGGACACGTCGATTCCGACCAACACAGACGATCTCATCCAAGATCGACCTACCATTTCAGGTAACTGGTGCGTGAAATTGTGAACTATACTTTTTCACAACTCTCATAATCCCCGGTAATGGCTCCAACAACGTGGTGGCTCAGTACCATGGCATTACACAACTTCGCACAACTAACCAGCAAGTGCACTGGGTCGTCCAAGTAATAAACCTTACGTGAGTAAGGGTCGATCCCACGGAGATTGTTAGTATTGAAGCAAGCTATGGTCATCTTGTAAATCTTAGTCAGGCAAACTCAAATGTATATGGTGATGAACGAAAATAACATAGAAGATAAGGATAGTGATACTTATGTAATTCATTGGTAGGAACTTCAGATAAGCGCATGAAGATGCCTTCCCTTCCGTCTCTCTGCTTTCCTACTGTCTTCATCCAATCCTTCTTACTCCTTTCCATGGCAAGCTTAAGCAAGGGTTTCACCGTTGTCAGTGGCTACCTCCCATCCTCTCAGTGAAAGCGATTTGCATATGCTCTGTCACAGCATAGCGGAATTCATCTGTCGGTTCTCAATCAGGCCGGAATAGAATCCAGTGATTCTTTTGCGTCTGTCACTAACGCCCCGCCCTCAGGAGTTTGAAGCACGTCACAGTCATTCAGTCATTGAATCCTACTCAGAATACCACAGACAAGGTTAGACCTTCCGGATTCTCTTGAATGCTGCCATCAGTTCTCGCCTATACCACGAAGACTCTGATCTCACGGAATGGTTGGCTCGTTTGTCAGGCGAGCACTCGGTTGTCAGGCGATCAACCATGCATCGTGCAATCAGGAATCCAAGAGATATTCACTAAGCCTCAAATGCTTGTAGAACAAGAGTGGTTGTCAGTCACTTTGTTCATGAGTGAGAATGGTGATGGGTGTCAATCATCACCTTCATCAAGTTGAAGAACAAGTGATATCTTGGAACAAGAACAAGCGGAATTGAATGGAAGAACAATAGTAATTGCATTAATACTCGAGGTACAGCAGAGCTCCACACCTTAATCTATGGTGTGTAGAAACTCCACCGTTGAAAATACATAAGCATGAGGTCTAGGCATGGCCGAATGGCCAGCCTCCCAATGATCTAAGAACTAAAATGTCCAAAGATGATCTAGAGATCTAAAGTGATCAAAAGATTTTTAATACAATAGTCAAAGGTCCTACTTATAGAAAACTAGTAGCCTAAGGTGTACAGAAATGAGTAAATGACATAAAAATCCACTTCCGGGCCCACTTGGTGTGTGCTTGGGCTGAGCATTGAAGCATTTTTCGTGCAGAGACTCTTCTTGGAGTTAAACGCCAGCTTTTATGCCAGTTTGGGCGTTTAACTCCCATTTGGGTGCCAGTTCCAGCGTTTAACGCTGGGATTTCTTGAGGTGACTTTGAACGCCGGTTTGGGCCATCAAATCTTGGGCAAAGTATGGACTATCATATATTGCTGGAAAGCCCAGGATGTCTACTTTCCAACGCCGTTGAGAGCGCGCCAATTGGGCTTCTGTAGCTCCAGAAAATCCACTTCGAGTGCAGGGAGGTCAGAATCCAACAGCATCTGCAGTCCTTTTTGGTCTCAGAATCAGATTTTTGCTCAGGTCCCTCAATTTCAGCCAGAAAATACCTAAAATCACAGAAAAACACACAAACTCATAGTAAAGTCCAGAAAAGTGAATTTTAACTAAAAACTAATAAAAATATACTAAAAACTAACTAGATCATATCAAAAACATACTAAAAACAATGCCAAAAAGTATACAAATTATCCGCTCATCACAACACCAAACTTAAATTGTTGCTTGTCCCCAAGCAACTGAAAATCAAACAAGATAAAAAGAAGAGAATATGCAATGAATTCCAAAAAAATCTGTGAAGATCAGTATTAATTAGATGAGCGGGGCTTTTACTTTTTGCCTCTGAACAGTTTTGGCATCTCACTCTATCCTTTGAAATTCAGAATGGTTGGCTTCTTTAGGAACTCAGAGTCCAGATAGTGTTAATGATTCTCCTAGTAAAGTATGATGATTCTTGAACATAGCTATTTATTGAGTCTTGGCTGTGGCCCAAAGCACTCTGTCTTCCAGTATTACCACCGGATACATACATGCCACAGACACATAATTGGGTGAACCTTTTCAGATTGTGACTCAGCTTTGCTAAAGTCCCCAATTAGAGGTGTCCAGGGTTCTTAAGCACACTCTTATTTGCCTTGGATCACAACTCTTATTTCTCTCTCTTTTTTTTTCGTTTTCTTTTTCTTTCTTTTTTTCGATTTTTTTTTTTGAAATGCTTTTTCTTACTTCAAGAATCATTTTATTGATTTTTCAGATCCTCAGTAACATGTCTCCTTTTTCATCATTCTTTCAAGAGCCAACATTAATGAACCACAAATTCAAGATACATATGCACTGTTTAAGCATACATTCAGAGAACAAAAATATTGCCACCACATCAAAATAATTAAACTGTTATAAAATTCAAAATTCATGCAATTCTTCCTTTTTCAATTAAGCACATTTTTATTCAAGAAAGGTGATGGATTCATAGGACATTCATAACTTTAAGGCATAGACACTAAGACACTAATGATCACAAGACACAAACATGGATAAACATAAGCATAAAATTCGAAAAACAGAAGAACAAATAACAAGGAAATCAAAGAACGGGTCCACCTTAGTGATGGCGGCTCTTTCTTGCTCTTGAAGATCCTATGGAGTGCTTGAGCTCCTCAATGTCTCTTCCTTGTCTTTGTTGTTCCTCCCTCATGATTCTTTGATCTTCTCTAATCTCATGAAGGATGATGGAGTGTTCTTGATGCTCCACCCTTAGTTGTCCCATGTTGGAACTCAACTCTCCTAGGGAGGTGTTTAGTTGCTCCCAATAGTTTTGTGGAGGAAAGTGCATCCCTTGAGGAATCTCAGGGATCTCATGATGAGTGGGATCTCTTGTGTATTCCATCCTCTTCTTAGTGATGGGCTTGTCCTCATCAATGGGGATGTCTCTCTCTATGTCAACTCCAACTGAATAACAGAGGTGACAAATGAGATGAGGAAAGGCTAACCTTGCCAAGGTGGAGGTCTTGTCCGCCACCTTATAGAGTTCTTGGGCTATAACCTCATGAACCTCTATTTCTTCTCCAATCATGATGCTATGGATCATGATAGCCCGGTCTATGGTAACTTCAGACCGGTTGCTAGTGGGAATGATTGAGCGTTGTATGAACTCTAACCATCCTCTAGCCACGGGTTTGAGGTCATGCCTTCTCAATTGGACCGGCTTTCTCCTTGAATCTTGCTTCCATTGTGCGCCCTCTTCACATATGACTGTGAGGACTTGGTCCAACCTTTGATTAAAGTTGACCCTTCTAGTGTAAGGATGCTCATCTCCTTGCATCATAGGCAAGTTGAACGCCACCCTCACACTCTCCGGACTAAAATCCAAGTATTTCCCCCGAACCATAGTGAGATAGTTCTTTGGATTCGGGTTCACACTTTGGTCATGGTTCTTGGTGATCCATGCATTGGCATAGAACTCTTGAACCATCAAGATTCCGACTTGTTGAATGGGGTTGGTAAGAACTTCCCAACCTCTTCTTCGGATCTCATGTCGGATCTCCAGATATTCACCCCTTTTGAGTGAAAAGGGGACCTCGGGGATCACCTTCTTCAAGGCCACAACTTCATAGAAGTGGTCTTGATGCACCCTTGAGAGGAATCTATCCATCTCCCATGACTCGGAGGTGGAAGCTTTTGCCTTCCCTTTCCTCTTTCTAGAGGTTTCTCCGGCCTTGGATGCCATAATGGTTATGGAAAAACGAAAAAAGCAACGCTTTTACTACACCAAACTTAAAATGTTTGCTCGTCCTCGAGCAAAAGAGGAAAGAAGAGAGTAGAAGAAGAAGAAATGAGGAAGAGGGAGATGGTGGTGTGTTCGGCCAAAGAGGGGGAGAAGTGGTGTTTAGGTTGTGTGAAAATGAAGGGTTGAAGAAGGGTATATATAGGAGAGAGGGGGGTAAAGGTTCGGCCATGATGGGTGGGTTTGGGAGGAAAAGTGGTTTGAATTTGAAGGGTGAGGTTGGTGGGAATTTATGAAGGATGGATGTGAGTGGTGAAGAGAAAGATGGGATTTGATAGGTGAGGGGTTTTTGGGAAAGAGGTGTTGAGGTGATTGGTGAATGGGGGAAGAAGAGAGAGAGTGATGGTGGGGTAGGTGGGGATCCTGTGGGGTCCACAGATCCTGTGGTGTCAAGGAAAAGTCATCCCTGCACCAAATGGCATCAAAATTCATGTTTTGAGCCATTTCTGGCGTTAAACGCCGGGCTGGTGCCCATTCCTGGTGTTTAACGCCAGGTTCTTGCTCTTTTCTGGCGTTTAACGCCATTCTGGTGCCCTTTTCTGGCGTTAAACGCCCAGAATGGTGCCAGACTGGGCGTTAAACGCCCAACTGCTAGGCTTACTGGCGTTTGAACGCCAGCAGCATCTTCCTCCAGGGTGTGCTGTTTTTCTTCCTGTTTTTCATTCTGTTTTTGCTTTTTTCATTGTTTTTGTGACTTCTTATGATCATCAACCTACAAAAAAGATAAAATAACAAAAGAAAATAATTAAGTATAAAACATTGGGTTGCCTCCCAACAAGCGCTTCTTTAATGTCATTAGCTTGACAGAGGGCTTCTCATGGAGCCTCAGAAATACTCAGAACCGTGTTGGAACCTCCCAATCACCAAACTTAGAGTTTGAATGTGGGGGTTCAACACCAAACTTAGAGTTTGGTTGTGGCCTCCCAATACCAAACTTAGAGTTTGACTGTGGGGGCTCAGTTTGGCTCTGTTTTGAGAGAAGCTCTTCATGCTTCCTCTCCATGATGACAGAGGGATATCTTTGGGCCTTAAACACCAAGGATTCTTCATTCACTTGAATGATCAACTCTCCTCTATCAACATCAATCACAGCCTTTGCTGCGGCTAGGAAGGGTCTGCCAAGGATGATGGATTCATCCATGCACTTCCCAGTCTCTAGGACTATGAAATCAGTAGGGATGTAATGGTCTTCAACTTTGACCAGAACATCCTCTATAAGTCCATGGGCTTGTTTTCTTGAGTTGTCTGCCATCTCTAGTGAGATTTTTGCAGCTTGCACCTCAAAGATCCCTAATTTCTCCATTACAGAGAGGGGCATGAGGTTTACACTTGACCCTAAGTCACACAAGGCCTTCTTGAAGGTCATGGTGCCTATGGTACAAGGTATAGAAAACTTCCCAGGATCCTGCCTCTTTTGAGGTAGTTTCTGCCTGGACAAGTCATTCAGTTCTTTGGTGAGCAAAGGGGATTCATCCTCCCAAGTCTCATTTCCAAATAACTTGTCATTCAGCTTCATGATTGCTCCAAGGTATTTAGCAACTTGCTCCTCAGTGACATACTCATCCTCTTCAGAGGAAGAATACTCATCAGAGCTCATGAATGGCAGAAGTAAGTCCAATGGAATCTCTATGGTCTCATTTTGAGCCTCAGATTCCCATGGTTCTTCATTGGGGAACTCATTAGAGGTCAGTGGACGTCCAGTGAGGTCTTCCTCAGTGGCGTTCACTGCCTCTTCTTCCTCCCAGAATTCGGCCATGTTGATGGCCTTGCACTCTCCTTTTGGATTTTCCTCAGTATTGCTTGGGAGAGTACTTGGAGGGAGTTCAGTAATTTTCTTGCTCAGCTGACCCACTTGTCCTTCCAGATTCCTAATGGAGGACCTAGTTTCAGTCATGAAACTTTGAGTGGTTTTGATCAGATCAGAGACCATGGTTGCTAAGTCAGAGGTATTCTGCTTAGAGCTTTCTGTCTGTTGCTGAGAAGATGATGGAAAGGGTTTGCTATTGCTAAACCTGTTTCTTCCACCATTATTGTTATTGAAACCTTGTTGAGGTCTCTGTTGATCCTTCCATGAAAGGTTTGGATGATTCCTCCATGAAGGATTATAGGTGTTTCCATAGGGTTCTCCCATGTAATTCACCTCTTCTATTGAAGGATTCTCAGGATTATAAGCTTCTTCCTCAGATGAAGCTTCCTTAGTACTGCTTGGTGCATTTTGCATTCCAGACAGACTTTGAGAAATCATATTGACTTGTTGAGTCAATATTTTGTTCTGAGCCAATATGGCATTCAGAGTGTCAATCTCAAGAGCTCCTTTCTTCTGACTAGTCCCATTGTTCACAGGATTTCTTTCAGAAGTGTACATGAATTGGTTATTTGCAACCATTTCAATCAGTTCTTGAGCCTCAGTAGGCGTCTTCTTCAGATGAAGAGATCCTCCAGAAGAGCTATCCAAAGACAACTTGGACAGTTCAGAGAGACCATCATAGAAAATACCTATGATGCTCCATTCAGAAAGCATATCAGAAGGACACTTTCTGATTAATTGTTTGTATCTTTCCCAAGCTTCATAGAGGGATTCTCCTTCCTTCTGTCTGAAGGTTTGGACTTCCACTCTAAGCTTACTCAATTTTTGAGGTGGAAAGAACTTTGCCAAGAAGGCATTGACTAGCTTTTCCCAAGAGTCCAGGCTTTCTTTAGGTTGAGAGTCCAACCATGTCCTAGCTCTGTCTCTTACAGCAAAAGGGAATAGCATTAGTCTGTAGACCTCAGGGTCAACCCCATTAGTCTTGACAGTGTCACAGATTTGCAAGAACTCAGCTAAAGACTGATGAGGATCTTCCAATGGAAGTCCATGGAACTTGCAATTCTGTTGCATTAGAGAAACTAATTGAGGCTTAAGCTCAAAGTTGTTTGCTCCAATGGCAGGGATAGAGATGCTTCTCCCATAGAAGTCGGGAGTAGGTGCAGTAAAGTCACCCAGCACCTTCCTTGCATTGTTGGCATTGTTGTTGTTTTCGGCTGCCATTTGTTCTTCTTCTTTGAAGAATTCGGTCAGGTGCTCTAAAGAGAGTTGTGCTTTGGCTTCTCTGAGCTTTCTTTTCAAGGTCCTTTCAGGTTCAGGATCAGCCTCAACAAGAATGCCTTTATCTTTGCTCCTGCTCATAAGAAAGAGAAGGGAACAAGAAAATGTGGAATCCTCTATGTCACAGTATAGAGATTCCTTTAGGTGTCAGAGGAAAAGAAGAGTAGAAGACAGAAGTGGAAAATTCGAACTTAACAAAGAAGATGGAGTTCGAATTTTGCATTAAGGGATAGTGTTAGTCCATAAATAGAAGGATGTGAGAAGGAGGGAAGTCATTTTCGAAAATTAAGTGAAAAATTTTGAAAACATTTTTGAAAAACATTACTTAATTTTCGAAAATGAAGATGGAAAAGAAATCAAGTGATTTTTGAAAAAGATTTTGAAATTAGAAATCAAAAAGATTTGATTGAAAACTATTTTGAAAAAGATGTGGTTAAGAAGATATGATTGATTAAAAAAATGTGATTGAGAAGATATGATTTGAAAACATTTTAAAAAGATTTGATTTGAAAATTAAAAACTTGACTAACAAGAAAAGATATGATTCAATCATTAAACCTTTCTCAACAGAAAAGGTAACATACTTGAAATGTTGAATCAAATCATTAATTGGTAGCAAGTATCTTTAAAAATGGAAAGAAATTGGTTTTGAAAAAGATTTGATTGAAAAATTGATTTGAAAAAATTTGATTTTGAAAAGATTTTGAAAACTTAGAAAAAATTTGATTTGAAAACAAAATCTTCTCCCTTTAGCCATCCTGGCGTTAAACGCCCAGAATGGTATCCATTCTGGCATTTAACGCCCAAAATGCTACCCTTTTGGGCGTTAAACGCCCAACCAGGTACCCTGGCTGGCGTTTAAACGCCAGTCTGTCCTTCTTCACTGGGCGTTTTGAACGCCCAGCTTTTTCTGTGCAATTCCTCTGCTGTATGTTCTGAATCTTCAATTCTCTGTATTATTGACTTGAAAAGACACAAATTAAAAATATTTTTGGATTTTTAATAATAAGGACAAACCAAAATGCAACAAGAATCAAATAACAATGCATGCAAGACACCAAACTTAGCAGTTTGTATACTACTGACACTAACAAAATGAAAATGCATATGAGACACTTAAAACACTCAAGTCAATAGAATTCAAAGATCAGAGCAAGTAAATCATCAAGAACATCTTGAAGATCACTAAGACATATGAATGCATGCAATTGACACCAAACTTATGATGAGACTAGTGTCTCAATAAGAAACAACAATATTTTTGGTTTTTTATGATTTTGTAAAATTTTTTTTTTTTTGTGTTTTTCGAAAATTAAATGGAAAAAGATATCAAAATTCTTAATGAGAATTCCAGGAATCAGTGCAATGTTAGTCTAAGACTCCGGTCCAGGAATTAGACATGGCTTCACAGCCAGCCAAGCTTTCAGAGAAAGCTTCGGTCCAAAACACTAGACATGGCCAGAGGCCAGCCAAGCCTTAGCAGATCACTGCTCCAAAAGCAAGATTGATAAGAAATCAACAAGCTCTTGTGGTGATAAGTTGAAACCTCGGTCCAATGAGATTAGACATGGCTTCTCAGCCAGCCAGATTTCAACAAATCATCATGAAACTCTAGAATTCATCTTCAAGAATTTCGAAAAAAAAAATAAATACCTAATCTAAGCAACAAGATGAACCGTCAGTTGTCCAGCCTGAACAATCCCTGGCAATAACACCAAAACTTGATGTTGCTGCCGGATCTTGGCACTGATGTTACCAAAAGCTTGCTCAAAACTTGAACAATCCCCGGCAACGGCGCCAAAAACTTGGTGCTGTTGCCGGATTTTGGCACTAATGTTACCGGACAAAAAGCTTGCTCAAAACTCGAACAATCCCCGGCAACGGCGCCAAAAACTTGGTGCGCGAAATTGTGAACTATACTTTTTCACAACTCTCATAATCCCCGGTAATGGCTCCAACAATGTGGTGGCTCAGTACCATGGCATTACACAACTTCGCACAACTAACCAGCAAGTGCACTGGGTCGTCCAAGTAATAAACCTTACGTGAGTAAGGGTCGATCCCACGGAGATTGTTAGTATTGAAGCAAGCTATGGTCATCTTGTAAATCTTAGTCAGGCAAACTCAAATGTATATGGTGATGAACGAAAATAACATAGAAGATAAGGATAGTGATACTTATGTAATTCATTGGTAGGAACTTCAGATAAGCGCATGAAGATGCCTTCCCTTCCGTCTCTCTGCTTTCCTACTGTCTTCATCCAATCCTTCTTACTCCTTTCCATGGCAAGTTTAAGCAAGGGTTTCACCGTTGTCAGTGGCTACCTCCCATCCTCTCAGTGAAAGCGATTTGCATATGCTCTGTCACAGCATAGCGGAATTCATCTGTCGGTTCTCAATCAGGCCGGAATAGAATCCAGTGATTCTTTTGCGTCTGTCACTAACGCCCCGCCCTTAGGAGTTTGAAGCACGTCACAGTCATTCAGTCATTGAATCCTACTCAGAATACCACAGACAAGGTTAGACCTTCCGGATTCTCTTGAATGCTGCCATCAGTTCTCGCCTATACCACGAAGACTCTGATCTCACGGAATGGTTGGCTCGTTTGTCAGGCGAGCACTCGGTTGTCAGGCGATCAACCATGCATCGTGCAATCAGGAATCCAAGAGATATTCACTAAGCCTCAAATGCTTGTAGAACAAGAGTGGTTGTCAGTCACTTTGTTCATGAGTGAGAATGGTGATGGGTGTCAATCATTACCTTCATCAAGTTGAAGAACAAGTGATATCTTGGAACAAGAACAAGCGGAATTGAATGGAAGAACAATAGTAATTGCATTAATACTCGAGGTACAGCAGAGCTCCACACCTTAATCTATGGTGTGTAGAAACTCCACCGTTGAAAATACATAAGCATGAGGTCTAGGCATGGCCGAATGGCCAGCCTCCCAATGATCTAAGAACTAAAATGTCCAAAGATGATCTAGAGATCTAAAGTGATCAAAAGATTTTTAATACAATAGTCAAAGGTCCTACTTATAGAAAACTAGTAGCCTAAAGTGTACAGAAATGAGTAAATGACATAAAAATCCACTTCCGGGCCCACTTGGTGTGTGCTTGGGCTGAGCATTGAAGCATTTTTCGTGCAGAGACTCTTCTTGGAGTTAAACGCCAGCTTTTATGCCAGTTTGGGCGTTTAACTCCCATTTGGGTGCCAGTTCCAGCGTTTAACGCTGGGATTTCTTGAGGTGACTTTGAACGCCGGTTTGGGCCATCAAATCTTGGGCAAAGTATGGACTATCATATATTGCTGGAAAGCCCAGGATGTCTACTTTCCAACGCCGTTGAGAGCGCGCCAATTGGGCTTCTGTAGCTCTAGAAAATCCACTTTGAGTGCAGGGAGGTCAGAATCCAACAGCATCTGCAGTCCTTTTTGGTCTCAGAATCAGATTTTTGCTCAGGTCCCTCAATTTCAGCCAGAAAATACCTGAAATCACAGAAAAACACACAAACTCATAGTAAAGTCCAGAAAAGTGAATTTTAACTAAAAACTAATAAAAATATACTAAAAACTAACTAGATCATATCAAAAACATACTAAAAACAATGCCAAAAAGTATACAAATTATCCGCTCATCAGTAACCCACAGAACAGGCGGCCAACCTGCCATTGAGTTGTTGTACTTCTTTGACACAGGTTGGGCTCTTCATGTTGTGTATGGCTTGGCATTTGTCTGGGTTTGCTTCAATTCCCCTTTGTGTGAGCATGAAGCCTGAGAATTTGCCTGCTTCTACTGCGAAGGTGCATTTTGCGGGATTGAGCCGCATGTTGTGCTTCCTTATAGTGTAAAATACTTGAGTCAGGTCGGATAATAATGTATCTTTGCTTTGTGTCTTTATCAACATGTCGTCCACATAAACTTCCATGATTTTTCCGATGTGATCTGAGAAGACTTTATTCATTAGCCTTTGATACGTAGCTCCTGCGTTCTTAAGACCGAAAGGCATTACGATGTAGCAGTAGTTTGCTTTCGGTGTTAGGAACGAGGTCTGTTCTTGATCTGGTGGATACATGGGGATTTGATTGTATCCCGAGTATGCATCCATAAACGAGAGATATTTGTACCCGGAGGAAGCATCTACTAAAGCGTCAATACTTGGGAGTGGGTATGGATCTTTTGGACAAGCCTTGTTGAGATCGGTGTAATTGGTGCACATTCGCCACTTCCCATTTGATTTTTTCACCAAGACAACGTTGGCTAGCCATAGCGGGTATTTGACTTCTCTTATGAATCCGGCTTCCAGTAGTGCCTGTACTTGCTCGTCCACAGCTTGGGATCGCTCTGGCCCAAGTTTTCTTCGTCTCTGTTGCACCGGTCGAGATCCTGGATAAACTGCCAACTTATGACACATTAGCTTAGGGTCTATGCCTGGCATGTCTGCGGCTTTCCATGCAAAGAGATCGGCGTTATCTCGCAAGAATTGTATTAGTAATTCTTTTAAATCTCCTTTTAGGATTGTGCCGATATTGGTCATTTTTTTCGAGGTATCCCCGATCTGAATCTTTTCTATCTTGCCTTCTGGCTGGGGACGAAGTTCTTCTCGTCGGTGAACTCCACCCAACTCGATTGCATGGAACTCTTCTCCTTTGCCTCTAAGGTTTAGGCTTTCGTTATAACAGCGACGTGCCGTCTTTTGGTCTGCTTTTATCGTGGCTATCCCTTTTGGGGTTGGAAACTTCATACATAGGTGTGGGGTCGAGACTATTGCGCCGAGTTGGTTGAGTGTTGTCCGTCCTATGAGAGCGTTGTAAGCTGAACTTACATCGATGTAGTCTATTTTGAGGGTCCTGGATTGGTCCCCTTTTCCAAAGGTTGTATGTAGTGGTATGTATCTGAGTGGTCGAACCGGGGTATCTCCTAGCCCAAACAGGCTGTTTGGATATGCTTTAAGTTCTTTTTCTTCCAAGCCGAGCTTATCAAAGGCTGTTTTGAATAAGATGTCGGCAGAGCTCCCATGGTCTATTAAGGTGCGGTGTAGGTTGGCGTTTGCCAATATGATGGTGATAACCATGGGATCATCATGTCCTGTGATGACGCCGGATGCGTCTTCTTTAGTGAATGTAATTGCCGGAATGTTGAGTGTTTTCTTCTCTCCTTCAACATGATATACTTCTTTGAGATATCTTTTGCGAGAGGATTTGGAGATCCCACCTGCTGTGAATCCGCCGTGTATCATGTGGACATGTCTTTCTGCTGTCCGAGGTGATCGTTCTGTTCGTTCGGTATCTTCATCCCTTCGTCTCTTTCTTTGATCATCATCTCGGGTGGCCAAGAATCGATCTAATTTTCCTTCTCTCACCAATTTTTCTATGATGTTTTTTAGGTCGAAGCATTCGTTTGTGGAGTGTCCTCGGACTCGATGGTATTCACAATATTCCTTTCGGTTTCCTCCTCCCCTTTTGCCTTTGAGTGGCCGTGCTGGGGAGATTTTTTTCATATGGCAGACTTCTTTGTATATCTCGACCAGGGATGCCCTGAGAGGGGTGTAGTTATGATATTTTTTGATTTTCTCCCCTTGTCGATCTTCTTTTCTTTTGGATTCCTTGTCTTTGTCTCGGTAGGAGGCCCCCGATTTTGAGGTTTCTCCTAACCAAGCGTTCTCCTCCATGTTGATATACTTTTCTGCCCGTTCCTGCACTTCGTCTAAGGAGGTCGGGTATTTTTTTGATATAGATTGGCTAAAAGGTCCCTCTCGTAGGCCATTGATGAGTCCCATGATGGCGGCCTCCGTTGGTAAACTTTGTATGTCCATGCATGTTTTGTTGAATCTTTCCATGTAGCTGCGGAGGCTCTCCCGATCTCCTTGTTTGATCCCTAGTAAACTGGGGGCGTGCTTGGCTTTATCTTTCTGAATGGAGAATATGGCTAGGAATTTTTTAGCTAAGTCATCAAAGCTTGAGATGGACTTCGGGGGTAGGTTGTCGAACCATCGGATCGCTGTCTTTGTGAGAGTTGTTGGAAAAGCCTTGCAGCGAACAGCATCTGGGGCGTCGGTAAGGTACATTCTACTTCTGAAGTTACTGAGGTGATGGTTGGGATCCGTGGTGCCATCATACAGGGTCATATCCGGGAGTTTGAAGTCTTTTGGAATTTTGGTTTTCATGATTTCCCGGGTGAACGGGTCTTTCTCTTTGTGTGAATTTTCCTCGAGATTAGCCCGCGGGGCTTTTGATTTGAGATCGGCTTCTAATTGCTGTAGTTTTTCTTCCAACTCCCGACGTCGCCACACCTCTCTTTGGAGATCTTTTCCAATTTCCCGTTGTTGTTGGGTTTCTTTTTCCAGTTGTTTTAGACGATCCAGGAGCACCTCTATTGCCCCTGAATTTGGTGAGTCTTTGTCTTTGTTGGTTTCCGGAGTGTTTTGCATCGTGACATCCGCGTTTTTGTGCGGTGTCCGATCCTCCAAACCTGAATCGTGGTCGTTGTCATGGTCGTCCGCCATGGTGATGGGATGACTTCCAGGTCCCCAGCAACGGCGCCAATGTTCTGAGGGTTACCTGAAACTGTAGGTCGATCTCGGATGAGATCTTCTGTGATGGTCGGAGCTATTGTCCGACTTGATGATGGTGGATGGAGCCGCCGTGTCCAACTTGTTGGACTTGGTGATGGTGCTGATTCTTCGTCCCCGGAGGGTGGGGGGTACCTGCAAGGGACTCCGATGCTTAAGTTAGCAAGGGTATTAAGCAGGTATTGAGTAGAATCAGAGTATGCGTTATACCTGGGTGCTCCAGTGTATTTATAATGGTGTGGAGTGACCTTTTGGATAAGATAAGTTAGTTATCTTATCTTATCTTGTCTTTTGAGTGAGGTCATCTTATCTTCAAGGGAACCGCCCTTCTCTTATAGGCTTGGGCTGCCTTACGATCTGGGGCGTGTTCCTCTATTTGGGCCCTTTGTTTGGGCTTTCTCGTGACTTGGCCGAGCTCTTTGAGAAGAGGTCGGATTGATCTGACCTGAAGAGGTCGGTCGCTTTGTCTGTAGAACATCCCGGGTCGGGTAGCTCGACCCTGGATATGAACAGGAGGCCACAGCCAAACTCTAAGTTTGGTGTTGAATCCCCACATCCAAACTCTAAGTTTGGTGTTGGGAGTCTACAATATTGACCTGATCACCTGTGAGGCTCCACGAGAGCCCACTGTCAAGCTATTGACATTAAAGAAGCACTTATTGGGAGGTAACCCAATTTTTATTTATCTAATTTTATTTTTCTTTTATTGTTCTTTTATGTTTTATTAGGTCCATGATCATGTGGAGTCACAAAATAAATATTAAAATTAAAAACAGGATCAAAAACAGCAGAAGAAAAAGCACACCCTGGAGGAAGGGCTTACTGGCATTTAAATGCCAGTAAGGAGCATCTGGCTGGCGTTCAACGCCATAACAGAGCATGGATCTTGCATTGAACGCCAGAAACAAGCAACATCCTGGCGTTTAAACGCCAGGAAAACACCCTGAGGAGAGCTGGCGCTGAACGCCAGAAACAAGCATGGAACTGGCGTTCAACGCCAGAAACATACTGCAAATGGGCGCTGAACGCCCAAAACAAGCATGAAGCTGGCGTTCAACGCCATAAACAAGCATCATCCTGGCGTTGAATGCCAGGATTTCATGAAAAGGGCATTTTACACGTCTCATTGGTGCAGGGATGTAAATCCTTGACACCTCAGGATCTGTGGACCCCACAGGATCATCTCAGGATCTGTGGACCCCACAGGATCCCCACCTACCTCAACTCACCTTCTTTCCTCTTCACACAACCCAATAAATAATCTTCCCCAAAACCCTTTACCAATCACCTCAATCTCTCTTCCCCATCACCTCTTCACCACTCACATCTATCCACTCTTCTCCAAAAACCCCACCTACCTTCAAAATTCAAAATCTCTTTCCCACCCAAACCCACCCTAAATAGCTGAACCTACTCCCTCTCCCTTTACTATATAAACCCCTCTATCCTTCTTCATTTTCACAAACCACAACCCTCTCTTCTTCACCTTGGCCGAAACCACACACTTCTCCCTTTCCTCCATATTTTCTTCTTCTTCTTCTTCTTTCTTCTCTTGCTCGAGGGTGAGCAATATTCTAAGTTTGGTGTGGTAAAAGCATAGCTTTTTTTGTTTTTCCATAACCACCTATGGCACCTAAGGCCGGAGAAACCTCTAGAAAAGGAAAAGGGAAGACAAAAGCTTCCACCTCTGAGTGATGGGAGATGGAGAGATTCATCTCTAAAGCCCATCAAGACCACTTCTATGATGTTGTGGCCAAGAAGAAGATGATCCCTGAGGTCTCTTTCAAACTCAAGAAAAATGAGTATCCAGATATCCGACATGAGATCCAAAGAAGAGGTTGGGAAGTTCTGACCAACCCTATTCAACAAGTCGGAATCTTAATGGTTCAAAAGTGTTATGCCAATGCATGGATCACTAGGAACCATGATCAAAGTGTGAACCCGAATCCAAAGAACTATTTTACAATGGTTCGGGGGAAATACTTAGATTTTAGTCCGAAAAATGTAAGGTTGGCGTTTAACTTGCCCATGATGCAAGGAGATGCACGCCCCTACACAAGAAGGGTCAACTTTGATCAAAGGTTGGACCAAGTTCTTATGGACATATGTGTTGAAGGAGCTCAATGGAAAAGAGACTCCAAAGGCAAGCCGGTTCAATTAAGAAGACTGGACCTCAAGCCTGTGGCTAGAGGATGGTTGGAGTTCATCCAACGCTCCATCATCCCCACTAGCAACCGATACGAAGTTACTATGGATCAGGCCATCATGATTCATAGCATCATGAATGAAGAGGAAGTAGAAATTCATGAAGTCATCTCCCTTGAATTCTACAAAATAGCCGAAAAGTCCTCCACCATGGCAAGGCTAGCTTTTCCTCATCTTATTTGCCATCAATGTTACTCAGCTGGAGTTATCATAGAAGGAGACATCTCCATTGAGGAGGATAAGCCCATCACTAAAAAGAGGATGGAGCAAACAAGAGAGTCCACTCATGGATCCCAAGAGACGCATGAGGAAGCTGATGCGTGAGCATCTTCTCTATCTTTTCCTAGTGAATTTACATTCAAATTGTTAAGTTTAATCAAGATTTAAATATCTTTTAGCCACTATGGATGCTACTTTGAGTTTTGTGCATTTTCGTTTATTTCAGGTAGCATTTCGATGGATTTGACGGAGTTTTGTAGCAGAAAAGGAACAAAGCGAGTGATGCTGTCAACCCCGACCTCCTTGCACTCAAACAGAAATAACTCGCGTTATAGAGGTTCAATTGACGTGATTTCAGTGGCATTAGAAAGCTAACTTCCAGGGCTTTCCAACAATATATAATAGTGCACACTTCTTCTTCAGCATTGTTGGCCTTCTCCACGTTGAACTTGAGAATTTTCAAGTTCAGCGTGGAGTCCGCGTACAAAGGAGGAACCACTGCCTCCTCCACGCTGAACTTGGAAATTCTCAAGTTCAGCGTGGACTCAAGAATGAAGCCAAATGAGACGCTGCCTGCCCCACGCTGAACTTGGAAATTTCCAAGTTCAGCGTGGACCTTAATGCAATCAATGGTTCCCACACTCCTCATGCCCTGCACGGATCAATCAAATTAATTTTGATTTAACTTTTATTTTATTTACAACTAGGAAAAGATATTATTTTAATTTTAGAAAATATATTTTACATTAATTAGGATTAGATATAAAAGGAAAAAGAATCAGCCCTTTGGGCTGCTCTCTTCTCTTCTACCTCATTCCGCAATTGACAGTTTTACAGAATCCTTATTTTTTCTCTGAACCATGAGCAACTAAACCTCCATTGTTAAGGTTAGGAGCTCTATCTATTTGTATGGATTGATACTATTATTTTTCTATTTATGTACTGATTTATAATTCAAGAATTGTTTTCGTTCTTTATTTTATGAATTTGGGTGGAACGGAAGTATGACCCTTGTTCTAATTGAGTTCTTGTATAACTTGAAAAAGCTCTTTGCTTGAACAACAGCTTGAAAATAATTTCTCCTAAACTTCTAATTATCTGGACTTAACGGGATACGTGACATATAATCCTTTTATATTTGGGTAATTAGAGTTTCTGTGGCACATAAACTAGAATTGAACTTCATCCTCTAATTGGAATTAAGTGACCAAAGAATTGGCGGTTGATGAAAGTTAGAGTAGACTAAGAAGATCTAAGGAATTAGGGCTTAGTCATATATAGTTTGCCATGAATTGAATCTTGCATGGTTAAAATAGTTAGTAAGAAAAGTCAATCTGGAAAATAGATATATCTGAAGCCTTAACTGTTTCTCCATATATTATTCACAACTCATTTACTGCTTGCTTTCTAATTTACTGAATTTAATGTTTAATGCTTTGAACTCTTAAACACCATTTTCTGCTTGTCTGACTAAGCATATCACTCAACCATTGTTGCTTGATCCATCAATCCTCGTGGGATCGACCCTCACTCACCTGAGGTATTACTTGGTACGACCCGGTGCACTTGTCGGATAGTTTGTGGTTAGAAATTCCGCACCAAATTTTTGGCGCCGTTGCCGGGGATTGATTGTGATTAACAACTATTAGTTGTTTGATTGCTTATATTAGGCATTTTAATTTTTACTTTAATTAAATTTTGCTTTAAATTTTTGAAAAAAATATTTAGATTTATTTTATTAAAAAAAATTTAATTTCTGAAATTAAGTTTGGCGTCCCCTTAGTTGTTTATTCTTCCTAGTTATTTTATTTAGTGAGTTTAAATTTCCTTTATGTTCTTTCTTCCTTGCTTGCTTGTTTACCACATGGTGCGTTTAATTCTGTTTGGTGTTGTGTGCTAAGAAAAAATAATGGAGAGAGATCACATGGGTTACTACTCACACCCAAGTAGTGATTCATATTATGGTGGACGGATGAACTATCCAAATTTTGGTTGGCAAAGTCCAAACCAAAGAAACTTCAATGCTCCATGTTTCAACTATCAAGAGCCACCACCTCCATATTCATATCAAGAACCACCATCTCCATATTCATACCCAGAACCACCACCTCTCTATCCATATCAAGAACCATCACCTTTCTACCCATATCAAGAGCCACCATCTCCTTATTCATACCAAGAATCATCCTCTTTTTATAATTATCAAGAACCATCATCTCCTTCTTATTCATATCAAGAGCCACCATCTCCTTATTCATCTCAAATACCATCTAATCTTGAGCTTCTCATGAAAGAATTCTTACATGATATAAAGACGAGTGTCAAAAATGTGGAGAAACATGTGCAGTCGCTAATCAAGAACCAGGAAGAGGAACAAGCAAATTCCTTCCCAAGAGATACAATGCAAGATCCTATGGAAGAAAAAGAGGAAGATGCACATATGGAAGAAGAGGAAGAGGCACAACCTCCCATCCCCTTGGTAAGCAATGAAGAAGAGATTGAATTAGAAGAAAGCTACCAAGAGGAAGAGGTTGAAATTGAGGAAGCTTGCAAAGAGGTGGAAGAATTCAAAGAAGAACACAAGGGAGTGGAGCTTGCAAGACCTCTCCCAAAGCCATTACCATCTAATACAACATTTAAGTGGGTAAAATTCCTATCCTTAACTTTTACTTTCCCACTTGAATATGGGCTACTGGAGACGGATGGTCAACTTAGAGCTCTTTGTGGCATTAAGAGTAAGAGGAAGATGGTTAGTGGTAAGAGTTGTCAAGCAAGGTTCAATATGGTTGCATGCTCCAAATTGAAGTGCAAGGATTGGTGTGGAGCTCAATTAAATGGGTCTAGAAGATTGTTTGGATGTCTCTGTGAGAATTCATTTTGCTTGCCACCCGGTGGGAACAGTGGTGATACACAAGAAGACGGGTGTAAAAGCAAAGTTTGGGACCCTGGAATTCATTCCCACAATCAACACCCTTTGGGCCTTGTCACTTTCTTCAACTTGCTCAAAAGCGTTATGCGCCTAGTTTGGAATCCCGGTGGCCATTGGAATTACAAACATTGGTGGAGATTTCTGGATCAGTACAAGCACAAGCCACCATGACAAGGAGCTCACCACATGTCCAACTTAAGGATTTTAACTAAAAGTGCTTGGTGGGAGACAACCCACCCTGGTATGATCGTTCCTTTTCATTCTTAGTTGTTTTTTGTAGTAGTAGTTTTCTTACTTATTTAATTTTTATTGAGTTTTCACTATTTTTCTGATCATGCTGCTATTTTAGAACAGGAACCAGATATTCAAAAAAAAATTCACTATGGACACTTGGAAAAATTCTGGAACACTCTGGAAAAGGTTAAGTCTGTCAGTTCCACGCTGAACTTGGAATTTTCCAAATTCAGCGTGGCATGTGCGTGCAAACTGAAAGGGAGCCTCTGCCAAATCCACGCTAAACTTAGAATATTCCAAGTTTAGCGTGACAAACGATGTAATTAACGTGAATCAGGGCCAGACTCCACGCTGAACTTAGAGTTTTCCAAGTTCAGCGTGGATGCATGTATACAAAAGAAGTTGCATTCGGGGGTGTTGACGCTGAACTTGAAATCCACCAAGTTCAGCGTGGATTCAGTCAACATGATATATACTCATTGAAACCCCATCAAATCTGCACCCAATCCCTTGATTGTTGGTCCCCACCCCTTACTAATTCCCTTTCCTTTTCTTCTTGCTTCACCTACCCCTTTTCCATAATCTTGCCCCCATCCCTTCCTGATTCCCCTCCTTTTTGTTTCTTTTTTTTTTCCAGACCCCCTTATATTATATATATGTTCTTCCCCCTTCCACCCCTCCCCTTATATATATACGTAACACACCCCCCTCCCCTTATATATATACGGTACCCCCCCCCCCATTTTATCTACACGTAATATCTAATATATTATATACACGTCCCCCCTTCTTTCTATACATATATATTAAATAAATAAATAACTATATATATAAAATAATAATTAAAAAAATAACAAAAATAAAAATAAAAACACAATAAAACAAAAAACAAAAAATAATATATATTTTAATTATTTTAACCTTTTTTATCCTTTTATCATTTTATTATTCTTTTGTCATAATATTTATTTTTACTCCTCTGAACGTCTTTTTCTGTCCCTTCCTACTTTCAGTTCTTATTTGTTTGAGGACAAGCAAACTTTTAAGTTTGGTGTTGTCACTTCGCTTGCGAATTTTCTGTTTATTTTAATGACACCAAAGGGAGGTAAATCATCTCCACAGAGGAGCACAGCCAGAAGAATGAGATGGCCACTAGGATAACTGAGGTGGTTAAGTTCCTTTCATTCTATATTCCTTCCCGTTCTTACTATATTAGGTTTCTGTTTTCTGCTTATTTTGTTATTGCATGATCAGTTGTTATTTCAATTCCTAGGTTCTAGTTTAATTTACTATTTATTTTGTTATTTAATTTTTATTCTGAAAGTGTGTCTCATGTATTGCCCACTGAGCTTGAAATCAAAAAGAAAGAAGAAAAGATGTAGTGCGTGAGAAATTTGAGTTTAATTTTAAGAATAGTAGTCTTATTTACTTAAATGTGGTGGTATTATTTGTGATTATGAATGAATGACATGAATAGTGCATATTTGAATTTGAATCAAAGGATGTTGATGTATAAGGAACAAGAATTTAGAGAACTATTATGACTTCGCTGAAATTAGTGAAAGCTTAATCCTTGAAGCAAAAGAAACAGCAAAAGAAAAATAAAAGTAAGGTCCAAGGCTCTGAGCATCAATGACTAAGGAGGTCAGACATGATTAAAAGCTCAAAGAGTTGTGTCCTTAGTCATATGCTTGTGGTATTCTTGTGTCAAGTAATCCTTGAGACAGAATATTTAGAGTCGAGACCAAATGCATTTGGCAGAGTATGCCCAAGGCTTTGAGCACCACTGTCTGGGAGTAACTGAAAGAAAAATCAGAACTTAAAGAGAGTTCCCCAGTTAAGTGCTTGTGGTGTTTTTGTGTCAAGTGAAGCTTGAGACAAAACATTTAAAGTCACGACTAGGCTCAAGGTGCAAAGCACCAAAGAAAAGAGAATTAAAGGAAATTTGTTGTGTTCAAGGATTAAACTGGAGTATAAAGATTAGAGAATTCATAATATGATCCGAATTCCCAATTCTGAATGACACTGACATTCCTCTGATTCAAAGGAGAGCGGGATGCCAAAACTATTCAGAGCTACAATGAATAAACCCCATTTTTAAGAATAGGCTTGAGCATGACTAAACTCTCACTTCTCATGCAAATTCACATTTTAATCATATACTTATTTTGGTTGCTTGAGGACAAGCAACAATTCAAGTTTGGTGTTGTGATGCGTGAGCATCTTCTCTATCTTTTCCTAGTGAATTTACATTCAAATTGTTAAGTTTAATCAAGATTTAAATATCTTTTAGCCACTATGGATGCTACTTTGAGTTTTGTGCATTTTCGTTTATTTCAGGTAGCATTTGGATGGATTTGACGGAGTTTTGTAGCAGAAAAGGAACAAAGCGAGTGATGCTGTCAACCCCGACCTCCTTGCACTCAAACAAGAATAACTCGAGCTATAGAGGTCCAATTGACGTAATTTCAGTGGCATTAGAAAGCTAACTTCCAGGGTTTTCCAACAATATATAATAGTGCACACTTCTTCTTCAGCATTGTTGGCCTTCTCCACGTTGAACTTGAGTATTTTCAAGTTCAGCGTGGAGTCTGCGTACAAAGGAGGAACCACTGCCTCCTCCACGCTGAACTTGGAAATTCTCAAGTTCAGCGTGGACTCAAGAATGAAGCCAAAGGAGACGCTGCCTGCCCCACGCTGAACTTGGAAATTTCCAAGTTCAGCGTGGACCTTAATGCAATCAATGGTCCCCACACTCCTCAAGCCCTGCACGGATCAATCAAATTAATTTTGATTTAACTTTTGTTTTATTTACAACTAGGAAAAGATATTATTTTAATTTTAGAAAATATATTTTACATTAATTAGGATTAGATATAAAAGGGAAAAGAATCAGCCCTTCGGGCTGCTCTCTTCTCTTCTACCTCATTCCGCAATTGACAGTTTTACAGAATCCTTATTTTTTCTCTGAACCATGAGCAACTAAACCTCCATTGTTAAGGTTAGGAGCTCTATCTATTTGTATGGATTGATACTATTATTTTTCTATTTATGTACTGATTTATAATTCAAGAATTGTTTTCGTTCTTTATTTTATGAATTTGGGTGGAACGAAAGTATGACCTTGTTCTAATTGAGTTCTTGTATAACTTGGAAAAGCTCTTTGCTTGAACAACAGCTTGAAAATAATTTCTCCTAAACTTCTAATTATCTAGACTTAACGGGATACGTGACATATAATCCTTTTATATTTGGGTAATTAGAGTTTCTGTGGCACATAAACTAGAATTGAACTTCATCCTCTAATTGGAATTAAGTGACCGAGGAATTGGTGGTTGATGAAAGTTAGAGTAGGCTAAGAAGATCTAAGGAATTAGGGCTTAGTCATATATAGTTTGTCATGAATTGAATCTTGCATGGTTAAAATAGTTAGTAAGAAAAGTCAATCCGGAAAATAGATATCTCTGAAGCCTTAACTGTTTCTCCATATATTATTCACAACTCATTTACTGCTTGCTTTCTAATTTACTGAATTTAATGTTTAATGCTTTGAACTCTTAAACACCATTTTCTGCTTGTCTGAATAAGCAAATCACTCAACCATTGTTGCTTGATCCATCAATCCTCGTGGGATCGACCCTCACTCACCTGAGGTATTACTTGGTACGACCCGGTGCACTTGTCGGATAGTTTGTGGTTAGAAATTCCGCACCAGAAGCTCATCACCAAGAAATCCTGGAGATGCCTCAAGGGATGCACTTTCCTCCCAACAATTATTGGGAACAACTCAACACTTCTCTAGAAGATTTGAGTTACAATATGGATCAATTAAGGGTGGAACATCAAGAGCACTCCATCATTCTCCATGAAATTAGAGAAGATCAAAGAGCAATGAGGGAGGAGCAACAAAGCCAAGGAAGAGACATAGAAGAGTTCAAGGACATCATTGGTTCTTCAAGAAGAAAGCGCCACCATCACTAAGGTGGACTCATTCCTTGTTCTTATTTCTCTGTTTTTCGATTGTTAAGCTTTATGTTATCTATGTTTGTGTAGTAACTATGTCTTAAAGCTATGAATAATTTCATGAATCCTTCACCTTTCTTAAATGAAACAAGTTTTTAATACAAAAGAACAAGAAGTACATGAGTTTCAAATTTATCCTGGAATTTAGTTTAATTATTTTTGATGTGGTGATAATACTTTTTATTTTCTGAATAAATGCTTGAACAGTGCATATTTTTTATCTTATTGTTTATGAATGTTAAAATTGTTGGCTCTTGAAAGAATGATGAACAAAGAGAAATGCTATTGATAATCTGAAAAATCATGAAATTGATTCTTGAAGCAAGAAAAAGCAGTGAATAGCAAAAGCTTGTGAAAAAAAAGTGGCAAAAAAAAGAGAATAATAGAAAGAAAAAGAAAAAGTAAGCAGAAAAAGCCAATAGCCCTTAAAACCAAAAGGCAAGAGTAAAAAGGATCCAAGGCTTTGAGCATCAATGGATAGGAGGGCCCAAGGAAATAAAATCCAGGCCTAAGAGGCTAAATCAAGCTGTCCCTAACCATGTGCTTGTGGCATGCAGGTCCAAGATAAAAGCTTGAGACTGAGTGGTTAAAGTCATGATCCAAAGTAAAAAGAGTGTGCTTAAGAGCTCTGGACACCTCTAACTGGGGACTTTAGCAAAGTTGAGTCACAATCTGAAAAGGTTCACCCAGTCATTTGTCTGTGGCATTTATGTATCCGGTGGTAATACTGGAAGACAAAGTGCTTAGGGTCACGGCCAAGACTCATAAAAGTAGTTGTGTTCAAGAATCAACAAACTTAACTAGGAGAATCAATAATACTATCTGAATTTCTAAGTTCCTAGAGATGCCAATCATTCTAAACTTCAAAGGATAAAGTGAGATGCCAAAACTGTTCAAAAGCAAAAAGCCACAAGTACCGCTCATCTAGTTAGAACTAATATTCATTGATATTTTGAGCTTTATAGTATATTCTCTTATTTTTATCCTATTTGATTTTCAGTTGCTTGGGGACAAGCAACAATTTAAGTTTGGTGTTGTGAAGAGCGGATAATTTTTACGCTTTTTGGCATTATTTTTAGGTAGTTTTTAGTAGGATCTAGCTACTATTAGGGATGTTTTCATTAGTTTTTATTCTAAATTCACATTTCTGGACTTTACTATGAGTTTGTGTGTTTTTATGTGATTTCAGGTATTTTCTGGCTGAAATTGAGGGACCTGAGCAGAACTCTGATAAGAAGGCTGACAAAGGACTGTTGATGTTGTTGGATTTTGACCTCCCTACACTCAAAATGGATTTTCTGAAGCTACAAAACTCCAAATGGCAAGATCTCAACGGCGTTGGAAAGTAGACATCCAGAGCTTTCCAGCAATATATAATAGTTTATATTTTATTCGAGATTAGATGACGTAAACTGGCGCTCAACGCCAGTTTCATGCTGCATTCTGGAGTTAAACGCCAGAAACACGTCACGAACCAGAGTTGAACACCAAAAACACGTTACAACTTGGCGTTCAACTCCAAAAGAAGCCTCTGCACGTGTAAAGCTCAAGCTCAGCCCAAGCACACACCAAGTAGGCCCCGGAAGTGGATTTCTGCATCAATTACTTACTTCTGTAAACCCTAATAGCTAGTATAGTATAAATAGGACATTTTATTAGACATCCGGGATCCTGGATTGTATTTTTGATCCTGTGATCACGTTTTGGGGGCTGGCCATTCGGCCATGCCTGGACCACCATCACTTATGTATTTTCAACGGTGGAGTTTCTACACACCATAGATTAAGGGTGTGGAGCTCTGCTGTACCTCGAGTTTTAACGCAATTACTACTATTTTCTATTCAATTCAGTTTATTCCTGTTCTAAGATATTCGTTGCACTTCACCATGACGAATGTGATGATCTGTGACACTCATCATCATTCTCACCTATGAATGCGTGACTGATAACCACTTTCGTTCTACCTTAGACCGAACGCATATCTCTTGGATTCCTTAATCAGAATCTTTGTGGTATAAGCTAGAATTGATGGCGGCATTCATGAGAATCCGGAAAGTCTAAACCTTGTCTGTGGTATTCCAAGTAGGATTAAGGGATTGAATGACTGTGACGAGCTTCAAACTTGCAATTGTTGGGCATGATGACAAACGCAAAAGAATCAATGGATTATATTCTGGCATGATCGAGAACTGACAGATGATTAGGCATGCTGTGACAGAGCATTTGGACATTTTCACTGAGAGGATGGGATGTAGCCATTGACAACGGTGATGCCCTACATACAGCTTGCCATGGAAAGGAGTAAGAAGGATTGGATGAAGGTAGTAGGAAAGCAGAGATTCAGAAGGAGCACAGCATCTTCACACGCCTATCTGAAATTCCCATCAATGATTTACATAAGTATTTCTATCTTTATTTTCTGTTTATTTATTATTATTATTCGAAAACTCCATAACCATATATTATCCGCCTGACTGAGAATTTTAAGATGACCATAGCTTGCTTCATACCAACAATTTCCGTGGGATCGACCCTTACTCACGTAAGGTTTATTACTTGGACGACCCAGTGCACTTGCTGGTTAGTTGTGCGAGGTTGTGAAGAAAGTGTTGAGTTAGTAAATGTGCACACCAAGTTAAATGCCATTATTAGAGATCACAATTTCGTACACCACTGGCGTTGAACGCCAATTTTAGGCCTTCATTTCCAAAGTAAAGTATAAACTATTATATATTTTTAAAAATATGTGGATGTTAGCTTTCCATAGCCATTGAGAGCGCACCATTTGGACATATGTAGCTCCAGAAAATCTCTTTCGAGTGCACAGAGGTCAAATCCTGACAACATCTGCAGTCCTTTCTTTGTCTCTGAATCAGACTTTTGCTCAAGCTCCTCAATTTTAGCCAGAAAATACCTGAAATCACCATAAAACTCACAAAATCAAAGTAGAATCCAAAAATATGAATTTTTTACTAAAACCTATGAAAACATAATAAAACTTAAAACAAAACATAATGAAAACTATATGAAAATGATACCAAAATGCGTATAAAATATCTGCTCATCAGAACACCAAACTTAAACTGTTGCTTGTCCCCAAGCAACCAAAAACAAGATGGATTAAAAAGAAATAGAAGAATACAATAAATTTCAGAGTTTTCAATTAGATAAGCGGGACTAGTAGCTTTTTGCTTTTGAATAGTTTTGGCATCTCGCTTTTCTTTGAAGCTCAGAAGTATTGGCATCTTTACGAACTCAGAATCCCAATGATATTATTGACTCTCTTAGTTTAGTTCTTTTTTATTCTTGAACACAGCTTTTTTAGAGTCTTGGCCGTGACCCTAAGCCCTTTGTTTTTCAGTATTACCACCGGATACATAAATGTCACAGACACTTAACTGGGTGAACCCTTTTGGATTGTGATTCAGCTTTGCTAGAATCCCCAGCCAGTGGTGTCCAGAGTTCTTAAGCACACTCTTTTTGCTTTGGATCACGACTTTAACTGCTCATTCTCAAGCTTTTCACTTGACACCTTCACACCACAAGCATATAGTTAGGGGAGCAGCTCATTTGAACTTTTTGGACCAAGATTTTATTTTTTCTAGGCCCTCCTAAACATTGATTCTCAAAGCCTTGGATCCTTGCTCTTGCCTTTTCGTTTACAGAGCTATTGGCTTTTTCTTTTTCTGCTTTTTTTCGCATATTTTTTTCTGCTGTTTTTTCTTACTTCAAGAATCAGTTTTTGGATTTTTCAAATTACCAATAACACTTCAATTTCATCATCATTCTTTCAAGAGCCAACATTTTTTAACTTCAACATCAAATATGCACTGTTCATTCATGCATTCAGAAAACAAAAGCAATGCCACCACATCAAATAATTGAACTATTCTTAATATATAACTCGAAATTCATGCATCTTACTTTTCTTTTTCAATTAAAATTTTTTTCTTTTAAGAAAGGTGAGAGATGCATGGAATATTTAATAGCTTTAAGACATAAAGATGATCATGCACTAGAAACAAATAATAAGATAAAATACATGAAAAACAGATAAATGACATAGGCAAAGGGAAGTAAGGAACGAATCCACCTCAGTGATAGCGGCTACTAGTCCTTCTAGAAGATCCAATGGAGTGCTTGATTTCTTCTATGTCATGCCCATACCTCTGTTGTTCTTCCCTCATAACTCTTTGATATCCTCTCATAGCCCTTTGATCTTCTCTTATTTCATAGAGGATGGTGGAATGATCTTGATGTCTCATCCTCAATTGATCCATGCTGGAGCTTAATTCTCCTAGAGAAGTATACAGTTGGTCCCAATAGCCTTGGGGAGAAAAAATACATCCCTTGAGGCATCTCAGGGATTTCTTGTTGAGGCAGCTCTATATGCTCTTGCTGTGGTCCATGTGCTGGCTCTCTAGTTTGCTCCATCCTTCTTTTAGTGATAAGATTGTCTTCCTCAATAGAAATGTCTCCTTCTATGACAATTCCAGCTGAATTGCACATATGACAGATAAGGTGGGAGAATGCCAACCTTGCTAAGGTGGAAGGCTTTTCAGCTATCTTGTACAACTCTTGAGGTATTACCATATGTACCTCCACCTCACTCCCAATCATGATGCAATGAATCATGATGGCTCTGTCAATGGTCACTTCTAACCGATTGCTAGTAGGGGTGATAGAGCGTTGAATAAATTCCAACCATCCTCTAGCTACGGACTTGAGGTTAAGCCTTCTCAGTTGGATAGGCTTACCTTGAGCATCCCTCTTCCACTAGGCTCCTTCTACACAAATGTCTGAAAGGACTTGATCCAGCCTTTGATCAAAGTTGACCCTCCTAGTGTAAGGATGTGGGTCTCCTTGCATCACTGACAAATGGAGTGCCAACCTTACACTTTCCGGGCTGAAATCCAAGAGTTGCCCTTGGACCATGGTGCTCCAATTTTCGGGATGTAGGTTCACACTAGTGTCATGGTTTTTGGTAACCCATGCATTTGCGAAGAACTCTTGCACCATCAAGATTCCAACTTCTGGAAAAGGATTGGTTAGGACTTCCCAACCTCTCTTCCGAATTTCTCTTCGGATCTCTAGGTACTCATTCTTTTTTAGTTTAAAGGGGACTTCAGGAATCACCCTCTTCTTTGCTACTACTTCATATAAGTGGTTTTGATGGATTTTGGTGATGAATCTTTTCATCTCCCAAGATTCAGAGGTGGAAGTAACTATTTTCTCTTTCCTCTTTCTAGAGAATTCTCTGACTTTGGGTGCCATAAGTGTGAATGGAAACCAAAAATCAAGGCTTTTTCAATACCAAACTTAAAAGCATTGCTCGTCCTTGAAAAAATAAGAAGAAAAGAGTAGAAAAAGAAGAGGATAGAGTAGAGAAAGAGGGAAAAAGGGTTCGGCCAAGGGAGTTAAGTGTATGAATGTTGTGTGTATAAAGGGTGGGAAGAAGGGGTATTTATAGGGGTGGGATTGGGTAGGGTTCGAATGAATGGGTGGAAAATTTTGAATTTGAAGTAAGTGGGGTTGGTGGGAGTTATGATGGTTTTGGGAAGAGATATAGATGTGATTGGGTTAGGTGTATAGGGAAGAGTGAAAGTAAGAGAGAGAAGAAGGTGGGGTAAGTGGAGATTTTGTGGGACCCACTGATCCTGTGCGGCTAGGGAATTCGAGTTCCCTGCCTCCTTGTGGGTGTTGAACACCCAGCTTCTGCTCCTGGCTGGCGTTGAACGCCCCTTGGGGTGTTCCTGTCTAGCGTTCAATGCCAGGTTTGTGCCCCTTGGCTTGCGTTTAACGCCAGCTTCATGCTCCCTGGCTGGCGTTCAACACCAACAATGCTGCTCTTTATAGGCGTTAAACGCCCACTCTGGCCTCCCTGGCTGGTGTTCAATGCCAATAGGGTTCCTACACCAAGGTGTTCTGTTTTTAGCTCCGACTATTTCTGTTCTAACTACTACAATTGATCACAAACTTAAAGAAAACATGAAAATTAAACTGTTAAAACTTAATAAAAAACAGAAATAAATTTAATTATGGTTGGGTTGCCTCCCAATAAGCGCTCATTTAACGTCACTAGCTTGACGGTTAGCTCCGTACAGAGATGGATAGGAGCTCAGAATTTCAACCCTTATAGTGAACTTCTTGCCTGCGCTCTCATGGATAAGTTCCATATGTTCCAGAGACAGAATCTTGTTCACAGTATGTGGAATGACTGGGTTGTCAGTGAAGACAACTCTCATGACAGGTGAGAGGCCTTCAGTGGGGATCTTTGACGAACGGATTTTCTATCGATAAAGAATTCACAAATAAGTTCGCGTTGTAAGTATAGTTTCTAAACCAACAGAGAATCCTTTCGTACAAAAGTTTGGTTGTCACAAGTAACAAAACCCAATAAAATTTATAACCGAAGTATTTAAAACTCGGGTCGTCTTCTCAAGGAATTGCAGGGAGGTGTGTTTTATTATTAGTTATGGAAAACAGTATTTTTGGGTTTTTTGAAAGGTTTGAACAAGAGAAATAAATTGCAGGAATTAATAAATTAATAGCTAAGAAAACTCTTGGTAAGGTATGAAAACTGGAAGTCCTATCCTAGTTATTCTTATCAATTGTTATGAGAATTGGCTTTTGTTCCCACTTGGTCAACCTCTAACTATAAAGGTATGTTAAGTGGATAAATCAATTTAATTCCTCAAGTCCTAGTCAATTCCTAAGAAAAGACTAGAGTTAGGGGAATTCAAATCAATCAGCAAAGAATTCCAATTTTTAATCATCAGCTGAGTTTGATAACTCAAGTGTCACCAATTACTCAACCAAAACTAAGAGTGTAAAAAGATAAATTAAAATCATAAATATGAAATACCTCAAATTGCAATAAATAGAAAATCAAATTAAACATGAAAATTCATAAACCAAATAGCAACATAAAGTAATCAACAAGGGAAAGTAAATAAACTAAAGTACTAGAAGAAAAAGTAGAAGAGAAAACTAAATAAGAAAAGCTAATCCTAAAATCCTAAAACCTAAGAGAGATGAGAGAGCCTCTCTCTCTCTCTAGAAACTACATCTAATCCTAAAATTGTGAATAATGAATGTTGTATTAGTGTTGAATGAATGGATGGATTCCCCTACTTTATAGTCTCTAATCTGTGTTTTCTGGGCTTGGATCTGGACCGAAAAGGGTCCAGAAATCGCTGGGGCTGACTTCTGCAATTTTCTGCATGTGGGATCCGTCACGCGTTTGTGTGGGTCACGCGTCCGCGTCATCTGGAGTTTTTCTCTTTCACGCGTCCGTGTCAGTTGTGTTTTGCGCTAGTCACGCATCCGCGTCATTCACGCGTTCGCATTGATGCCATTTTGCGCAAGGCACGCGGTCACGTCGTCCATGCGTTTGCGTCGCTGCCGATTCTTCAAAAACTCCTTTTTGTGCGTTCCTTCCATTTTTGCATGTTTCCTTTCTGTCCTCTAAGCCATTCCTATCCTATAAAGCCTGAAAATACTCAACACAAAGATCACGGCATCGAATGGTAATAAAGGATAATTAAATTTAACATTTTTAAGGCATAGGAAACATTTTTCACATATATCATAAAATAAGGAAGGAATTGTAAAACCATGCAATTCATATGAATAAGTGGGTGAAGAATTGATAAAAATCACTCAATTGAGCGCAAGATAAATCATAAAATAGTGATTTATCAATCTTCTTATCCCTCAAGCCTTTAGGTACTTTCTTCTTAGTACTAGTGTTTTCAGTGCTTTATATTGGCTATCCAACACCAAACTTAGAGTTGGTGTCTGGGGCTGTGTATGTCTCTGTACTAAGAGAGAGGGTTGGAACACTAAGTGTTGCACAACTGACTCTTTTCTATCAGAGAGAGAGTTGGGGTTAGGCATCTTGAACAAGATGTGGTCCTCCCATAACTGTAAAATCAGTTCTCCCTTTGCTACATCAATGATCGCATTGGCAGTAGCTAGGAAAGGTCTTCCAAAGATGATGGATTCATCCTCTTCCTCCCTAGTGTCCAAGATTATAAAATCTATAGGGATGTAAAGATTCTCAACCTTAACTAAGACATCCTCTACCAGACCATATGTCTTCTTTATTGACTTGTCTGCCATCTTTAGTGAGATTCTTGAAGCTTATATCTCAAAGATTCCCAGCCTTTCTATTACAGAGAGTGGAATGAGGGTTATACTTGACCCTAGGTCACACAGAGCCTTATCAAAGGTAATGGTGCCTATGGTACAAGGAATCAAGAAGCATCTGGGATTCGGCAGCTTCTGAGGTAACTTCTGCTGAACCAAGGCATTGAGTTCCTTGGTGAGCACTGGAGGTTCTTCCTCCAATATCTCTGTGCCAAATAGCTTGGCATTCAGCTTCATTAGAAATCCAAGGTACCAAGTAACTTGCTCTTCCCTAGTTTTTTCTTCCTCATCAGAGGAAGAGTACTCTTTAGATTCTATGATCTTTAAGCAAGCATTCAAGGAAACTTCAATGGGCTCCTCATGAACCTTGGGAGTTATCAGTTCTTCAATAGGGGAGTTCTCAGTGGGCTTAGGGTTGCCAACTACCCCTATTGTAGCATTCAATGCCAGGACTTGTGTTTCTTTGGGCATTGAACACCCAACTTGTATCCCTATGCTGGCATTCAACGCCAGCTTTTATGCTGCCTTGGCTATTGAACGCCCAGTAAAGACCTCCTTACTGGCGTTCAACGCCAGTGATGGTGGATTTTTGGGCGTTGACCGCCCAGTAAGACTTCTTTACAAGCATTCAACGCGAGTGATGGTGGCTTTTAGAGCGTTGAACTCCCAATAAGGACCTCCTTACTGGCGTTCAACACCGGCTTGTGTGCCATTTTGGGCATTGAATGCCCAGTAAGGTCTTCCTTACTAGCGTTCAATGCCAAAGTATTCCTTTCAGATTTGGCCTCAGCTTCTACAGTGATGGACTTGCACTCCTCTCTTGGGTTTACTTCAGTATTACTAGGAAGAGTGTTAGGAGGAGTCTGAGGGATTCTCTTACTCAGTTGACCAACTTGTACCTCCAGATTTCTAATGGAGGACCTAGTGTGCCATTTTGGGCATTGAATGCCCAGTAAGGTCTTCCTTACTAGCGTTCAACGCCAAAGTATTCCTTTCAGATTTGGCCTCAGCTTCTACAGTGATGGACTTGCACTCCTCTATTGGGTTTACTTCAGTATTACTAGGAAGAGTGTTAGGAGGAGTCTAAGGGATTCTCTTACTCAGTTGACCAACTTGTACCTCCAGATTTCTGATGGAGGACCTAGTTTCTGTTATGAAACTGTGAGTGGTCTTAGAGAGTTTAGAGACTATGGTAGTTAAATCAGAAAGGCTCTGCTTAGAAATCTTCATCTGTTGCTAAGAAGATGGGAATAGTAGTCTGTTGTTGAATCTATTCTAGGTTCTTCTACATTGATTATTGTTGAAGCCTTGCTGAGGCTTCTGTTGATCCGCTTCTGTTGATCCTTTCATGAAAAATTAGGATGATTTTTCCATGAGGAGTTGTAGGTATTTTCATAGGGTTCTCCCATGTAATTCACCTCCTCCATTGAAGGTTGATTTGGATCATAAGCATCTCCTTCATAGGAGGTGTCTTGAGTACTACCAGTTGCAGCTTGCATTCTAGTCAAATGCTGAGAGATCATATTGACCTGTTAAGTCAAGATCTTGTTCTAAGCCAATATGGCATTCAGAGTGTCAACCTCTAGAACTCCTTTCTTCTGAGCTATCCCATTGTTCACAAAGTTTCTCTCAGAAGTGTACATGAATTGGTTGTTTACAACTATTTCATTGAGTTCTTGTACCTTTGCAGGCGTTTTCTTTAAGTGGAGTGATCCACCAGCAGAATAGTCCAAGGACATCTTGGACATCTAAGATAGACCATCATAGAAGATGCCTAGGATAGTCCACTCTGAGAGTATGTCAGGAGGACACCTCCTGATCAGTTGCTTGTATCTTTCCCAAACTTTATAGAGGGATTCACCCTCTTTTTGTTTGAAGTTTTGAACTTCCACCCTGAGTTTGCTCATCTTTTGAGGTGGAAAGAACTTGGCCAAAAAAGCATTGACTAACTTTTCCAAAGAGTCTAGGCATTTCTTAGGTTGAGAATCCACCCATATCCTAGCTTTGTCTCTGGTGGACGAAATTGTGATCAATACTTTTCACAACACAAATAATCCCCGGTGATGAATCCAAAAACTTGGTATTCAATACCATGGCATAAACACAACTTCGCACAACTAACCAGCAAGTGTACTGGGTCGTCCAAGTAATAAACCTTACGCGAGTAAGGGTCGATCCCACAGAGATTGTTGGTATGAAGCAAGCTATGGTCACCTTGTAAATCTTAGTCAGGCAAACTCAAATGGTTATGAATGATGAATAAAACATAAAGATAAAGATAGAGATACTTATGTAATTCATTGGTGGGAATTTTAGATAAGCGTATGAAGATGCTTGTCCCTTCCGTCTCTCTGCTTTCCTACTGTCTTCATCCAATCCTTCTTACTCCTTTCCATGGCAAGCTGTATGCAAGGGTTTCACCGTTGTCAGTGGCTACCTCCCATCCTCCCAGTGGAAATGTTCAACGCACCCTGTCACGGCACGGCTATCCATCTGTCGGTTCTCAATTAGGCCGGAATAGAATCCAGTGATTCTTTTGCGTCTGTCACTAACGCCCCGCCCTCAGGAGTTTGAAGCTCGTCACAGTCATTCAATCATCGAATCCTACTCAGAATACCACAGACAAGGTTTAGACCTTCCGAATTCTCTTGAATGCCGCCATCAGTTCTAGCTTATACCGCGAAGATTCCGGTTAGAGAATCCAAGAGATATCCACCCAATCTAAGGTAGAACGGAGGTGCTTGTCAGGCACACGTTCATAGGTGAGAATGATGATGAGTGTCACGGATCATCACATTCATCAAGTTGAAGAACAAGTGATATCTTAGAACAAGAACAAGCGGAATTGAATAGAAGAACAATAGTAATTGCATTAATACTCGAGGTACAGCAGAGCTCCACACCTTAATCTATGGTGTGTAGAAACTCCACCATTGAAAATACATAAGAACAAGGTCTAGGCATGGCCGAATGGCCAGCCTCCCAAAGTGATCAAAAGATCTAAAGATCAAAAGATTCCAAAGATCAGAAGATTTTTAATACAATAGTAAAAGGTCCTATATATAGAGAACTAGTAGCCTAGGGTTTACAGAGATGAGTAAATGACATAAAAATCCACTTCCGGGCCCACTTGGTGTGTGCTTGGGCTGAGCATTGAAGCATTTTCGTGTAGAGACTCTTCTTGGAGTTAAATGCCAGCTTTGGTGCCAGTTTGGGCGTTTAACTCCCATCCTTGTGCCAGTTCCGGCGTTTAACGCTGGGAATTCTGAAGGTGACTTTGAACGCCGGTTTGGGCCATCAAATCTTGGGCAAAGTATGGACTATCATCTATTGCTGGAAAGCCCAGGATGTCTACTTTCCAATGCCGTTGAGAGCGCACTAATTGGGCTTCTGTAGCTTCAGAAAATCCACTTCGAGTGCAGGGAAGTCAGAATCCAACAGCATCTGCAGTCCTTTTTAGTCTCTGAATCAGATTTTTGCTCAGGTCCCTCAATTTCAGCCAGAAAATACCTGAAATCACAGAAAAACACACAAACTCATAGTAAAGTCCAGAAAAGTGAATTTTAACTAAAAACTAATAAAAATATACTAAAAACTAACTAGATCATACTAAAAACATACTAAAAACAATGCCAAAAAGCGTACAAATTATCCGCTCATCACAACACCAAACTTAAATTGTTGCTTGTCCTCAAGCAACTGAGAATCAAATAAGATAAAAAGAAGAGAATATGCAATGAATTCCAAAAACATCTATGAAGATCAGTATTAATTAGATGAGCGGGACTTTTAGCTTTTTGCCTCTGAACAGTTTTGGCATCTCGCTCTATCCTTTGAAATTCAGAATGATTGGCTTCTTTAGGAACTCAGAATCCAGATAGTGTCATTGATTCTCCTAGTTAAGTATGATGATTCTTGAACACAGCTACTTATTGAGTTTTGGTCGTGGCCCAAAGCACTCTGTCTTCCAGTATTACCACCGGATACATACATGCCACAGACACATAATTGGGTGAACCTTTTCAGATTGTGACTCAGCTTTGCTAGAGTCCCCAATTAGAGGTGTCCAGGGTTCTTAAGCACACTCTTTTTGCCTTGGATCACAACTTTATTTCTTTCTTTTATTGTTGCTTGTCCTCAAGCAACTGAGAATCAAATAAGATAAAAAGAAGAGAATATGCAATGAATTCCAAAAACATCTATGAAGATCAGTATTAATTAGATGAGCGGGACTTTTAGCTTTTTGCCTCTGAACAGTTTTGGCATCTCACTCTATCCTTTGAAATTCAGAATGATTGGCTTCTTTAGGAACTCAGAATCCAGATAGTGTCATTGATTCTCCTAGTTAAGTATGATGATTCTTGAACACAGCTACTTATTGAGTCTTGGTCGTGGCCCAAAGCACTCTGTCTTCCAGTATTACCACCGGATACATACATGCCACAAACACATAATTGGGTGAACCTTTTCAGATTGTGACTCAGCTTTGCTAGAGTCCCCAATTAGAGGTGTCCAGGGTTCTTAAGCACACTCTTTTTGCCTTGGATCACAACTTTATTTCTTTCTTTTTCTTTCTTTTTCTTTCTTTTTCTCTTTCTTTTTCTTTCTCTCTTTTTTCGAATTTTTTTTTGTATTCACTGCTTTTTCTTGCTTCAAGAATCATTTTTATGATTTTTCAGATCCTCAGTAACATGTCTCCTTTTTCATCATTCTTTCAAGAGCCAACATTCATAAACCACAAATTCAAAAGACATATGCACTGTTTAAGCATACATTCAGAAAACAAAAGTATTGCCACCACATCAAAATAATTAAACTGTTATAAAATTCAAAATTCATGCAATTCTTCTCTTTTTCAATTTAAGAACATTTTTCATTTAAGAGAGGTGATGGATTCATAGGACATTCATAACTTTAAGGCATAGACACTAAGACACTAATGATCACAAGACACAAACATAGATAAACATAAGCACTAAAATTCGAAAAACATAAAAATAAAGAACAAGGAAATTAAAGAACGGGTCCACCTTAGTGATGGCGGCTTGTTCTTCCTCTTGAAGATCCTATGGAGTGCTTGAGCTCCTCAATGTCTCTTCCTTGTCTTTGTTGCTCCTCTCTCATGATTCTTTGATCTTCTCTAATTTCATGGAGGAGGATGGAATGTTCTTGGTGCTCCACCCTTAGTTGTCCCATGTTGGAACTCAATTCTCCTAGGGAGGTGTTTAGTTGCTCCCAATAGTTTTGTGGAGGAAAGTGCATCCCTTGACGCATCTCAGGGATTTGATGATGAAAGGGGTCTCTTGTTTGCTCCATCCTCTTCTTAGTGATGGGCTTGTCCTCATCAATGGGGATGTCTTCCTCTATGTCAACTCCAACTGAATAACAGAGGTGACAAATGAGATGAGGAAAGGCTAACCTTGCCAAGGTAGAGGACTTGTCCGCCACCTTATAAAGTTCTTGGGATATCACCTCATGAACTTCTATTTCTTCTCCAATCATGATGCTATGAATCATGATAGCCCGGTCTATAGTAACTTCGGACCGGTTGCTAGTGGGAATGATTGAGCGTTGGATAAACTCCAACCATCCCCTAGCCACGGGTTTGAGGTCATGCCTTCTCAATTGAACCGGCTTTCCTCTTGAATCTCTCTTTCATTGGGCGCCCTCTTCACAAATATCTATGAGGACTTGGTCCAACCTTTGATCAAAGTTGACCCTTCTAGTGTAAGGGTGTTCATCTCCTTGCATCATGGGCAAGTTGAATGCCAACCTTACATTTTTCGGACTAAAATCCAAGTATTTCCCCCGAACCATAGTAAGCCAATTCTTTGGATCCGGGTTCACACTTTGATCATGGTTCTTGGTGATCCATGCATTGGCATAGAACTCTTGAACCATTAAGATTCCGACTTGTTGAATGGGGTTGGTAAGAACTTCCCAACCTCTCCTTCGGATCTCATGTCGGATCTCCGGATATTCACTCTTTTTGAGTTTGAAAGGGACCTCGGGGATCACCTTCTTCAAGGCCACAACTTCATAGAAGTGGTCTTGATGCACCCTTGAGATGAATCTCTCCATCTCCCATGACTCGGAGGTGGAAGCTTTTGCCTTCCCTTTCCTCTTTCTAGAGGTTTCTCCGGCCTTGGATGCCATAAATGGTTATGGAAAAACAAAAAGCAATGCTTTTACCACACCAAACTTAAAAGGTTTGCTCGTCCTCGAGCAAAAGAAGAAAGAAGAGAGTAGAAGAAGAAGAAATAGAGGAGATGGAGATGGCCTTGTGGTTCGGCCAAAGGGGGGAGAAGTAGTGTTTAGGTTGTGTCAAAATGAAAGAGTGAAGAAGGGTTTATATAGGAGTGGGGGGAGGGTTATGGTTCGGTCATGTATGGGTGGGTTTGGGAGGGAAAGTGGTTTGAATTTGAATAGTGGGGTAGGTGGGGTTTTATGAAGGATGGATGTGAGTGGTGAAGAGAAAGATGGGATTTGATAGGTGAAGGGTTTTGGGGAAGAGGTGTTGAGGTGATTGGTGAATGGGTGAAGAAGAGAGAGAGTGGTAGGGTAGGTGGGGATCCTGTGGGGTCCACAGATCTTGAGGTGTCAAGGAAAAGTCATCCCTGCACCAAGTGGCAAGCAAAATTGCTCTTTGTGCTAATTCTGGCGTTAAACGCCGGGCAGGTGCCCATTTCTGGCGTTTAACGCCAACTTCTTGCCCTTTCCTGGCGTTTAACGCCAGTCTGGTGCCCCTTTCTGGCGTTAAACGCCCAGAATGGTGCCAGACTGGGCGTTAAACGCCCATCTGCTAGCCTTACTGGCGTTTAAACGCCAGCAGGTTCTTCCTCCAGGGTGTGCTATTTTTCTTTCTGTTTTTCATTCTGTTTTTGCTTTTTCCATTGATTTTGTGACTTCTCATGATCATCAACCTACAGAAAACATAAAATAACAAAAGAAAATAAATAAAATATAACATTGGGTTGCCTCCCAACAAGTGCTTCTTTAATGTCAGTAGCTTGACAGAGGGTTCTCATGGAGCCTCACAGATGCTCAGAGCAATGTTGGAACCTCCCAACACCAAACTTAAAGTTTGAATGTGGGGGTTCAACACCAAACTTAGAAGTTAGTTGTGGCCTCCCAACACCAAACTTAGAGTTTGACAGCGGGGGCTCTGTTTGGCTCTGTTTTGAGAGAAGCTCTTCATGCTTCCTCTCCATGATGACAGAGGGATATCCTTGAGCCTTAAACACCAAGGATTCTTCATTCACTTGAATGATCAATTCTCCTCTATCAACATCAATCACAGCCTTTGCTGTGGCTAGGAAGGGTCTGCCAAGGATGATGGATTCATCCATGCACTTCCCAGTCTCTAGGATTATGAAATCAGCAGGGATGAAATGGTCTTCAACTTTTACCAGAACATCCTCTACAAGTCCATAAGCTTGTTTTCTTGAGTTGTCTGCCATCTCTAGTGAGATTTTTGCAGATTGCACCTCAAAGATCCCTAGCTTCTCCATTACAGAGAGAGGCATGAGATTTACACTTGACCCTAGGTCACACAAGGCCTTCTTGAAGGTCATGGTGCCTATGGTACAAGGTATTGAAAACTTCCCAGGATCCTGTCTCTTTTGAGGTAATATCTGCCTAGACAAGTCATCCAATTCTTTGGTGAGCAAAGGGGGTTCATCCTCCCAAGTCTCATTTCCAAATAACTTGTCATTTAGCTTCATAATTGCTCCAAGGTATTTAGCAACTTGCTCTTTAGTGACATACTCATCCTCTTCAGAGGAAGAATACTCATCAGAGCTCATGAATGGCAGAAGTAAGTCCAATGGAATCTCTATGGTCTCATTTTGAGCCTCAGATTTCCATGGTTCCTCTTTGGGGAACTCATTGGAGGCCAGTGGACGTCCATTGAGGTCTTCCTCAGTGGCGTTCACTGCCTCTCCCTCCTCTCTAAATTCGGCCATATTGATGGCTTTGCACTCTCCTTTTGGATTTTCTTCTGTATTGCTTGGAAGAGTACTAGGAGGGGATTCAGTAATTTTCTTGCTCAGCTGACCCACTCGTGCCTCCAAATTTCTAATGGAGGACCTTGTTTCAGTTATGAAACTTTGAGTGGTCTTGATTAGATCAGAGACCATGGTTGCTAAGTCAGAGGTGTTCTGCTTAGAACTCTCTGTCTGTTGCTGAGAAGATGATGGAAAAGGCTTGCCATTGCTAAACCTGTTTCTTCCACCATTATTATTGTTGAAACCTTGTTGAGGTCTCTGTTGATCCTTCCATGAGAGATTTGGATGACTTCTCCATGAAGGATTATAGGTGTTTCCATAGGGTTCTCCCATGTAATTCACCTCTTCCATTGAAGGGTTCTCAAGATCATAAGCTTCTTCTTCAGATGAAGCTTCCTTAGTACTACTTGGTGCATTTTGCGTTCCAGACAGACTTTGAGAAATCATATTGACTTGCTGAGTCAATATTTTGTTCTGAGCCAATATGGCATTCAGAGTGTCAATCTCAAGAATTCCTTTCTTCTGATTTGTTCCATTGTTCACGGGATTCCTTTCAGAAGTGTACATGAATTGGTTATTTGCAACCATTTCAGTTAGTTCCTGAGCTTCTGTAGGCGTCTTCTTCAGATGAAGAGAGCCTCCAGCAGAGCTATCCAAAGACATCTTGGACAGTTCAGACAGACCATCATAGAAAATACCTATGATACTCCATTCAGAAAGCATATCAGAGGGACACTTTCTGATTAATTATTTGTATCTTTCCCAAGCTTCATAGAGGGATTCTCCTTCCTTCTGTCTGAAGGTTTGGACTTCCACTCTAAGCTTACTCAATTTTTGAGGTGGAAAGAACTTTGCCAAGAAGGCATTAACTAGCTTTTCCCAAGAGTTCAGGCTTTCTTTAGGTTGTGAATCCAACCATGTCCTAGCTCTGTCTCTTACAGCAAAAGGGAATAGCATAAGTCTGTAGACCTCAGGGTCAACCCCATTAGTCTTGACAGTGTCACAGATTTGCAAGAACTCAGCTAAGAACTGATGAGGATCTTCTAATGGAAGTCTATGGAACTTGCAATTCTGTTGCATTAGAGAAACTAATTGAGGCTTAAGCTCAAAGTTGTTTGCTCCAATGGCAGGGATAGAGATGCTTCTCCCATAGAAGTCGGGAGTAGGTGCAGTAAAGTCACCCAGCACCCTCCTTGCATTATTGGCATTGTTGTTGTTTTCGGCTGCCATGGGTTCTTCTTCCTTGAAGATTTCTGTTAGGTCCTCTACAGAGAATTGTGCCTTAGCTTCTCTTAGCTTGCGCTTCAAGGTCCTTTCAGGTTCAGGGTCAGCCTCAACAAGAATGCTTTTGTCTTTGCTTCTGCTCATATGAAAGAGAAGAGAACAAGAAAATATGGAATCCTCTATGTCACAGTATAGAGATTCCTTGAGGTGTCAGAGGAAAAGAAAAATAGAAGGCAGAAGTAGAAAATTCGAACTTATCAAGAAAGATGGAGTTCGAATTGTTCATTAAGGAATAATGTTAGTCCATAAATAGAAGGATGTGAGAAGATGGGAAGAAATTTTCGAAAATTAAGTAAAATATTTTAAAAACATTTTGAAAAACACTAATTGATTTTCGAAAACCATGATTGAGAAAGAAGTAAAGTGATTTTTTAAAAAAGATTTTGAAATTAGAAATCAAAAAGATTTGATTGAAAACTATTTTGAAAAAGATGTGGTTAAGAAGATATGATTGATTTTAAAAAGATGTGATTGAGAAGATATGATTTGAAAAACATTTTAAAAAAGATTTGATTTTAAAAATTAATGACTTGGCTATCAAGAAAAGATATGATTCAAATATTAAACCTTTCTCAACAGAAAAGGCAACATACTTGAAATGTTGAATCAAATCATTAATTGATAGCAAGTATTTTTGAAAATAGAAAGAAATTGATTTTGAAAAAGATTTGATTGAAAAGATATGATTTGAAAAAGATTTGATTTTGAAAAGATTTTGAAAACTAAAAAAAATTTGATTTGAAAACAAAATCTTCCCTCTTGTGCCATCCTAGCGTTAAACGCCCAGAATGGTGCACATTCTGGCGTTTAACGCCCAAACTACTACCCTTTTGGGCGTTAAACGCCCAGCCAGGCACCCTGGCTGGCGTTTAAACGCCAGTCTGTCCTTCTTCACTAGGCGTTTTGAACGCCCAGCTTTTTCTGTGTAATTCCTCTGCAGTATATTCTGAATCTTCAATTCCCTGTATTATTGACTTGAAAAGACACAAATTAAAAATATTTTTGGATTTTTTTTTAATAATCAAAATATAACTAAAATCAAATAACAATGCATGCAAGACACCAAACTTAGCAGTTTGTATACTGCTGACACTAACAATGAGAATGCATATGAGGCATATAAACACTCAAGTCAATAGAATTCAAAGATCAGAGCAATGAAATTATCAAGAACAACTTGAAGATTAATGAAGACACATGCATGAATGCAAGAAGAACAGAAACAAGCAATTGACACCAAACTTAAAATGAGACTCTAGACTCAAACAAGAAACATAAAATATTTTTGGTTTTTATGATTTTGTAAATTTTTTTTTTGCTTTTTTCGAAAATTAAGTGGAAAAGAAAATAAAGGTATCAAAATTCTTAATGAGAATTCCAGGAATCATGCAATGTTAGTCTAAAGCTTCAGTCTAAAGGAATTAGACATGGCCAGCCAAGCTTCAGCAGGACATTGCATTCAAGAGCTAAATTGATGAGAATCAATCAGCTTTGGTGATGATAAGAGCATCACTTTGAAACACTAGAATTCATTCTTAAGAACTCTGAAAAAAAATACCTAATCTAAGCAACAAGATGAACCGTCAGTTGTCCATACTCAAACAATCCCCGGCAACGGCGCCAAAAACTTGGTGGACGAAATTGTGATCAATACTTTTCACAACACAAATAATCCCCGGTGATGAATCCAAAAACTTGGTATTCAATACCATGGCATAAACACAACTTCACACAACTAACCAGCAAGTGTACTGGGTCGTCCAAGTAATAAACCTTACGCGAGTAAGGGTCGATCCCACAGAGATTGTTGGTATGAAGCAAGCTATGGTCACCTTGTAAATCTTAGTCAGGCAAACTCAAATGGTTATGAATGATGAATAAAACATAAAGATAAAGATAGAGATACTTATGTAATTCATTGGTGGGAATTTCAGATAAGCGTATGAAGATGCTTGTCCCTTCCGTCTCTCTGCTTTCCTACTGTCTTCATCCAATCCTTCTTACTCCTTTCCATGGCAAGCTGTATGCAAGGGTTTCACTGTTGTCAGTGGCTACCTCCCATCCTCTCAGTGGAAATGTTCAATGCACCCTGTCACGGCACGGCTATCCATCTGTCGGTTCTCAATCAGGCCGGAATAGAATCCAGTGATTCTTTTGCGTCTGTCACTAACGCCCCGCCCTCAGGAGTTTGAAGCTCGTCACAGTCATTCAATCATCGAATCCTACTCAGAATACCACAGACAAGGTTTAGACCTTCCGGATTCTCTTGAATGCCGCCATCAGTTCTAGCTTATACCACGAAGATTCCGGTTAGAGAATCCAAGAGATATCCACCTGATGAGCGGATAATTTGTATACTTTTTGGCATTGTTTTTAGTATGTTTTTGATATGATATAGTTAGTTTTTAGTATATTTTTATTAGTTTTTAGTTAAAATTCACTTTTCTGGACTTTACTATGAGTTTGTGTGTTTTTCTGTGATTTCAGGTATTTTCTGGCTGAAATTGAGGGACCTGAGCAAAAATCTGATTCAGAGACCAAAAAGGACTGCAGATGCTGTTGGATTCTGACCTCCCTGCACTCGAAGTGGATTTTCTGGAGCTACAGAAGCCCAATTGGCGCGCTCTCAACGGCGTTGGAAAGTAGACATCCTGGGCTTTCCAGCAATATATGATAGTCCATACTTTGCCCAAGATTTGATGGCCCAAACCGGCGTTCAAAGTCACCTCAAGAAATCCCAGCGTTAAACGCTGGAACTGGCACCCAAATGGGAGTTAAACGCCCAAACTGGCACCAAAGCTGGCGTTTAACTCCAAGAAGAGTCTCTACACGAAATTTGCTTCATTGCTCAGCCCAAGCACACACCAAGTGGGCCCGGAAGAGGATTTTTATGTCATTTACTCATTTCTGTACACCTTAGGCTACTAGTTCTTATAAGTAGGACCTTTTACTATTGTAAAAAAAGAGGACTTTGGTAGCTATCTTCATTTTATGCTATCTTAGATCATTGGGAGGCTGGCCATTCGGCCATGCCTAGACCTTATGCTTATGTATTTTCAACGGTGGAGCTTCTACACACCATAGATTAAGGTGTGGAGCTCTGCTGTACCTCGAGTATTAATGCAATTACTATTGTTCTTCCATTCAATTCCGCTTGTTCTTGTTCCAAGATATCACTAGTTCTTCAACTTGATGAAGGTGATGATTGACGCCCATCACCATTCTCACTCATGAACAAAGTGACTGACAACCACTCTTGTTCTACAAGCATATGAGGCTTGGTGAATATCTCTTGGATTCCTGATTGCACGATGCATGGTTGATCGCCTGACAACCGAGTGCTCGCCTGACAAACGAGCCAACCATTCCGTGAGATCAGAGTCTTCGTGGTATAGGCAGGACCTGATGGCGGCATTCAAGAGAATCCGGAAGGTCTAAACCTTGTCTGTGGTATTCTGAGTAGGATTCAATGATTGAATGACTGTGACGTGCTTCAAACCTGTAACCTACTGGGCGTTAGTGACAGACGCAAAAGAGTGATTCTATTCCGGTAGGGGAGGGAACCAAACCGGTGATTAGCCGCACTGTGACAGAGTGCATGAGCATTAGTTTTCACTGCGAGGATGGGAGGTAGCTGCTGACAACAGTGAAACCCTACACGAGCTTGCCATGGAAAGGAGTAAGAAGGATTGGATGAAGACAGTGGGAAAGCAGAGAGACGGAAGGGAAGGCATCTTCATACGCTTATCTGAAGTTCCTACCAATGAATTACATAAGTATCTCTATCTTTACCTTTGTGTTATTTTCGTTCATCACTATATCCATTTGAGTTTGCCTGACTAAGATTTACAAGATGACCATAGCTTGCTTCAATACTAACAATCTCCGTGGGATCGACCCTTACTCGCGTAAGGTTTATTACTTGGACGACCCAGTGCACTTGCTGGTTAGTTGTGCGAAATTGTGTAATGCCATGGTATTGAGCCACCACGTGTTTGGAGCCATTACCGGGGATTATGAGAGTTGTGAAAAAGTATTGTTCACAATTTTGCGCTACCAAGTTTTTGGCGCCGTTGCCGGGGATTGTTCTAGTTTTGAGCAAGCTTTCGGTAACATCAGTGCCAAGATCCGGCAGCAACATCAAGTTTTGGTGTTATTGCCCGGGATTGTTTAGGCTGGACAACTGACGGTTCATCTTGTTGCTTAGATTAGGTATTTATTTTTTTTCGAAATTCTTGAAGATGAATTCTAGAGTTTCATGGTGATTTGTTGAAATCTGGCTGGCTGAGAAGCCATGTCTAATCTCATTGGACCGAGGTTTCAACTCATCATCACAAGAGCTTGTTGATTTTTCATCAATCTTGCTTTTGGAGCAGTGATCTGCTAAGGCTTGGCTGGCCTTTGGCCATGTCTAGTGTTTTGGACCGAAGCTTTCTTTGAAAGCTTGGCTGGCTGTGAAGCCATGTCCAATTCCTGGACCAGAGTCTTAGACTAACATTGCACTGATTCCTGGAATTCTCATTAAGAATTTTGATATCTTTTTTCACTTAACTTTCGAAAAACACAAAAAAAAATTTACAAAATCATAAACTCCAAAAATTTCTTGTTTGAGTCCAGTGTCTCATCATAAGTTTGGTGTCAATTGCATGCATGTGTCTAAGTGATCTTCAAGATGTTCTTGATGATTTACTTGCTATGATCTTTGAATTCTATTGACTTGATTGTTTTGTGTGTCTCATATGCATTTTCATTTTGTTAGTGTCAGTAGTATACAAACTGCTAAGTTTGGTGTCTTGCATGCATTGTTATTTGATTCTTGTTGCATTTTGTTTTGTCCTTATTATTAAAAATCCAAAAATATTTTTAATTTGTGTCTTTTCAAGTCAATAATACAGAGAATCGAAGATTCAGAACATACAGCAGAGGAATTGCACAGAAAAAGCTGGGCGTTCAAAACGCCCAGTGAAGAAGGACAGACTGGCGTTTAAACGCCAGCCAGGGTACCTGGTTGGGCGTTTAACGCCCAAAAGGGTAGCATTTTGGGCGTTAAACGCCAGAATGGATACCATTCTGGGCGTTTAACGCCAGGATGGCTAGAGGGGAAGATTTTGTTTTCAAATCAATTTTTTTTCAAGTTTTCAAAATCTTTTCAAAATCAAATCTTTTTCAAATCAATTTTCCAATCAAATCTTTTTCAAAACCAATTTCTTTCCATTTTTAAAGATACTTGCTACCAATTAATGATTTGATTCAACATTTCAAGTATGTTGCCTTTTCTGTTGAGAAAGGTTTAATGTTTGAATCATATCTTTTCTTGTTAGTCAAGTTTTTAATTTTCAAATCAAATCTTTTTAAAATGTTTTTCAAATCATATCTTCTCAATCACATTTTTTTTAATCAATCATATCTTCTTAACCACATCTTTTTCAAAATAGTTTTCAATCAAATCCTTTTGATTTCTAAATTCAAAATCTTTTTCAAAAATCACTTGATTTCTTTTCCATTTTCATTTTCGAAAATTAAGTAATGTTTTTCAAAAATGTTTTCAAAATTTTCACTTGATTTTCGAAAATGACTTCCCTCCTTCTCACATCCTTCTATTTATGGACTAACACTATCCCTTAATGCAAAATTCGAACTCCATCTCCTTTGTTAAGTTCGAATTTTCCACTTCTGTCTTCTATTCTTCTTTTCCTCTGACACCTAAAGGAATCTCTATACTGTGACATAGAGGATTCCACATTTTCTTGTTCCCTTCTCTTTCTTATGAGCAGGAGCAAAGACAAAGGCATTCTTGTTGAGGCTGATCCTGAACCTGAAAGGACCTTGAAGAGAAAGCTAAGAGAAGCCAAAGCACAACTCTCTTTAGAGCACCTGGACGAACTCTTCAAGGAAGAAGAACAAATGGCAGCCGAAAACAACAACAATGCCAACAATGCAAGGAAGGTGCTGGGTGACTTTACTGCACCTACTCCCGACTTCTATGGGAGAAGCATCTCTATCCCTGCCATTGGAGCAAACAACTTTGAGCTTAAGCCTCAATTAGTTTCTCTAATGCAACAGAATTGCAAGTTCCATGGACTTCCACTGGAAGATCCTCATCAGTTTCTAGCTGAGTTCTTGCAAATCTGTGACACAGTCAAGACTAATGGGGTTGACCCTGAGGTCTACAGACTTATGCTATTCCCTTTTGCTGTAAGAGACAGAGCTAGAACATGGTTGGACTCTCAACTTAAAGAAAGCCTGGACTCTTGGGAAAAGCTAGTCAATGCCTTTTTGGCAAAGTTCTTCCCACCTCAAAAATTGAGTAAGCTAAGAGTGGAAGTCCAAACCTTCAGACAGAAGGAAGGAGAATCCCTCTATGAAGCTTGGGAAAGATACAAACAATTGATCAGAAAGTGTCCCACTGACATGCTTTCTGAATGGAGCATCATAGGTATCTTCTATGATGGTCTCTCTGAACTGTCCAAGATGTCTTTGGATAGCTCTTCTGGAGGATCTCTTTATCTGAAGAAGACGCCTACTGAAGCTCAAGAACTGATTGAAATGGTTGCAAATAACCAATTCATGTACACTTCTGAAAGAAATCCTGTGAACAATGGGACTAGTCAAAAGAAAGGAGTTCTTGAGATTGACACTCTGAATGCCATATTGGCTCAGAACAAAATATTGACTCAACAAGTCAATATGATTTCTCAAAGTCTGTCTGGAATGCAAAATGCACCAAGCAGTACTAAGGAAGCTTCATCTGAGGAAGAAGCTTATGATCCTGAGAACCCTTCAATAGAAGAGGTGAATTACATGGGAGAACCCTATGGAAACACCTACAATCCTTCATGGAGGAATCATCCAAATCTTTCATGGAAGGATCAACAGAGACCTCAACAAGGTTTCAATAACAATAATGGTGGAAGAAAACAGGTTTAGCAATAGCAAGCCCTTTCCATCATCTTCTCAGCAACAGACAGAGAGTTCTAAGCAGAATACCTCTGACTTAGCAACCATGGTCTCTGATCTAATCAAAACCACTCAAAGTTTCATGACTGAAACTAGGTCCTCCATTAGGAATTTGGAAGGACAAGTGGGTCAGCTGAGCAAGAAAATTACTGAACTTCCTCCAAGCACTCTCCCAAGCAATACTGAAGAAAACCCAAAAGGAGAGTGCAAGGCCATCAACATGGCCGAATTCTGGGAGGAAGAAGAGGCAGTGAACGCCACTGAGGAAGACCTCAATGGACGCCCACTGACCTCCAATGAGTTCCCCAATGAGGAACCTTGGGAATCTGAGGCTCAAGATGAGACCATAGAGATTCCATTGGACTTACTTCTGCCATTCATGAGCTCTGATGAGTATTCTTCCTCTGAAGAGGATGAGTATGTCACTGAGGAGCAAGTTGCTAAATACCTTGGAGCAATCATGAAGCTGAATGACAAGTTATTTGGAAATGAGACTTGGGAGGATGAATCCCCTTTGCTCACCAAAGAACTGAATGACTTGTCTAGGCAGAAACTACCTCAAAAGAGGCAGGACCCTGGGAAGTTTTCTATACCTTGTACCATAGGCACCATGACCTTCAAGAAGGCCTTGTGTGACTTAGGGTCAAGTGTGAACCTCATGCCCCTCTCTATAATGGAGAAATTAGGGATCTATGAGGTACAAGCTGCAAAAATCTCACTAGAGATGGCAGACAACTCAAGAAAACAAGCTTATGGACTTGTAGAGGATGTTTTGGTGAAGATTGAAGACCAGTACATCCCTACTGATTTCATAGTCCTAGAGACTGGGAAGTGCATGGATGAATCCATCATCCTTGGCAGACCCTTCCTAGCCACAGCAAAGGCTGTGATTGATGTTGATAGAGGAGAGTTGATCATTCAAGTGAATGAAGAATCCTTGGTGTTTAAGGCCCAAGGATATACCTCTGTCATCATGGAGAGGAAGCATGAAGAGCTTCTCTCAAAACAGAGCCAAACAGAGCCCCCACAACCAAACTCTAAGTTTGGTGTTGGGAGGCCACAACCAAACTCTAAGTTTGGTGTTGAACCCCCACATTCAAACTCTAAGTTTGGTGTTGGGAGGTTCCAACACGGTTCTGAGCATTTCTGAGGCTCCATGAGGGTCCTCTGTCAAGCTAATGACAATAAAGAAGCGCTTGTTGGGAGGCAACCCAATGTTTTATAATTAATTATTTTCTTTTGTTATTTTATCTTTTTTGTAGGTTGATGATCATAAGAAGTCACAAAAACAATGAAAAAAGCAAAAACAAAATGAAAAACAGGAAGAAAAACAGCACACCCTGGAGGAAGATGCTGCTGGCGTTTAAACGCCAGTCAGCCTAGCAGTTGGGCGTTTAACGCCCAGTCTGGCACCCTTCTGGGCGTTTAACGCCAGAAAGGGGCACCAGACTGGCGTTAAACGCCAGTAAAGGGCAAGAACCTGGCGTTAAATGCCAGAAATGGGCACCAGCCCGGCGTTTAACGCCAGAATTGGCTCAAAACGTGGATTTTGATGCCATTTGGTGCAAGGATGCCTTTTCCTTGACACCACAGAATCTGTGGACCCCACAGGACCCTACCATCACTCTCTCTCTTCTTCCCCCATTCACCAATCACCTCAACACCTCTTCCCCAAAAACCCTTCCCCTATCAAATCCCATCTTTCTCTTCACCACTCACATCCATCCTTCATAAATCCCCACCAACCTCACCCTTCAAATTCAAACCACTTTCCCTCCCAAACCCCACCCATCATGGCCGAACCATTCACCCCCTCTCTCCTATATATACCCTTCTTCTACCCTTCATTTTCACACAACCTAAACACCACTTCTCCCCCTCTTTGGCCGAACACACCACCATCTCCCTCTTCCTCATTTCTTCTTCTTCTACTCTCTTCTTTCTTCTTTTGCTCGAGGACGAGCAAACATTTTAAGTTTGGTGTGGTAAAAGCGTTGCTTTTTCGTTTTTCCATAACCATTATGGCATCCAAGGCCGGAGAAACCTCTAAAAAGAGGAAAGGGAAGGCAAAAGCTTCCACCTCCGAGTCATGGGAGATGGATAGATTTCTCTCAAGGGTGCATCAAGACCACTTCTATGAAGTTGTGGCCTTGAAGAAGGTGATCCCCGAGGTCCCTTTTTCACTCAAAAAGGGTGAATATCCGGAGATCCGCCATGAGATCCGAAGAAGAGGTTGGGAAGTTCTTACCAACCCCATTCAACAAGTCGGAATCTTGATGGTTCAAGAGTTCTATGCCAATGCATGGATCACCAAGAACCATGACCAAAGTGTGAACCCGAATCCAAAGAATTATCTCACTATGGTTCGGGGGAAATACTTGGATTTTAGTCCGGAGAGTGTGAGGGTGGCGTTCAACTTGCCTATGATGCAAGGAGATGAGCATCCTTACACTAGAAGGGTCAACTTTGATCAAAGGTTGGACCAAGTCCTCACAGTCATATGTGAAGAGGGCGCACAATGGAAGCAAGATTCAAGGGGAAATAGAAGTTACCATAGACCGGGCCATCATGATCCATAGCATCATGATTGGAGAAGAAATAGAAGTTCATGAGGTTATAGCCCAAGAACTCTATAAAGTGGCAGACAAGACCTCCACCTTGGCAAGGTTAGCCTTTCCTCATCTCATTTGTCACCTCTGTTATTCAGTTGGAGTTGACATAGAGGGAGACATCCCCATTGATGAGGACAAGCCCATCACCAAGAAAAGGATGGAATACACAAGAGATCCCACTCATCATGAAATCCCTGAAATTCCTCAAGGGATGAATTTTCCTCCACAAAACTATTGGGAGCAACTACACACCTCCCTAGGAGAGTTGAGTTCCAACATGGGACAACTAAGGGTGGAGCATCAGGAACACTCCATCATCCTTCATGAGATTAGAGAAGATCAAAGAATCATGAGGGAGGAGCAACAAAGACAAGGAAGAGACATTGAGGAGCTCAAACACTCCATAGGATCTTCAAGAGCAAGAAAGAGCCGCCATCACTAAGGTGGACCCGTTCTTTGATTTCCTTGTTATTTGTTCTTCTGTTTTTCGAATTTTAAGCTTATGTTTATCCATGTTTGTGTCTTGTGATCATTAGTGTCTTAGTGTCTATGCCTTAAAGTTATGAATGTCCTATGAATCCATCACCTTTCTAAAATAAAAATGTGCTTAATTGATAAAAGAAAGAATTGCATGAATTTTGAATTTTATAATAGTTTAATTATTTTGATGTGGTGGTAATATTTTTGTTCTCTGAATGTATGCTTAAACAGTGCATATGTATCTTGAATTTGTGGTTCATGAATGTTGGCTCTTGAAAGAATGATGAAAAATGAGACATGTTAATGAGGATCTGAAAAATCATTAAAATGATTCTTGAAGCAAGAAAAAGCACTTTCAAAAAAAAAACCGAAAGAAAAAAAAAGAGAAAAAGAAAACGAAAAAAGAAAAAAGAGAGAAATAAGAGTTGTGATCCAAGGCAATAAGAGTGTGCTTAAGAACCCTGGACACCTCTAATTGGGGACTTTAGCAAAGCTGAGTCACAATCTGAAAAGGTTCACCCAATTATGTGTCTGTGGCATGTATGTATCCGGTGGTAATACTGGAAGACAGAGTGCTTTGGGCCACAGCCAAGACTCAATAAATAGCTATATTCAAGAATCATCATACTTCACTAAGAGAATCATTAGCACTATCTGGACTCTGAGTTCCTAAAGAAGCCAACCATTCTGAATTTCAAAGGATAGAGTGAGATGCCAAAACTATTCAGAGGCAAAAAGTTAAAAGCCCCGCTCATCTAATTAATACTGATCTTCACAGATGTTTTTGGAATTCATTGCATATTCTCTTCTTTTTATCTTATTTGATTTTCAGTTGCTTGGGGACAAGCAACAATTTAAGTTTGGTGTTGTGATGAACGGATAATTTGTATACTTTTTGGCATTGTTTTTAGTATGTTTTTGATATGATATAGTTAGTTTTTAGTATATTTTTATTAGTTTTTAGTTAAAATTCACTTTTCTGGACTTTACTATGAGTTTGTGTGTTTTTCTGTGATTTCAGGTATTTTCTGGCTGAAATTGAGGGACCTGAGCAAAAATCTGATTCAGAGACCAAAAAGGACTGCAGATGCTGTTGGATTCTGACCTCCCTACACTCGAAGTGGATTTTCTGGAGCTACAGAAGCCCAATTGGCGCGCTCTTAACGGCGTTGGAAAGTAGACATCCTGGGCTTTCCAGCAATATATGATAGTCCATACTTTGCCCAAGATTTGATGGCCCAAACCGGCGTTCAAAGTCACCTCAAGAAATCCCAGCGTTAAACGCTGGAACTGGCACCCAAATGGGAGTTAAACGCCCAAACTGGCACCAAAGCTGGCGTTTAACTCCAAGAAGAGTCTCTACACGAAATTTGCTTCATTGCTCAGCCCAAGCACACACCAAGTGGGCCCGGAAGAGGATTTTTATGTCATTTACTCATTTCTGTACACCTTAGGCTACTAGTTCTTATAAGTAGGACCTTTTACTATTGTAAAAAAAGAGGACTTTGGTAGCTATCTTCATTTTATGCTATCTTAGATCATTGGAAGGCTGGCCATTCGGCCATGCCTAGACCTTATGCTTATGTATTTTCAACGGTGGAGCTTCTACACACCATAGATTAAGGTGTGGAGCTCTGCTGTACCTCGAGTATTAATGCAATTACTATTGTTCTTCCATTCAATTCCGCTTGTTCTTGTTCCAAGATATCACTAGTTCTTCAACTTGATGAAGGTGATGATTGACGCCCATCACCATTCTCACTCATGAACAAAGTGACTGACAACCACTCTTGTTCTACAAGCATATGAGGCTTGGTGAATATCTCTTGGATTCCTGATTGCACGATGCATGGTTGATCGCCTGACAACCGAGTGCTCGCCTGACAAACGAGCCAACCATTCCGTGAGATCAGAGTCTTCGTGGTATAGGCAGGACCTGATGGCGGCATTCAAGAGAATTCGGAAGGTCTAAACCTTGTCTGTGGTATTCTGAGTAGGATTCAATGATTGAATGACTGTGACGTGCTTCAAACCTGTAACCTACTGGGCGTTAGTGACAGACGCAAAAGAGTGATTCTATTCCGGTAGGGGAGGGAACCAAACCGGTGATTAGCCGCACTGTGACAGAGTGCATGAGCATTAGTTTTCACTGCGAGGATGGGAGGTAGCTGCTGACAACAGTGAAACCCTACACGAGCTTGCCATGGAAAGGAGTAAGAAGGATTGGATGAAGACAGTGGGAAAGCAGAGAGACGGAAGGGAAGGCATCTTCATACGCTTATCTGAAGTTCCTACCAATGAATTACATAAGTATCTCTATCTTTACCTTTGTGTTATTTTCGTTCATCACTATATCCATTTGAGTTTGCCTGACTAAGATTTACAAGATGACCATAGCTTGCTTCAATACTAACAATCTCTGTGGGATCGACCCTTACTCGCGTAAGGTTTATTACTTGGACGACCCAGTGCACTTGCTGGTTAGTTGTGCGAAATTGTGTAATGCCATGGTATTGAGCCACCACGTGTTTGGAGCCATTACCGGGGATTATGAGAGTTGTGAAAAAGTATTGTTCACAATTTCGCGCTACCACCACCCAATCTAAGGTAGAACGGAGGTGGTTGTCAGGCACACGTTCATAGGTGAGAATGATGATGAGTGTCATGGATCATCAAATTCATCAAGTTGAAGAACAAGTGATATCTTAGAACTAGAACAAGCGGAATTGAATAGAAGAACAATAGTAATTGCATTAATACTCGAGGTACAGCAGAGCTCCACACCTTAATCTATGGTGTGTAGAAACTCCACCGTTGAAAATACATAAGAACAAGGTCTAGGCATGGCCGAATGGCCAGCCTCCCAAAGTGATCAAAAGATCTAAAGATCAAAAGATTCCAAAGATCAGAAGATTTTTAATACAATAGTAAAAGGTCCTATATATAGAGAACTAGTAGCCTAGGGTTTACAGAGATGAGTAAATGACATAAAAATCCACTTCCGGACCCACTTGGTGTCTGCTTGGGCTGAGCATTGAAGCATTTTCGTGTAGAGACTCTTCTTGGAGTTAAACGCCAGCTTTGGTGCCAGTTTGGGCGTTTAACTCTCATCCTTGTGCCAGTTCCGGCGTTTAACGCTGGGAATTCTAAAGGTGACTTTGAACGCCGGTTTGGGCCATCAAATCTTGGGCAAAGTATGGACTATCATATATTGCTGGAAAGCCCAGGATGTCGACTTTCCAACGCCGTTGAGAGCGCACCAATTGGGCTTCTGTAACTCCAGAAAATCCACTTCGAGTGTAGGGAGGTCAGAATCCAACAGCATCTGCAGTCCTTTTTAGTCTCTGAATCAGATTTTTGCTCAGGTCCCTCAATTTCAGCCAGAAAATACCTGAAATCACAGAAAAACACACAAACTCATAGTAAAGTCCAGAAAAGTGAATTTTAACTAAAAACTAATAAAAATATACTAAAAACTAACTAGATCATACTAAAAACATACTAAAAACAATGCCAAAAAGCGTACAAATTATCCGCTCATCAGTCTCTAACAGTAAAAGGGAAAAGCATAAGCTTGTAGACCTCATGATCTACTCTATTGGTCTTAATAGTGCCACAAATTTGCAAGAATTCAGATAAGAATTAATGTGGATCTTCTAGTGAAAGTCCATGGAACTTGCAATTCTGTTGCGTTAGAGAGACTAATTGAGGCTTAAGCTCAAAGTTGTTTGCTCTAATGGTAGATATGGAGATACTTCTTCCATAGAAGTCAGAAATTGGTGCAGTGTAGTCACCAAGAACCTTCCTTGTATCTCCTTCATTATTAGGCTCGGCTGCCATATCTATGTTCTCATCTTCTTATTCGAATAGCTCTGTAAGGTTTCCTCCGGGCTGTTGTGCTTTAGCCTCTTACAAACGCTTTCTTAGGGTCATTTCGGGTTCAGGATCAAGATTAAAGAGAGATACTTTATCTCTGTTCCTACTCATAAATAAGAAAAAAGAATCCAAGAAGAGAAAAAGAAAAGGATTCTCTATGTCAGAGTATAGAGGTCCTTTCTTAGAGAGAGATAGATCAAGAAGATAATAAAAGACTATGTCCTTTAATGAGGATAGTTTTCAAAAATCAATAAAGAGAGAAGGGAAGATATTTTCAAAAATAGAGATGGAAAAGAAAAGGAAATTTTCGAAAAAGAAGAGAGAGAAAGTAGTTAGGAAGTTTTGAAAAAGAAGAAAGAGAAAGGAGAATAAGGAGATAATAAGATAAAACATGTAACTAATTAAGAGAGATTTGAAAATAAGATAAGATAAGAGATTTTAAAAAGATTTTGAAATTTAAAATTGAAAAGGGAAAGTCAACAAGATAAGATAAAAAATTGAAAAAGATTTGAAAAAGATTTGATTTTTGAAAAAGATTTGAATTTGAAATTTGAAATAAGATAAGATAGGATTGAGATTTGAAAATAAGTTTGAAAAGATAAAATATGGTGAAGATTGGAATTTGAAATTTAAAATTAAGATAAGATAAGATAGTGATTTGAAATTAAAAGAAACATAAACCCAAGATAAGATAAAGATTTGAAAAAGTTTTTAATTTTAAAATTTTGAAAGAGAGATAAGATAGGAAAGATTCAAATTAAAAGAAAAGATTTGAAAATATTTAAAAAGATAAAATTTGAAATTTGAAATTAAGATAAGATAAGATAATGATTTGAAGTTAAAATTTGAAAATTTTTTGGAATTTTCAAAATTTTTTATTGAAATAAAGATAAAAAGGATATTTTTTTGAATTAATGAAGAAAGAGAAAAACAACCAAAAGACACCAAACTTAAAATTTTTAGATCAAAGAGTACTAATTTTTCAAAAATTAAGAAAACAAACACCAAAAGACGCCAAACTTAAAAGTTTTACGATCAAAACAAGAAAAGAATCAAGAACAACTTGAATACCAAGAAAGAACAATAAGAACATATTCGAAAATTTTAAAGAAGAGATAAACACACAAAGGACACCAAACTTAAGAATTGACACTAGACTCAAACAAAGGACACTATTTTTGAAAGTTTTTGAAAAAGAAACCAATAAAGTTCAAACTTTTAACAAGAAACAAGAACAAAAGACTCAAACACAAGACAAAGATTAATAAAGAAAAGCAAAGATTTTTGAAAAATTATTTATTTATTTTTTTGAAAAAAAAATAAAAGACTCAATCAAAATAGTAAAAAGTGCCTAATCTAAGCAAGAAGATAATCCAGTAGTTTGTTAAATTCGAACAATCCCTGACAACGACACCAAAAACTTGGTGCACAAAACTGACTCCGCACGTTTCGCACAAATAGACTGGCAAGTATACCGGGTCATCCAAGTAATACCTCAGGTGAGTGAGGGTCGATCGCACGGAGATTGTTGGTTTGAACAAGCAGTGGTTATCTTGCAGATCTTAGTTAGGCGAATCGAAAATATAGTTTGTCACGGAAAAATGCATAAAACAGATAAATAAATAAAATGTTACTAGATAGGTGTGAAATCAATGGTATGAGACCAATTGAGGTTTCGGAGATGCTTTATCTTTCCGGATTAACTTTTCTTACTGTCTTCTTTAATAACTTTCTGATTCCTTCAATGGCAGCCGTAAGTGATTAACTCATGTGCTCTCATCAAGTTAACCTCCTCTACTGCAGTAATCCACAATGTTGAAGTGACTCATGTCCTCTTATCAAGCCACCTCTAGGCTTCTCACTGTAGCAGAAGATGAAGCTCTAAGCAATCCACTCCCCTTCACGATCCTACTCAAGGTGCCACAAACAAGGCAAATCTTCCGGATCAAAAAGTGTTGCTTCTTTAACTCTAGCCTTAACGTCACAAAGACCTCACTTACCCTCGGTCAACGAGATTTCATGTCACGTATCCAAAGTTGCCCAGGTACTCTATTGGAATCTGCAATGCAATCCCTAGCTTTAATTCAACGCTATCCGGGTCAGGACTTGCATGGAACCCATGTAGAACAAGGGTGATTGTCACGGATCACCCTCAATTCATGAGATGAAGAATGAGAATGCATAAGAGAATAGAATCAGACTTGTATTAAAATAGAACAGTAATATTATTTATCCATGAAACTCAACAGAGCTCCTAACCTTAACCTTATGAGGTTAGTGACTGATACTGTACAAAAGTGATGAATTCGATTGGGGGAGGAAGAAGATCAGGTAGAAGGTCTTAAACAAGGTTGATCTTCTCCTATATATACTAATCTAATAACTAAGGATTACAGAAATAAGATAAACTAGGTTGATAGTGCAAAAATCCACTTATGGGGCCCACTTGGTGAGTGTTTGGGCTGAGCTAAGAGTGTTTCCACGTGCTAGGACTCTTTAGAGGTGTTGAACGCTGGCTTGGAACTCCCTTTTGGGTGTTGGACGCCAGCTACTCCCTTTTGGACATTGGACGCCAGGAATAGGGTAGGTGGCTGGCGTTGAACGCCAGTTTAAGGCCTTCATTTCCAAAGAAAAGTATGAACTATTATATATTTTTGAAAATCCGTGGATGTTAGCTTTCCATAGCCATTGAGAGCGCGCCATTTGGACTTCTGTAGCTGCATAAAATCTCTTTCGTATGCATGAAGGTAAGTTCTTAACAGCATCTGCAGTCCTTTTTCTGTCTCTGAATCAGACTTTTGCTCAAGCTCTTCAATTTTAGCCAGAAAATACCTGAAATCACCATAAAACACACAAACTCAAAGTAGAATCCAAAAATGTAAATTTTGCACTAAAATCTATGAAAACATAATAAAACTTAAACAAAACATAATGAAAACTATATAAAAATGATGCCAAAAAGCGTATAAAATATCCGCTCATCAGTGTTCAAACTTAACATATAGCTTGATATCAGACTCTTGTGATCGACTTCTATAATATATTGAAATATATGCTTCATGAGTGACATATTTCGTCTCGAATTGTATGAAGCCACCAATACTAATATAGGATACTTGTATAAAATACTGGTCACTCTCTGTAATATTTGAGCATCTATCATTTTACAGATTATACCCTTTTATTTTTCAAATAATATTGTGAAAGAAAAAATGTCACATGGATTCTCATATATAAATCTTTTACCTTCGTGTGTCTGAAATAGAATTTGACTATTGTAATCAATGTTCTGAAAATCAAACTGGATTGGCTAGTTCAATCGGGTTAACTGAAAATCAGTTTTTTGTCCGGTTCAGTTCACACATAAAACTTGTTTGCAAAAGATCAGAAAAAAATTGGCAAAATCGTTGGTAAATCGTCGAGCTGGTTAAACCAGTACTATTTTTTGGGTTCAAATCTAAAAAAACTCCAATTTGAAATCTTCCAAACCCTAATTTTTCTAATAGATCATATCTAAATGTAACAGATTCTTTTTTTTTGTTTGGATAGATTACAAGAATTACCACCCAATCAAGGTAAGTGGTTACGAAACAATAAAGAAGAATTACAACATCGCCGATCAGAAAAACAAATAAACCATCTTCAAAGAAAAAAAGCAAACAAAATAGAAGCAAAACAAACCACCTAGATCATATTTAACATTATAAATTTGCCTACCGCATCCCTACTCTTCACTGCACTGCTCTCTTCTCAGCCCGTCTCTTAGTGATTCGCCTTGGTTCGCGCCTGGCTTTGCTTCTATCCAGATCTGTCTCAATTGTTCTTGTCTACTACTACTCCTTTAAACTATGATTTGCAGCTATAACGACGTCTGTAGATCAAAGCAAAACAATGGCGCTGAATCAGCAGGGTGCGTGACAATGGAAGCAGAGCTCGGAGGCGGCGTGAAAAAAATGAAAAAGGAGATAAGAAGGAGAGTGATAGCTGACAGGAGAGAAAGGAGAATGACTAAAATTAGGTTATTATGATTTAAGAATTTTTTTAAGATTTAAGGGTATAATAAATGGAGAGAGAGAGATAGAGAGAGAGAGGGGGTAAGATTATGATTTAAGATTTTTTTTAGGTTAAAAGGTATAATAAATGTAATTGTAATTGCTAATTGTATTAAATGTAAATTTTTATTTGGTAATTATATTGAATGTGAAATTTTATTATGTAAATAGATATATTAAGAATATAAAATCTTAAAATTTATTAATATTAAATTGTTAGCATTGTATATATATTAATTAATAATTATGTTGAATATAAATATTTTAGTGCAAATTAGATATACTAGGAATATATAATGTTGAAATTTATTAATATTTAATTATTATTTTGGAATATCCAAAAATTTATATTATATTTTAAACAATTTTAATATTTATTTATTTAAATCAGTTTGACTCCGATCATATCGTTAAATTATTGAACTAGTTATTTGACCAATTTATTAATGAGTTTTGTTTTGACAACCTTGATTGTAATACACTCTCAAATTAATTTTATCATTCGTTCTTTTTTTTAATAACATTTTTTAAATAAAATAGAAAAATGGAAAAAATAATAGAAAAAAGAAAAACAACAAGAATAGAAACCACAAAATGAATGTAGTGTGCGATTTTTAACGTCACTTATATCTATTCACATTTAAATTATTTATTTTTTTATAAATTACTCCCATCATATATCAAATCACGTCCACTATATATTTATTAGCTCCCACCATGTTCTGTTTTTTTGAAAAAAACTTTATTTTTGATTAATACGATAATCACCTCCAATAAATTTTTTTGTCTTTTTTTTTATTATATACAAATTATTGAGAGCAATTTTTTAATTTAAAATTATTTTAAATATATTAATAAAATATATAACTACATCATAACTGTAATCTATACAGAGTTTTATGCTTAAGTCATAAAACAGAAATGCTGTGGTATTATGATCTCTAAAAAATAGATATATAATAATAGTTGAAATGAATTTATAATTGAAGAGTCTTGAAAGAAAACTTAAGCAACAAGTCGCAAAATTGAAAAACGCATCTCTCGTGTGTACAGAAATTAGAATAGGAAATAAAATAAAGAAATATATACATAAGAGTGGAATAGCAAAAGATACAGAATATCAAGCCCCCAACTCGACCTATGAAGTTAAGGCTAGCCGGAAAATACCATATATATATCCTAAATATACCAAAATACAGAAAGTTAAAAACTTGTTTCTCCAAGTAATGTCTAGAGGGACAAAATTCAAAATACACAAAAGGAGAGTCTATATACATATAAACAAGGTATAAAACAAAATACAAAAATCCTAAAATACCCAACTTTGCTTGCAGAAGAAACTCCAGACGCTCAGCGAGGTGCTCTCGACCTGCATTTGAAAGCAACAATATATGTATAGAATGAGAACGGAGGTTCTCAGCATGGTAAAGGTACCAGCGTACATAATATACAAGGTTCCTGGAAGGACAGAGACAATTCTAAAACTCCGACACTCAAAATTAAATTTAAGGGATAAACTAAACCATAAATTAGGTAAACTGTCTAAAGTTCTCTAGTTCCGAATCTAATCCTAACTCAATACTTCACTTTTACCTCATCCAACCTCCGAAACATTGGTGGAACTACCCTCATTGCGCCTCCGTTGTACGAGGGGTCTCTCAGTTGCACAGACATACAATTCAAGTAAGGAAAATACAAGTAGAATATAAATACGGCAAAGAAACAATTAGCAAACGAGCATAGATAAATAGTTAGGCAAACCAAGATAATGCATACTCAAACAAAACATTCAAATGCATATGATGTATGCCTGTCTTATGGCTGATGATATCATCTGTCGGTTACATAACTAGTGTGATATGTACTGATAGCTAACTGTGGACAATCCTTCTGTACGCGTGGTGGACGAAATTGTGATCACTATTTTGTGCCTTTTGGTATCATTGTAAAATTATGGAATTTAAGAAATTGGCATGAGTGGACACAATTCCGTTCAACTAACCAGCAAGTGTACTGGGTCGTCCAAGTAATACCTTACGTGAGTAAGGGTCGAATCCACAGAGATTATTGGTTTGAAGCAATCAATGCTTATTTTATTAATCTTAGTCAGGAGGCTAAAGAAGTTATTTGGATTTATTTGTAAAAAGCCAAACTGCAAATTTCATAAAATTGTAAGTTAAAATAATAGAGTTACTTGATTTTCAGTACTGGGGAAGATGTTGGAGTTTTGGAGATGCTTTGTCCTCTGACTTCAACTCTTCCTTGAAATCCTCTTCTCACACGCAGGTTCCTTCCATGGCAAGCTCTATGTAGGGTGTCACCGTTGTCAATGGCTACTTCCCATCCTCGCAGTGAAAACTATGCACGCACTCTGTCACAGTACGGCTAATCACCGGTTGGTTCCCGCTCCTACTGGAATAGAATCACTCTTTTGCGTCTGTCACTAACGCCCAGCAGGTTAAAGTTTGAAGCACGTCACAGTCATTCAATCCCGGAATCCTACTCGGAATACCACAGACAAGGTTTAGACTTTCCGGATTCTCATGAATGCTGCCATCAATCCGGCTTATACCACGAAGATTCTGTTGGGGAATCTAAGAGATATTTATTCAATCTGATGTAGAACGGAGGTGGTTGTCAAGCACACGTTCATGGGTTGAGGAAGGTGATGAGTGTCACGGATCATCACCTTCTCCACAGTTAAGCGCGAATAAACATCTTAGATAAGAACAAGCGTGTTTGAATGGAAAACAAAGGAATTGTATTAAATCATCGAGACGCTGCAGAGCTCCTCACCCCCAACAATGGGGTTTAGAGACTCATGCCGTCAAAGAGTATGTAATTCAGATCTGAAAATGTCATGCGGTACAAGATATGTCTGTAAAAGTTGTTTAAATAGTAAACTAGTAACCTAGGTTTACAGAAAATGAATACACTAAGATAATTGGTGCAGAAATCCACTTCTGGGGCCCACTTGGTGTGTGCTGGGGCTGAGACTAAAGCTTTCCACGTGCAAAGGCCTTTCTTGGCGTCAAACTTTGAGTTATGACGTGTTTTGGGCGTTCAACTCCGGATAATGACGTTTTTCTGGCGTTTAACTCCAGACAGCAGCATGAACTTGGCGTTTAACGCCAAGTTACGTCATCTATTCTTGCGCAAAGTATGGACTATTATATATTGCTGGAAAGCCCTGGATGTCTACTTTCCAACGCCGTTGAGAGCGCGCCAATTGGACTCCTGTAGCTCTAAAAAATCCATTTCGAGTGCAGGGAGGTCAGGATCCAACAGCATCAGCAGTCCTTTTTCAGCCTAAGTCAGATTTTTGCTCAGCTCCCTCAATTTCAGCCAGAAAATACCTGAAATCACAGAAAAACACACAAACTCATAGTAAAGTCCAGAAATATGATTTTTGCCTAAAAACTAATATTATTTTACTAAAAACTAACTGAAACATGCTAAAATCTACATGAAATTACCCCCAAAAAGCGTATAAAATATCCGTTCATCACAACACCAAACTTAAACTGTTGCTTGTCCTCAAGCAACTAGATAAATAAAATAGGTTTTAACAGAAATAAAGAAGCAATAATATCTCAGAGTTTTAAGTGAAGCTCAGATTCTTATTAGATGAGCGGGGCTTGTAGCTTTTTGCCTCTGAATAGTTTTGGCATCTCACTTTATCCTTTGAAATTCAGAATGGTTGGCATCCATAGGAACTCAGAATTCAGATAGTGTTATTGACTCTCCTAGTTTAGTATGTTGATTCTTGAACACAGCTACTTTTATGAGTCTTGGCCGTGGCCCTAAGCACTTTGTTTTCCCGTATTACCACCGGATACACAAATGCCACAGACACATAACTGGGTGAACCTTTTCAGATTGTGACTCAGCTTTGCTAGAGTCCCCAGTTAGAGGTGTCCAGAGCTCTTAAGCACACTCTTTTTGCCTTGGATCACGACTTTAACCACTCAGTCTCAAGCTTTTCACTTGGACCTTCATGACACAAGCACATGGTTAGGGACAGCTTGATTTAGCCGCTTAGGCCTGGATTTTATTTCCTTGGGCCCTCCTATCCATTGATGCTCAAAGCCTTGGATCCTTTTTACCCTTGCCTTTTGGTTTTAAGGGCTATTGGCTTTTTCTGCTTGCTTTTTCTTTTTCTTTCTATTTTTTTTTTCGCCACTTTTTTTTTTTCACAAGCTTTTGCTTTTTTCACTGCTTTTTCTTGCTTCAAGAATCAATTTCATGATTTTTCAGATCATCAATAACATTTCTCTTTGTTCATCATTCTTTCAAGAGCCAACAATTTTAACATTCATAAACAACAAGATCAAAAATATGCACTGTTCAAGCATTCATTCAGAAGACAAAAAGTATTGCCACCACATATAAATAATTAGAATTTTCCTTATTAAGAACTCGAAAAAAATTAAATTGCCTCTTTATTCTACAAATCTACTATTTTATTCATGTTTGATGATGATGGGAAAAATAAATTATAACTTAGTTGGAAATAAAACCAAAATAGATATGCTAATTACTACTACTCCTATATAACTTCTAAGGTAAAATCCTATAATAATACTATCACAGAGTTAAAGCTAGAATTAGAACTTAACAACCTGTATTTTGGGAAGTGGATGTTCCTCTAGTCTGTAGGGTGCCTTCAAGAATTAATTTCTGACGCTTCAGCTCCCTTAAGTTCACATCCTTGCTCTTCCTGTTCTCTTAGGTGCCATGATCTTAATGAGTTTTAGCTCAGTGATCATGGCAAATCACACCAAACTTAGAGGTTTGCTTGTCCTCAAGCAAAAGAAAGGAAAGGAGAGGAGTAGAAGGAAAGGCATTTTTCAAATAAAGATAAGATGAGTTGAAAAAGATATGAGAAGAAATTAAAAATATTTGAAAAAGAATTGGATTGGAAAAAGATTTATGTTTATGAATTAAAATACATTTGATATTTTTGAAAAAGGGATTTTAGAAATTAGGGTTCTTTAGAAAACCAATTTGATTTTGAAGGATGACATTTTGAAACATGTTTATGCAAGAAATCATGAATTGAAACTTAAAAATTTTGAAAAATTATGAAGAAAAACGAATTGTACCTCCTCCCAGCATCCTGGCGTTAAACGCCCACATGGTGCATGGTTTGGGCGTTTAACGCCCACATGTTGCTTCTCCTGGGCGTTCAACGCCCATGTGATGCTTCTTTCTGGCGTTGAACGCCAGGAAATCCTTCTTCACTGGGCGTTTTTCTAAACGCCCAGAGTATTTCTTACTGGCTTTTTCACGCCAGTGAGCTTCCAAATTTCTCTGTAACTCTGTGACTTCAACCAATTGCTATTTCACCTTTGAAGAGACTCTAGCATCTACCTGTAAAACTTGATCAAAAATAAAATAAAATAAAATTTTGTGAATGGCTGGGTTGCCTCCCAGCAAGCGCTTCTTTAATGTCATTAGCTGGACTGAGTTTTAATCAAGTCTCAGTTTTGAGCATTCTTGCTCAAAATTGCCTTCAAGATAATGTTTGACTCTTTGTCCATTAACAATGAACTTTTTGTTAGAGTCATTATCCTGAAGCTCTATGTATCCATATGGTGATACGTTTGTAATGACATATGGACTTCTCCACCGGGATTTTAATTTCCCAGGGAATAATCTGAGCCTAGAATTGAATAGCAGAACTTTCTGCCCCGGATCAAAGACTCTGGATGACAATCTCTTATCATGCCATCTTTTCGCTTTCTCTTTGTAAATCTTTGCATTTTCGAAAGCATTGAGTCTAAATTCCTCTAGCTCTGATTCGAGACTCTCAGCCATATTGACCTCTCTTACCAGAGAGTCAACAATATCAACACTCATGCAGTCATTTGGGGTGTCTGGATGTTGCATGGCTTTAACAACATTCAGCCTGAACTCTTCCTCATTGACTCTCAAGGTTACTTCCCCTTTTTGGACATCAATGAGGGTTCGGCCAGTTGCTAGGAAAGGTCTTCCTAGAATGAGGGTTGCACTCTTGTGCTCCTCCATTTCCAGCACCACAAAGTCAGTAGGAAAGGCAAATGGCCCAACCTTGACTATCATGTCCTCAATCACGCCTGATGGGTATTTAATGGAGCCATCAGCAAGTTGAAGACATATCCTGGTTGGTTTGATTTCTTCAGTTAAACCAAGCTTTCTGATAGTAGATGCAGGTATTAGGTTGATACTTGCCCCAAGATCGCATAAAGCTTGCTTGGTACAAACACCTTCTAATGTGCATGGTATCATAAAGCTCCCAGGATCTTTAAGCTTCTCAGGTAAGCTTTTTAGAATGACTGCACTGCATTCTTCAGTGAGGTAAACTGTTTCAGTTTCCCTCCAATCCTTCTTATGACTTAATATCTCTTTCATGAACTTAGCATAAGAAGGTATTTGCTCAAGTGCTTCTGCAAACGGAATCTTTATTTCAAGAGTTTTGAGATAGTCTGCAAAGCGGGCAAATTGCTTATCCTGTTCCGCTTGGCGGAGTTTTTGAGGATAAGGCATTTTGGCTTTGTATTCCTCAACCTTAGTTGCTGCAGGTTTATTACCTACAGAAGTGGGTTGGGAAGCCTTTTTAGAAGGGTTGTTATCAGCACTTGTATGTGACTGATTCCCCACTGGTATTTGAATGCCAGTGGTGGAAGCTGGGGTGGCGTTAAACGCCACCTCCCTGCTTGTTTCTGGCGTTTGAACGCCAGAACCATGTTTCTTTTGGGCGTTCAACGCCAGATCCATGCTTGTTTCTGGCGTTGAACGCCAGGAATGAGCATGGTTTGGGCGTTCAGCACCAGCTTTGTCCCTTTCTGGGCTCGGACTGTCTTCAGGAGGATTTTGAGTATCCACTTGTTTATTTCTTGGTTTCCTGCTGCTTTGAAGTGAGGTATTTAATGTTTTCCCGCTTCTTAATTGAACTGCTTGACATTCTTCTGTTATTTGTCTTGACAGTTGTTTTTCTGTCTGCTTTAATTGTACTTCCATGTTCCTGTTAGCCATTCTTGTTTCCTGTAACATTTCCTTGAATTCGGCTAGCTGCTGAGTTAGAAAGTCTAATTGCTGATTAAACTCATTAGCCTGATCCACTGGACTGAGTTCTGCAGTTACTGTTTTAGCTTCTTCTTTCCTGAAAGATTCATTGCTTAAGTACAGATGTTGATTTCTGGCAACTGTATCAATAAGCTCTTGAGCCTCTTCAATTGTTTTTCTCATATGTATAGATCCACCAGCTGAGTGGTCTAGAGAAATCTGAGCTTTTTCTGTAAGCCCATAGTAGAAGATGTCTAATTGCACCCATTCCGAAAACATTTCAGAGGGGCATTTTCTTAGCAACTCTCTGTATCTCTCCCATGCATCATAAAGGGATTCATTATCTCCTTGTTTGAAGCCTTGGATGCTTAGCCTTAGCTGTGTCATCCTTTTTGGAGGGAAATAGTGATTCAGGAATTTTTCTGACAGCTGTTTCCATGTTTTTATGCTGTTCTTAGGCTGGTTGTTTAACCACCTCTTAGCTTGATCTTTTACAGCAAATGGAAACAGTAGTAATCTGTAGACATCCTGATCCACTTCCTTATCATGTACTGTATCAGCAATTTGCAGAAATTGTGCCAGAAACTCTGTAGGTTCTTCATGTGGAAGACCAGAATACTGGCAGTTTTGCTGCACCATGATAATGAGCTGAGGATTCAGCTCAAAGCTACTAACTCCAATGGAAGGTATACAGATACTACTCCCATATAAAGCAGTAGTGGGGTTAGCATATGACCCCAGAGTCCTCTTGGACTGATCACTCCCATTTAATTCCATAATGGAATAAAAGAGATGATATGTATGTTGCTATTATCTGTGTTATAATAATGGAATAAATAAAAATGGAATTTGTAAAAAATATTTTGAAAGTACTTTGTGAAAATTTTCGAAAAAATTTGAAATTGAAATTTGGATTTTATATTAAAAATTTCGAAAAAGTAGTTTTTTTTTTTTTTAAAAAAAATTGGTTAGAAAACAAAATTTTTTTGAATTTTGAAAATTTTTTTGATGAAAGAGAAAAACACACAAAAGACACAAGATTTAAAATTTTTAGATCTAGTGCTCCTTATTTTTCGAAAATTTTTGGAGGGAAAACACCAAGGAACACCAAACTTAAAAATTTTAAGATCAAGATATAAGAAAAACTCAAGAACACCTTGAAGATTCACAAGAACACCAAACTTAAAATTTTTAGAAAACTTTTAAGAAAATTTTCGAAAATTATAAAAAAAAAAGATTAACAAGAAAACACCAAACTTAAAGTTTGGCACAAGATTCAATCCAAGAAAAATTATTTTTGAAAAAGGTTCCAAAGGGTATAACCAATTATCAAGAACAACTTAAAGATCAAGGAAGAACACAGAACACTCACACGAAAATTTCCAAGAAAAATATAAAAGATGCGATTGACACCAAACTTAGAACAAGACACTAAACTCACGAAAATTAACAATAAATTAAAAAAATAATTTTTGAAAAGAAATTTTTTTTGAAAAGAAACTATCCTATCAAAATTTAATGACTCTATAAAAATAATAAAAATAAAAATAAATTATTCCTAATCTAAGAAATAAAATAAACCTTCAATTGTCCAAACTCAATAATCCCCGGCAACGGCGCCAAAAACTTGGTGGACGAAATTGTGATCACTATTTTGTGCCTTTTGGTATCATTGTAAAATTATGGAATTTAAGAAATTGGCATGAGTGGACACAATTCCGTTCAACTAACCAGCAAGTGTACTGGGTCGTCCAAGTAATACCTTACGTGAGTAAGGGTCGAATCCACAGAGATTATTGGTTTGAAGCAATCAATGCTTATTTTATTAATCTTAGTCAGGAGGCTAAAGAAGTTATTTGGATTTATTTGTAAAAAGCCAAACTGCAAATTTCATAAAATTGTAAGTTAAAATAATAGAGTTACTTGATTTTCAGTACTGGGGAAGATGTTGGAGTTTTGGAGATGCTTTGTCCTCTGACTTCAACTCTTCCTTGAAATCCTCTTCTCACACGCAGGTTCCTTCCATGGCAAGCTCTATGTAGGGTGTCACCGTTGTCAATGGCTACTTCCCATCCTCGCAGTGAAAACTATGCACGCACTCTGTCACAGTACGGCTAATCACCGGTTGGTTCCCGCTCCTACTGGAATAGAATCACTCTTTTGCGTCTGTCACTAACGCCCAGTAGGTTAAAGTTTGAAGCACGTCACAGTCATTCAATCCCGGAATCCTACTCGGAATACCACAGACAAGGTTTAGACTTTCCGGATTCTCATGAATGCTGCCATCAATCCGGCTTATACCACGAAGATTCTGTTGGGGAATCTAAGAGATATTTATTCAATCTGATGTAGAACGGAGGTGGTTGTCAAGCACACGTTCATGGGTTGAGGAAGGTGATGAGTGTCACGGATCATCACCTTCTCCACAGTTAAGCGCGAATAAACATCTTAGATAAGAACAAGCGTGTTTGAATGGAAAACAAAGGAATTGTATTAAATCATCGAGACGCTGCAGAGCTCCTCACCCCCAACAATGGGGTTTAGAGACTCATGCCGTCAAAGAGTATGTAATTCAGATCTGAAAATGTCATGCGGTACAAGATATGTCTGTAAAAGTTGTTTAAATAGTAAACTAGTAACCTAGGTTTACAGAAAATGAATACACTAAGATAATTGGTGCAGAAATCCACTTCTGGGGCCCACTTGGTGTGTGCTGGGGCTGAGACTAAAGCTTTCCACGTGCAAAGGCCTTTCTTGGCGTCAAACTTTGAGTTATGACGTGTTTTGGGCGTTCAACTCCGGATAATGACGTTTTTCTGGCGTTTAACTCCAGACAGCAGCATGAACTTGGCGTTTAACGCCAAGTTACGTCATCTATTCTTGCGCAAAGTATGGACTATTATATATTGCTGGAAAGCCCTGGATGTCTACTTTCCAACGCCGTTGAGAGCGCGCCAATTGGACTCCTGTAGCTCTAAAAAATCCATTTCGAGTGCAGGGAGGTCAGGATCCAACAGCATCAGCAGTCCTTTTTCAGCCTAAGTCAGATTTTTGCTCAGCTCCCTCAATTTCAGCCAGAAAATACCTGAAATCACAGAAAAACACACAAACTCATAGTAAAGTCCAGAAATATGATTTTTGCCTAAAAACTAATATTATTTTACTAAAAACTAACTGAAACATGCTAAAATCTACATGAAATTACCCCCAAAAAGCGTATAAAATATCCGTTCATCAACGCGCATCCCCAAGCTTAATATTATCCATAGGAAATATCCCAAGCTCAACCATGGGGGAGACAAAATCCCAAGCTCAAATTTTATACATGGGTGAAGCAACCCAAACTCAAACTCATTTATATACATGCCCATGGGAGAACTCGCGAAGTTAAAGTGCCCGGTCACATCTTACGTATAAAGGGTCAACAATTGTCTCAATTTATAAGTGAAAATAAACTTTGAATTCATCATCAATTATATCTCATTCATCATTCATACATTCATAATATGTTTGCACTTCCCAAAATAATCCACATTAACTCAATCATTAATCATAATTCATCAATACTTCGCCATTCTCAATTAATCAACATCATTATAGTTCTCATTCATATAATGATTAGTACATTCACATGTTTCTCAGTTAAAACTCTATCTTTCGTAACCCATTCACTGCCACTCAACATCCCCTGTAGGTTCACTCTATTTGCTGAGCTGAATCACTAGGTATCGGACCATAGAAAATAACTACAGAGATTTGGAAAGTCAGAAGATTGGTTAAACTTTGAAAAATTATATTTTTGCCAAAACAGGGATCCCTGCATATGCATGCCCTTGTGCATACGCACAATGTGCGAAAATTGAGTACCTCACGTACGTGACCCTTGTTCCACGTACGCGAGTCTGAAAACAGGGGTGATCCCCTGCGTCGTGTGTGTACTCTCGCGTACGCAAGTGTCTAAAAATGGGAATTTCTGTGTATGCATTGCCTTTCGTGTACGCATGACATCTGAGTAGAGTCTAAATCCTGCGTCGCGCGCAGGCTTCCACGTATGCATGCCTTCCCTTTCCTTAAAAAAATTGCTAAATATAAAAAAATTATATTTTTGCACCAAACTTCAAATGCTCATAACTTTTTCGTTTTGAATGATTTTTCTTCTGTTTTTTGAACGGCATAAACTTCACAAACCCAATTTTTAGTTAAAACAAGTTTGACAAAATTTAAGAGTCCAAAAATCGAGTTATGACTCAACGAAGTTGGTTAAAAATCAAGTTCTTGCCAAAAACACCACAACCCCTATGCTTTCCAAATTCTAAATCCTATAGCATAAGTTTATAACCAAAACAACCACGCAATCATCATTCATCTATGTTCCAATCATTTTTTTATCATTCATACCTATAATCTCATCAATATACTCAACAATTTTCAATCCAAATTACAGACATCATTCATCAATTTCATCATCATAAGTTACTATCATCATCAAGCACCACAATCATCAATAATTTTTATCAACCCTCATTAATATCAATACTCAATACACCCTTATCACAAACTTAACAATTTACACAATATTTACTAAACCTTAGCAATTCTATTTAGTTCAACTTAATCTATAATCAACTAGCCTTGATTTTCACACAACATTATATATTATCTACGAAAAATCAAAACCATATCTTGACTGATTCTTGCTTAAGTTTGGAACGCCACAAAATACACCATTTCACAAATGTCCAAAACTCCAAATATATACCAAACAGAAAATCTAGCCTCCAAGATTCAAATTCAAGATTTCACTTCCATCAATTTATCTCCAAAGACTCATAATTCAATCTAACACCATACAAATATTACTAAATCAATATAGGATTCGCTATACCAATAATTTCACAAGATCTAGAGAATTCTCACCTTATCAATGGAAATTTGGGATAAGACCCAGTAAGTTTTCAAGACTAATTTGATCATAAATATCAAAATTACATAATATCTCAAAAAATCAAAATCCTAAAATTCGAAACTGAAGAGGTATGAACTGGGCATGAAATCTCAAGTTCCTTACCAAATTGTTCGGTGGATTTTGTAGAGAATTCCGTGAAGAATGCGCGGCCACTAATGACTCATCAATCAAAACTCCGAATAAAAAGATATGTGGAATAGAAGATTTGAGCAAGGATTTGAATATTCTTCCCTTTTCTTCATGCAAACTGTGTTTTATTTGAGAGAAAGAAAAAGAAGAATAAAACTCTTAATATTAGGTGAATTGGGTTCGGCCTTAGATTCAATATGAATTTAATTATCTAATTTGATCTGTTTAATTTAATTTTAGATCAAAATTTTTAAAATTAATATTAAAATTTATATTTTAATTATTTTTATTTTATTAAATTATAAAATTTAATTTTTTAATTTATTTAAATAATAATTAATTTATTGACTAATTATTCATTAATTTTATAAATTTTAAAATAATTATGTATTATCAACTGTCATCCAATATTTAAAAAAATCAGCCTCGAAAGACTGAACTAAATATAAGAAATATTTGCCTACCACATAGCACGTGATGATGTGACAACTCATTCATCATCTACTATTAGATTAGTTGGATTGCATATTCTGCAACACCTCTTTCAATGATGTTACCAAAGTAACACAGGATGAATGATAGATGAATTGAATATCAAATAATAATTTAATAATCTTTATTTTAATGGATTTTGATTACTACTTCTTCTGTTTTAAAATAAGTGTTATTTTTATTTTTATAATTTTCTAAAAAATTAATATATTTAGATAAAAAAATTATTTAGATATATTATTTTTTTATGAAATTAAAATAAAAATAATATTTATTTTAAAGATAAAAAATATTAATTTTTGTTAAGTAAGCAAAAGAAAAACTTTTTTTATTTAAAAAACTAGAATTAATGTATTTAGTTTCATCGATAATTAATTTTTATCAGTTTTTCATATAAATTCTTTTTTTAGTATCTTAAAAATATTCGTTAGCAAAATTGTAATTTTATTTTTCTGACTATAATTTAGTATTATCAATTTATCATTGCAATGCCCAATTTTGAGACCCATTATTTCCATTGCCTTCTTACTTTCGTTCATTATTCTGAGCTTTTTCAGTTGTTAGTCAAAACTCAAAACTCAACGAAACAAACAAAAAAGTAGGAAGGAAAAAAAAAAACAAAAAGACACACACTCTTCTCTCCGTCTCCGAAACCAAAACGCAGAGTTCCCAAAATTCCCAAACAGCAATGCCGATTTTGCGCAAACCCTAACTCCATAGCCTTCATTTTCTCCGACCAATTCTCCTTCGTCATCGCCATGAACGTCGACCGCTACCTAAAGGAGCTCTCCGGCTCTTCCCAGCGAATCCCGACGGAGCAGAGCTTCCACCATTTCTACCTCAACTTCGACGAATTCAAGCGCCCGATCGACGAAATCGCACGTCGCTCGCAGTCGATGCTGGAGAGCATCGGCGTCACCACGCATGCATGGAACACCGGCGTGGATTTCCCGTCCGACATCGACGATGCTTACGAGTGGGTGGTTGACATGAACGATGAGCTCTTGGAATGGTTTGACGAGTCAGTGAGCGAGGTTCGGAAGGCGAGGGAGGAGGACGAGGAGTTCGAGGAGGTGGAGCTGGAGAACGGGTTCGGGTTGGTTCGAGTCAAGAAGGAGGGAGGTGGTGTTGGGAAGAAGAAGGTGGAAGCAGCGGGGACTACGGAAACGACGAAGCCGAAGGTGTCGTTTCACTTAGCCACGGTTAGGAAGCCTCAGGATGTGTACGACATTGTCGTTAACAACACCAACGTGCCGTTTGAGCATATTTGGTTGGAGAAGAGTGAGGATGATCAGAGGTTCATTCATCCTTTGGTGTGTTTCTCTTTTTCTTGTTTTTTTTTTGTTCCTTTTTTTTTTCCACAATGCACATTGGAATTTGGTTGATATATTGAAGTTTGATTTTTGTTCTCTCTCTCTCTCTCTCTCTCTCTCTCCTGAGCGGAGAAGATACACTTGTGGGGTGAGGAAATGGGGAGAACATTTTTGGATTGCATTTATGTGTGACATTACTACATGCAAGTATAAACCATGAAGTTTACTGCGATTTTTGCCCACGTAGTTATTCTGGTGAAGTAATGGTTGTTATTAAATAAGTATAATCTTTTCTTTTTTTTCCCTCGTCTTTATTGGCATTAAATCTTGGTGTCGGACTTGGTAGTATTGAACCTTTATATTTTATTGGCTGGCTGAACTTGTTTTGCATAATTTCATTGGTTATCTGCAAACAAATTTACATTTCTTTTCATTGTTTTTGTTTTTGCTATGCTTAAATGTTTCAAAATTTTGGTTCTTATTTATTTGTGTTAGTTTTATTGCTTTTGTATTTTTATCAGTATTATATTATTACCATGTTTTTATTGAATTACTGTATGATTATTATAACTAATTTACATTTCAGGAGAAACACTCTTATTTGGAGTTTGTTGATAAAAATCTTGAGGGTTTAGTGCCAATGAAGCCTCCTGCAATGGAATGCACTCCTTTCAAGCTAGTGGAGGACGTCAAAGGATTGAAGGAATTGGCTGCGAAGCTGCGTGCTGCTGATGAATTTGCGGTAAAACATAAGTCCTATTGTTATGTGTTGCTAAAAGTTTTCCTTTTCATAGCTTGTTATGCCACTAGATTCTATGTTTGCATCCAGTTAACTATTCTGCTATGTGCTGCTTATTGAACAGTTATTGGCGAGTGAGCAAAAACGAAATTAGCGATAGACCCTCCTGTTTGGTTTATGTGTTCGATCTCTGTAGTGTTTCTGTTTCTGGAATGTGACATGAAAAGTGAAATGGCAAACACAATTTTATTATGCTTTCTCTTTTTTCTTCAAAAAATCTTGTAAACTGAAAACGAAAATAGGAAACTGTGATTTATGTACTTAACATGGTGGATGATTTATTGAAGTAATGTAGTGATATGCTCAATGCTTAAATATCACAGATATGATCTCATAATTGTGTTGTTTGGATTTATGTTTACCTAGTTGTCAATCATAGTCCGTTATTTTGGGGATCTTTTCCCCCTTTCAAAATGCATTTAGGTTAAGATGATTTAATTTTGTTTTTGTGCTATGTAGTTCTTTTGCTCTTTCTTTTGTCTTGTGAATGCTATTTTGTTTCAATTCATATAGTATAACTATTGGACCAACATTTTCAGTTTGTTGTAGTTACTGCACCTATAATATTACTTATAGTATTCTTTTGACTTTTTTCTTATTCTCTTATGATATTTAGGTGGATTTGGAACATAATCAATATCGTTCATTCCAAGGTTTGACTTGCTTGATGCAAATCTCAACCAGGACTGAGGATTTTATTGTAGATACTTTAAAGCTCCGTGTCCATGTTGGGCCTTATCTGCGTGAAGTCTTTAAGGACCCTACAAAGAAGAAGGTCTGATATACATGCTTGATGTTTATTTATTTAAATTTTGCTTCTTTGTGTTGACCCTTTTAATGGTTAATCAGGTCTTGCATGGAGCAGATCGAGATATTGTGTGGTTGCAACGGGATTTTGGAATATATGTTTGTAATATGTTTGACACGGGCCAGGTTTGTGTATTATAATTATAATTCCAAATAAAATAATATGGTGAGAATAGTACAATGGTAAACTAACCTAAAAAGAGAGGAAAGTATGCATATCTTATATCTACCTTGTGCCAATATCTCCACAGGAAACTGCTATAAAACCTCAATGATCTTCAAGCTACCAACAAGTGCTTTACTTACAACTAAATTCCTTGAATTTCTATTGTCCTTATATTCTTTTTCCATTACCACCACTCCACATCCTTCATTTGGCTTTCATTACGGGCAAACCAAATCTTTGTAAAGGAAAATATAGAGTAACTCTAGAAAATGAATCCCATATCATGCTGCCTGCAGTCATAAAATTTTAAAAGAATGAACTCCGCATTGATGGAAGTATGAAATCTCTACTCAGCTCCAAAGATGCTCAGCACACTATCTCAGCAGATCCTAAGTCCTCAACTGTCTCTTTAATCTATCTTTTAAACTAGTCATACATGATTGTATGCATTTTGGATGAGTTTGGGACCACTAATTTTCAACTACCTTGGGAGTAATAATATATCATTGTACTTTTGCCAGCAATGGACAAAATGCTTGAATTGAGCCTATAGTGAGATTTATCGGTGCTTTGTGTTTTATTGAGCCTTTCCTTGTTTGTCTGGTCTGCTCTAGTTACTTCACGAGTTTCTGCATATTTAATTATATGAGTGCTTTTGAAATGGGAAAAATAGCTAGCTGTTTTTTTATGTTAGTATTTTGAGGCATTTCCTGGATTCTCTATTGGCTGCAAGCTTGTCATATAACCTCAACCTCAAGATCTAATAAGAAATTTATTTTCATTTTGACAATTACGTAAATGAAAACTATTTCATGCATTCATTGTGCGTTGGCCTCTTCTGTGAAATTAGGCAGTGTTTGGTTAGTGTCTCTCAGACACAGATACAAAAATTTTTTACTATGGCGATGATGCACTAGACACAATAGGCTATACCAAATGTCAACTCTACCCTCTATGCTATAACCACTATTTCACCACCACCACCACCATTGCTTTTCACCATCACCTTCACCATCACCATCACCACTATTTTGAGGCATTTCGTGGATTCTCTATTGGCTGTAAGCTAGTCATATAACCTCAAGATCTAATAAGAAATTTATTTTCATTTTGACAATTACATAAATGAAAACTATTTCATGCATTCATTGTGCGTTGGTCTCTTCTGTGATATTAGGCAGTGTTTGGTTAGTGTCTTTTAGACACAAAGATATACAAATTTTTTGCTATGTTTGGTGATGATGCATTAGACACAATAGGCTATACCAAATGTCAATTCTACCCTCTATGCTATAACCACTATTTCACCACCACCACCACCACCAAGATTGCTTTTCACCATCACCACCAGGGATTTTTCAACCTCAAGCTAAATTATTACCATCAACAACTCTAATTTAATAAACAATTCAACAATTATTTTTTAAAGAAAAGGAAAAAAAAAACTAAAACAGATTGAAAAGGAAAAGAAAGGAAGGTGAGAGGGAGGCAGTGAAGGTTGAGCAGAGGTGGATGCGGTGCAGATCTGGAAAACGTGATGGTGGTGGATGACATGAATAGGAAGAGAGGTGGACGTGGAGGAGGAAGAGAGGCAAGGCATATAACGACTCGAGACGGAGGTGCAATACGAAGAAGGAAGGAGGTGCGGTGAAGACAAAGAGGGTTGAGGGAGAAGGCAGTGGCAGAGGGGGGAGCTAGGAGGCAGAAGGAGGAGGGATAGAAAAAGGGGGGAGCAGAGAGTGGGATAAGAGGGATTAGGGTTATGTTAGGGGACAAAGCTGAAATTTTAAAAATTAATCAGGGACCAAAGTGGGAAAAATTGTCTCAAAACTTGTGTCTTAGTGTAAGCAGCTTTAAAGAGATTCATGTCTCAACAAAAAAACCGGTAGACATGTACCACCGTGTACATGTCTCTGGTTGACATGGACGCTAACCAAACACTGCTTTAAGAAATGGTGAACCAAGTTGTATAGTTTTTTAGCTTTCCGTCATCCCATGTTTTGCTATACACTCTTGCATTATTATATATCTAAAACACATGTATTGAAATATTGATTGTATTGTTCAGGCTTCTAGGGTGTTAAAATTGGAGAGATTTAGTTTGCAATATCTTTTACTACACTTGTGTGGGGTTACTGCAAACAAAGAGTAAGTTGTGTTGTTTATTTTAAGAGTTGCCCTTCCTTGAGTTGTTCTATTGCGTGAACACAGATCTTTTAATTATCTTTTAATGTCTGTGGCTTGGCTTATTCCTTTCATTCTTGCTGATGTTCTTCAACTCCTTGCAGATACCAGAATGCAGATTGGAGACAACGCCCTCTTCCTGATGTTATGATAAGGTGCAATGTTGTTTTGATTCCTTGTTTATTCTTGTTATTCCCTGATGTCATGGATTTGTAGACTCTCCCTGCAGTTTAATTACTACAATTTTTATGAACTGTTATTCTGATGACAGATATGGCAGAGAAGATACACACTATCTGCTGTATATATATGACCAACTGAGAATCAAGTTATTTGCTTTGTCCAAGGAATCTGAAAGTTCTGAAAATCCTCTGGTGGAGGTAAGTTGATATCAAACTAGCTAGATGAGCAAGTAATCTATCAATCCTTTACTTAAGCTGTGGGCCTACTTTGTTCTCTTAGACTGCTTTGTTTCTACTATTTGCACTCTAAAGGATACTGAAAGCATGCAATTGCTGGTGACCTATTTGACTTTTACCTGGTCAATATTTTAATTATACATCCTTCTTTTTATTCCCTTAATCAAACAGCAAAACAGCTTTTTGAGAAAGAAAATGTAAACCATTGCTGAGTACCTGGCTGCCTGATTTAATGATTTTTTTTCTTCTATTTATCTACTTATTTGTTTATTTTTCCCTTAAATTTCATTTATTGTCACTGGCAGGTTTACAAGCGTAGTTATGATGTCTGCATGCAACTATATGAGAAAGAGCTTCTAACAGAAGACTCGTATCTTCATATATATGGGTTTGTAATGTTATTTATTCTTATGTAGTATTTGTCTGTTGAGGTTTCTGTTACTCATTTAGTTCCTCCCAAAAGGTGTCCACAAAAGATGAATTACTATTTTATATACAGGTTGCTGGGGGCTGGTTTTAATGCTCAGCAGCTTGCTGTTGTTTCAGTAAGTTGCTCTTCAATTTCTGATTTGTTTATCGCATACGCTCAGTTACTTGGGAAATGAAAATGGGTCTGATTCTTCTGTTGAACACCAGTTTTGTTATGTGTCTATGTACCCCGTGGCGAAATCTTTTCAAGATTTGGACTTACTGGTCAGTCCTATTTTGTGAAGAGAAACATGGATGTTTTTTTGTTTTTTTGTTTTTTTTGGGAGGGGGGAGGATGGAGCTAGGGTTTCATCAGGATTCTCTTTCACTCAAGTGTGGAAAAGTGATTCCGACCCTGTACTTATGGTGTTCTAGGGGTAATTCTATATTTTAATGAAATAAAATGACAGGTTTGTACTATAGTGTCTAGTATCATATCCACCTCAAGTTTTACAACACGGATATGGAGATAAAGCATACTGCATGTTGTTCTTGTATCTTCTCTAATACAGATGCATTTTTGTTTCTTTTTTTTTTTTTGCCTTCTATTTTCTTAGTAACCCAGCTGGCACTAGTTTAGAATGGTTAACATGCTGAAGGTGGGTTCTATCATGAGAAACAGATTTGGTTGGGCCCCCAAATATACTTTCTTTTATAGCAAACTGCATGACATAAGTTTAATTAGAAACATAAACCAATGAACCAGGTATGAACATGTAATACAGCATGAACCAGGTGCAGTGTCTAGAGTTCATAAAATTGCCACACACTTGTACCAAAAGAAATAGTAGCATTCGTTGCTTATGGCCCATACATTATATTTCAAATATTTTACTCTTGTGGCTGGCAGGGGCTTAATGAATGGCGGGACATTTTGGCTCGTTCAGAAGATGAGAGTACTGGCTTTATTTTACCAAATAAAGTACTTCTTGAAATAGGTAAATAAAAGTTATGGAAGATTTTGGAGAATGTTGGTCTAACAAGTAGGAGTTTGTGGACATACATCAAACTAAACTTTGTTAATATCATCTAAAGCAAAGCAGATGCCTGTTACTATAAGCGGTCTTCGGCGATTGACATCATCAAAGCTCCCATATGTTGATCACAATCTTGATGTCATTGTCAACATTGTCAGACATGCCATTCAAAATGCTGCTCCTTTTGAAGAAGCGGCACTACGCTTGAAAGAAACATATGCTGCAAAAATGAAGGAAGCAAGATTGAAAGCAGCACAAGAAGCAAGTGTAAGTGATATATATTTTACAGTTAAAAGTTTCTAGAAATGATTTGACTGTATTTTTTGATATTATGTACGTGTGGTACTATACAGGGACTTCCATAGTGTTGGTTTAATCTTATTTCTTAACTATTTGGTGGTTATTTTTCTTTTCCTGGAAGCTTGTTCATAATTATATATATGATCAAGATGAGCGGTCTAAGTCAATCTGACTAAACACAAGGTGTGTATATAGTCTGTTATCATACCTGTATCCAGTGTGTAATATGCAATGAGATAGAAAATACAAATCTTGTGTCATTGTTAGTATGGCTCTTAATTAATTCCCCAATGTTATATAGGATTAAGTTCTTTATGTGTATGAACTATCCAATTTCATAATTTACAATTCAATAATTGAAAAATTATTCATAAAATATCTATAAGCACTTCTATTTTCCTCACTTTCTCGTCTTTCCTTTCTCTATAAGCTTGATCAGCTGACCTGAAAATCTCGACCAAATGTGTGTTGGACCAACAAAACTGAAGTGAAAAATAAGTTTGACTTGACTCTGGCACTCTGCCAATGTGGGGTTTGGTTACAGTCAGCCTGCAAGTCCGAGATACCAAAATCAATTATTAAAGTTACAAGCCTTAGTTCCATTCACATCATTATCACATATAGTAATCTATTTTTATTTTTGAAAAAAAATTATTAGAAGTAAATATTTGTCATTTTATAAAAGTTAAATAAGTTATTGAAATTAGTATCTTTTGTTAAACAAGTTATTGAAATTTTTATTTTTAGACTATAGTCAAATGTATGTATACATAGAGTACCAACTAACTGGTTGGCCTGCATAAGTGCATAACCCATGTCCGCATAGTATTGGACTAGGCCTATGATCTCGCCCCTCACTATATTAGGCCCCCAATGGCCTGGTCTAGCCTAATTGACACAGTTGAGTGCTTAAAAATTGTTGATATTTTCAGATTTTTGTTTGGTTATAATTGTGTGCATCAAAACCTATATGATCACCTTACAGGTCGTAGATGCTGCTCCTGTTGAAGATGGAGTAGAAGCTTCTCATCTGCTAGATTTTGAACATACACCCGAAGAAGAAAGTACTGTCATTGATAATTCAACCTGTGTTAATATCTCAGAGACCCTTCCATTTTCTTATGATCTGAAGGAGGATTGCTCTCAGCATGAAGATATGAATGGACAAGTAAAAATTAAATCCAGTTGTCTAACTTTAGAGCTTCCACAGGTGAGTCTTAGTGCAACCTTGATGCACTTCCTCTGCACCTATGGTTGAAATCGAAAGTTTTAATTTACTCGCATTGATGCTATTTTATTGTTTTGGCCTGAGTGAACAGCATAAATCTAATTATTGCTGATGGTTGATGGGATGATGTAACAAATGTACAGGTAGTAGGAGGGCCTATTGATGCTATTGCTGATGCTCTGTCAGGCGATTCAGCTTCAAGAAATAGGCTTAATCCTAATGAGAAGGTTAGCTTTTTGTCTTGGAACATTACAAAGTATGTCTCTTACATGCAGAGGATGTAAACCAGTATTTCTCTTACATATTTTTGGCAATTCTGAATCATCTAATGAGGCTTGTGTGATTACACTACCTTGTGAATTTGTATGCTATATATAATTAGTTGCTCCCATACTTAAAGCCAAAGCTGCTGCTTCTTAGGTCAAGGAAGAGATCAAGCTAGATCGCATTAGGATGTCAGTCAAGCTGGAGCCAGTTTCCGCTGCTGTGTCGGCTGATACAGTGATGATAGACTCCAGTATAGATTCCGGCTGTATGACTCAGAACAACCTATTAGGCTCTGAATGAGTAGCGTAAGGAAAATTCCAATACATCCTCTTTTGGAAATGGGGTTTAAGATGAGTCAACATCTCTCTCAGAACACTCATGAAGGTGGTAAAAAAAGCTTCAGTCAATTATTCAAATTAACAAAACTAGAAGGATCGAGGTAACCTCAGACTTAAGTGCTGAATTCATCAAATTGTAAAATGGCAAGGAAACAAGTTGATTTTGGAGGAGATAGTTAGGATTCATCATCTTGTGGAGCTACTGGATTCAGGATAGCACGAAGTCGGGTTCGACCTCAAAATTTGGTGTTGCAGAAAGTTAGCAGGTAGCTGACTTTCCAGCTTTTGGGAATTTATATAACGCAACTGATAAGAGTGGAAAAAAATATGTTCTTCTATGTACAAAAATTAATGAGAAATCCAGATGTTGACTTCATTGTCTCACTCTTTGGAAGTCCATGTTGAGCAAAATCAAGATCATGCCTTTAAGCTGTTAAAATCTTGCAATTAAAAATTTGCAGCGGCAGTAACATAATCAGTTGATGTCACAGGTTATGTTTGGGACAAAGCTCTATAGGCAAATAATATAGTAACTCTTAAAAAAATGAGTTAACTCGTGCATAAGTTATTGAATTGCTCATTTGTGTAGAAAGACCTTGATTTCTAATACTGCCCAATATGCTGAATCTAAAGTGTAAAATGCTGGCGTAATTGTTGGACTGCATTTATGCCTATATATGCTTAATTATTGTTTGATAAATCGGATTTCTTTTCAACTTAAGTTTTGGAGTCAATAGAGCTTTAAGAACCAAAGTGTTTGGATTGAAGACATCGTCCCCCATAAGTAGACCCCACACCCCTTACATTGTTTTTTCATTTGGAAAAAAAGTGTTACTAGTTTTCAAACCGAAATCTGTTTTTAATTAAATGATCATTGCCACAAATGTGCAAAACTGCAAATTGAAGACTAATTATCGCTTTTTATTTTATCTTTTCCTTAATTTATTAAGTTGAAGATGGTCCGTTGGGAAAATAATAACTAATGTCTAAAAACTCCCTGATATTAGAGGATAAAAAAGTTACACAAGCAAAAAAAATATTTATCTGCAATAAAGTAAAATACTTAACTAAATACTTTATGTGTATTTTTGTTTTTTTTATTTCTTATTCGTTTCTTCTTTTTCTTATACTTCTACTGTTTCTTTTTCTTTTTTCCCCTTCATCTTTCTCTTTTGTTATTATCATTGTCCTCGTCAGTCCGGACTACCTCTTCTTCTTTCTCCTCTTCTTTTTATTTGATTTCTTTTGTTTTTCCTTTTTTTTTTCTCTTTTTCCTTTATTATCATCACCATAATCATTATCTTCTTCTTCTTTTTAATTAAATATTACACCATTAGTTTAACGATTCATTTAGTTGTAAATGACACGGTTAAAAAATTTTCTGTCACGATTAAAAATTTCGATTTTTTTTAATTTTGGATAATTTAAAACTATCATTCCTCCTTCTCCTCTTCCTCCTTATGGTCATCATAGTCATTTTTTATTTCATATTTTTATAATTCTTGTTTCACCCTTCTAATAAAAATCTGTCACGGCTAAAAAATTTCAATGTCAAAAATTAAAAAACTTCTTGTATCATGGTTAAAAAGTTTCGGTGCTATTGTTTATTAAATTATGCATAATTCAAAACTACTCCTCTTTTTTAGTTTAATACCACACAATCAATTTAGTGATAATAAAACATATCATTTAGTTAGAAATGACATAGAAATTTTTAGTAAATGACACAAAAAGTCTTTAAAGAATCACAAATTTAAAATCTTAACTCATTCAACCAACAAAATATATTTAAATATATTTTAGAATAAAAAAAATACATCAATTTGTTATAAATGAGACAAAAATAGTTAAACCTCTTATACATAAATTCAATACCACCCAATTAGTTCAATGATAAGAAAAGTACATCATGTTGAGTTTGAAAAACTAATCCATATGATGAACAAACATAATTGTTAGTTTAACTTATTTGGTTTAGTGTGCAAAAAAAAAAAACAAATCAAACATCTTGGCCCAAGGAACAAATAATCAAGCCCACACATTGTGGTCCATCATAACTAAGCCAAGCCTTATCACAAGTCCATAAACCAAATATGAGGAAATAAATAAATGAGCCCAAAATTCTTGAAGCCTCATACGGTTACCTACTCCCATACCTCAAGAAACTTGAATCCCAAGTTCAATTCACTTTAATCCTACTTAGCTTCCACCTAAAGTCAACAGTTCTCTCTTCTCTCCTTTCACTTTGGTCACGTCATTCACAAAAAAAAAAAAGAAAGAAAAGGAAAGTGCAAAAGGTATGGTAGGTTGAAGAATGATGAATCCACATTTCATGGTATTTATTTGGTCTAATTGGGTGGATTTTATTGACTTTTCTTGCATTTATTCATTGAAATAACATAGTTTCATGATTTCTTCCTAAATTGTGCTTAAAAGTGAAAACATGCTTTTTAAGCCCTAAAATTGCTAAATTTTATTCACTTTAATTCCATTTGATGCCTTGATGTGTTTGTTAAGTGATTTAAGGTTTTGAAGACAAATATGGATTGAAGAAGTGAGGAAGGAAAGCATGCAAAATGAGAGAATTCTCAAGAAATGAAGGATTTGTAAAGTTGTTAATATTGACCTCTCGATACTAAATTGATCATAACTTGAGCTATAGAGGTCCAAATGAGGCATTTCCAGCGGCATTGGAAAGCTAATATCCGAGGTTTCAAAATGATATGCATGTCTATAGTGGACATGGAGTTTGGGTATGCGTACACACACACTTGTGAGTACGGACAAGAAGAAAATCAGCAAGTGTACGTACGCACAAGTCCTGGCACGTGACCTCATTAAATGCAAAATATTGGCAGTGATTTTTGGGCTTGCAGAGCCCAATTCAACTCATTTCTAAAGCTATTTCAAGCCAAATTGAAGAGGGATGAAGGGGGGAGCAATTAGGTTTAGGTTTTATCATGTTTTAGGATAGTTTTCTAGAGAGAGAAGCTCCCATTTCTCTCTAGAATTTAGGGTTTTTGTCTTAGTTTCTTTTTAATTTCAGATTTTAATTCTTATTTTAATGTAGTTTCATTTATGTTTGTATGCTTTCTTGTCTTAATCTTCTGAATTTCTTTTGTCATTTTTTCAATTTTGTCTTTTTTTAGTTTATGAATACTCTTATCAATTTTGGTTTCATTAATGAAATTTTAATATTTTATGTTTATTTGATGCTTATTTGAGTTGTTATTATCATTTTATTACAATTGGTAGTTATAGATTTTATTATTATTTCATTTTATGATATTTTTATTTTATGCATGCTAGGTGTTTGATAAAATGTCTCTTATAGTTTTTGTATAGTTTTTCACATTCTTGACTTGGACTTAGATAATTAGGTGAACTTAAGTTATGGATGTCCAATCCATATTGTGTTAGGATTATTAGTTGGTTTGGTTTCCATTAACGCTAGTCTTTCACTAAATTAATTAGTGAGTTGACTAGGACTTATGGATTAAGATCAATTATGTCCTTTTGACTCATCCTCGATGTTAGGATAGACTAATTGGGATTAATTCTACGCAATTACCATGTTTGTGGTCCATGATTAAGACAGGAATCCTCAATTCCCCAATCCTTGCCAAGAGTCATTTTTGTCACTTGAATTCTATTTTTGATATTGCTTGCTTTGAGTTTTAATTTCCTTGCATGCTTATTTAATTTCTTGCCTTTTAATTTTCTTGCTGATTGCTATCATCAAAACCCCACTTTCTCCATAGCCAATAATTGAGCACTTAATTACAATTCCTAGGGAGAACGACCCGGAATTTCAAACTCTCAATTAATTTGTGTTGATTGTGACATCTTTAATTTAAACTTTGATTGAGAGTTAATTGTTGGTCTAGACTATGTTTGCAACGAGATTCTATTTTTGTGAAATTTTAGATCAACATTAACTCTCACATCAAAGAACAAAAGACTTGTTTCCAATTCCAAGCAAGAAGAAAGGGCTATAACCAAGAAGTTAGTCATACTTCGGTAAGAGCACATCAAAAAGTTTCTTCCCTCTTTTGTGCTACATTGAGGAACCAAGAAGAAATCTACAAAGTCTCAAGCATAAATTGAGCAACTATGGAGGAAGTGAAGTCAACTTTGGTTAGTTGCTCATCCATGGACCAAATCTAAACTTGGAGCGAAAGCAAAGCTCTACGGTCAAGATTGAAGAAGTTTGAAGAAAAAGGATGAGAGAGAATGGGTAAGTTGCATGCAATAGATTTGGATCTCTTTTTCATCACTGACAAAGCCACTGTAAGCTCTGTGAAGGAGAAGAAGACAGTATGGACTTTGAACTAGCTTCAAACTTGGAAGCTTCACTCTTCTATAATAAGGGTGAACGGCCAAGGGCTGAAGGCAAGAGAAAAAGAACAAAGCACAGAGTTCGGTTCTCATAGCTTCCTAAGCTTTTGAGTTCTTCTCCTTCATGGTTCTCATTTAGTTTTTTTTCTTCTATTTAATCTGTCTGAGTCTCATTGAAAAAGGCAATCATGGTGAAGTTTGTAAGAAAAAGCCCATGAGAGGTAAAAGGCAATGAGTTAAACTAGGAGAAAAAAAGCCATATGATGTCACAAATTTTCTTTGTACATCTTCCAGTTTTGTTTCATGATCCTGTGGGGATTCCCTTACTAGTTGGGTTAGCACTTGGTTGTTGAAAGTTAGGTTGAGTCCTAGTCAAGTTCAGATTGGGTTAGAATCTGGATTTGTCCCAGATAGGACTGGGTAGATTCTAGGAAAAGCATTGATGTATGTAATGTGTTGAAAAATTTAGTAAAATTCCATCATAATTGTGATGGAGACTGGATATAGACTACATTGCACTAAGTAGCTGAACCAGGATACATCTGGGTGTTACTTCTTCAAATCTTCTCTACTTTGCTTCCATTTTTGTTACTCAGGAGAAAAAATGAAAATCTCTCCGGTGCACGAAATTGTGATCTCAATGGCGCCAACAACTTGGTACGCACAATTGTAATCTCAACTCTTTTTCACAACTTTGCACAACTAACCAGAAAGTGCACTGGGTCGTCCAAGTAATACCTTACGTGAGTAAGGGTCGATCCCACGGAGACTGTCGGCTTGAAGCAAGCTATGGTCATCTTGTAAATCTTAGTCAGGAGGATTCAAATGGTTATGAAGTTTTGATAATTAAAAGATAAATAAACATAAAAGAAAGATAGAGATACTTATGTAATTCATTGGTGGGAATTTCAGATAAGCGTATGGAGATGCGTTATTCTTTCTGAATCTCTGCTTTCCTACTGTCTTCATTCAATCATTCATACTCCTTTCCATGGCAAGCTGTATGTTGGGGATCACTGTTGTCAATGGCTACCTCCCGTCCTCTCAGTGAAAATGGTCCTCTAAGGTTTCTGTACGACTAATCAACTGTTGGATTTCTTGTCTCAGATGAAAAATACCAGGCACAGCTACCGCATGGCTAATCAGCTGTTGGTTCTCGATCGTGTCAGAATAAGATCCAATGATCCTTTTGCGTCTGTCACTATGCCCCACAGTCGTGAGTTTGAAGCTTGTCACAGTCATCCCATCCCAGATCCTACTCGAAATACCACAGACAAGGTTTAGACTTTTCGGATCTCAAGAATGCTGCCAATTGATTCTAGCTTATACCACGAAGACTCTGATCTCAAGGAATTGAAGGCTCTGTTGTCAGGAGAGGCAATCAAACGCATGGACCAGGAATCCAAGGGATATGCATTCAAGCCTGTTTTCATGTAGAACGGAAGTGTTTGTCAGGCACTCGTTCATAAGTTGAGAATGGTGATGAGTGTCACATAATCATCACATTCATCATGTTCTTGTGTGCGAATAGATATCTTAGAACAAGAATAAGCATGAATTGAATAGGAAACAGTAGTAATTGCATTAATACATGAGGAACAGCAGAGCTCCACACCTTAATCTATGGTGTGTAGAAACTCCACCGTTGAAAATACATAAGTGATCATTGTGTTCATTGGCTTCGGCCCCAGAGAGGGAACCAGAATAACCAAGACTAAGGTCTAAGGACTAAATGTCCAAAGATGATCTAAGGATAATCCAAAGATATGAGTACAATAGTAAAAAGTCCTATTTATACTAAACTAGTTACTAGGGTTACAAAAATAAGTAAATGATGCATAAATCCACTTCCGGGCCCACTTGGTGTGTGCTTGGGCTGAGCATTGAAGCTTTCATGTGTAGAGACTTTTCTTGGAGTTAAACGCTAGTTTTTATGCCAGTTTGGGCGTTTAACTGCAGCTTCTATCCTGTTTTTGGCGTTTAACGCCAGAATAGGGCTTAAATTGGCGTTTGAACGCCAGTTTGCGTCGTCAAAACTCGAGCAAAGTATGAATTATTATATATTGCTGGAAAGCCTTGGATGTCTACTTTCCAACGCAATTGAGAGCGCACCATTTAGATTTCTGTAGCTCCAAAAAATCCATTTCGAGTGCAGGGAAGTCAGAATCCAACAGCTTCAGGAGTCCTTTTTCAGCCTCTGAATCAGATTTTTGCTCAAGTCCCTCAATTTCAGCCAGAAAATACCTGAAATCACAGAAAAACACACAAAATCATAGTAAAGTCCAGAAATGTGAATTTTGCTTAAAAACTAAAAAAATATACTAAAAAGTAGCTAGATCCTACTAAAATTTACCTAAAAATAATGCCAAAAAATGTATAAATTATCCACTCTTCACAACACCAAACTTAAATTGTTGCTTGTCCCCAAGCAACTGAAAATAAAATAGGATAAAAAGAAGAGAATATACAATGAATCTCACAATATCAATGAAACTTAGTCCTAATTAGATGAGTAGGGCAAGTAGCTTTTTGCATCTGAACAGTTTTGGCATCTCACTTTATCCTTTGAAATTCAGAATGATTGGAATCTATAGGAACTCAGAATTTTAGATAGTGTTATTGATTCTCCTAGTTCAGTATGTTAATTCTTGAACACAGCTACTTTATGAGTCTTGGCCGTGGCCCTAAGCACTTTGTTTTCCAGTATTACCACTGGATACATAAATGCCACAAACACATAACTGGATGAACCTTTTCAGATTGTGACTCAGCTTTGCTAAAGTCCCCAGTTAGAGGTGTCCAGAGTTCTTAAGCACACTCTTTTGCTTTGGATCACGACTTTAACCACTCAGTCTCAAACTTTTCACTTGGACCTTCATGCCACAAGCACATGATTAGGGACAGCTTGATTTAGCCGCTTAGGCCTGGATTTTATTTCCTTGGGCCCTCATATACATTAATGCTCAAAGCCTTAGATCCTCTTTACTCTTGCCTTTTGGTTTAAAGGGCTATTGGCTTTTTCATCTTGCTTTTTCTTTTTCTTTCTCTTTTTTTTTGCCATTTTTTTGTTATTTTCTCCTTTTCACTGCTTTTTCTTACTTCAAGAATCAATTTCATGATTTTTCATATCATCAATAACATTTCTCTTTGTTCATCATTCTCTCAAGAGCCAACAATTTTAACATTCTTAAACTTCACTATCAAAAATATGCACTGTTCAAGCATTCATTCAAAAAACAAAAAGTATTGCCACCACATCAAAATAATTAAACTAATTTCAAGATAAAATTTGAAGTCCAAGTACTTCTTGTCCTTTTGTAATTAGGCACATTTTTCATTTAAGAGAGGTGAAGGATTCATGGAATTATTCATAGCTTTAAGGCATAGACACTAGACACTAATGATCATGTAATGAAGACACAAATATAGACAAACAATAAGCATCAAATTCGAAAAACAGAAAAATAAGAACAATGAAATCAAAGAACGGGTCCACTTTAGTGATGGCGGCTAGTTCTTCCTCCTGAAGATCCAATGGAATGTCTGAGCTCCTCTATGTCTCTTCCTTGCCTTTGTTGCTCCTCCCTCATAGCTCTTTGATCTTCTCTAATCTCATGGTGAATGATGGAGTGCTCTTGGTGCTCCACCCTTAGTTAGTCCATGTTGTAACTCAAGCCTTCCAAAGAGGTGTTGAGTTGCTCCGAATAGTTGTGTGGAGAAAAATGCATCCCTTGAGGCATTTCAGGGATTTCTTGATGAGGAATTTTCTCATGCTCTTGTTGAGGTCCATGTTGTAACTCTCTTGTTTGCTCCATCCTTTTCTTAGTGATGGGCTTGTCCTTTTCAATGAGGATGTCTCCTTCTATGTCAATCCCAGCCGAATTGCATAGGTGACAAATGAGATGAGGAAAGGCTAACCTTGCCAAAGTGGAGGACTTGTCAACCACATTGTAGAGTTCGAGAGGTATGATCTCATGAACTTTCACTTCCTCCCCAATCATGATATTATGGATCATGATAGCCCGATCCACAGTTACTTCGGATCGGTTGCTAGTAGGAATGATGGAACGTTGGATGAACTCCAACCATCCTCTAGCCACGGGCTTAAGGTCTGGTCTTGTCAATTGAATCGGCTTGCCTCTTGAGTCTCTTTTCCATTGATCTCCTTCCACACACATGTCCATGAGGACTTGGTCCAACTTTTGATCAAAGTTGACCCTTCTAGTGTAGGGGCGTGCGTTTTCTTGCATCATTGGCAAGTTGAACGCCAACCTTATATTTTCCGGACTGAAATCTAAGTATTTCCCCCGAACCATTGTAAGCCCATTCTTTGGATTTGGGTTCATACTTTGATCATGGCTCCTAGTGATCCATGCATTGGCATAGAACTCTTGAACCATTAAGTTTTCGACTTGTTGAATGGGGTTAGTGAGAACTTCCAAACTCCTTCTTTGGATCTCATGTCGGATCTTCAGATACTCATTCTTCTTGAGCATGAAAGGAACCTCAGAGATCACTTTCTTCTTGGCCATAACTTCATAGAAGTGGTCTTGATGGACCTTTGAGATGAATCTCTCCATCTCCCATGACTCGAGGGTGGAAGCTTTAGCCTTCCCTTTCCTCTTTCTAGAGGTTTTTCTGGCCTTAGGTGCCATAAATAGTTATGAAAAAACAAAAAGTAATGATTTTACCACACCAAACTTCAAATGTTTGCTCGTCCTCAAGCAAAAGAATAAAAAAAGAAGGGGAAGAAGAAGAAAATGGAGGAGATAGAGGGAGAGATAGGTTTGGCCGAGGGGGTAGGAGAGTGTTTGTGATGTGTAAAAATGAAGGACTGAAGAGGTGTATTTATAGGGAAAGAGAGGGAGAGTAGCCGAATAGAATTCGGTGGGTTTGGGAGGGAAAAGTCTTTGAATTTGAAAAGTGAGGTAGGTGGGGTTTTTGGGGAAGAGGGATGGAGGTGATTGGTTAAGAGAATATAGGAAAGAGAATATGATTTGATAGGTGAGTGGTGTTTTGGGTATAGTGTTATAGAGATGTGTGAGGGGGAGAGAGAGAGGTGGGGTAGGTGGGGATCCTATGGGGTCCACAGATCTTGAGGGGTCAAGGACTTCTCATCCCTGCTCCATTTAGGCATGCAAAACGCTCTTTGTATGCAATACTGGTGTTTAACGCCAAACTGCTGTCTGTTTCTAGCGTTAAATGCCAGCTTTTATACCTTTCCTGGCGTTTAACGCCAAGCTATTGCTTGATTCTGGTGTTTAATGCCAACTTGGTGCTCTGTTCTGGCATTAAACGCCAGTCTGGTACCCATTTCTGGAGTTAAACGCTCAGAATGGTGCCAGACTGGGCATTTAATGCCCATCCTGCTACCCTTACTGGCGTTTAAACACCAGTAAGTTTTTCCTCTAGGGTGTGCTGTTTCTAATGCTATTTTTGAATTTGCTTTGATTTTTGTAGTTGTTTTTGTGACTCCACATGATCATCAACCTAAAGAAAACATAAAATAACATAGATAAATAAAAATTGGGTTGCCTCCCAACAAGCGCTTCTTTAATGTCAATAGCTTGATAGTGGGCTCTCATGGAGCCTCACAGATAATCAGAGTATGGTTGGGGCCTCTCAACACCAAACTTAGAGTTTGAATGTGAGGAGATTTGTTTGACTCTGTATTGAGAGAAGCTTTTCATGCTTCTTCTCCATGTGTATAGAAGGAGAACCTTGAGTCCTAAACACAAGGTAGTCCTCATTCAATTGAAGGACCAACTCTCCTCCGTCAACATCAATCACAGCCTTTGTTGTGGCTAGGAAAGGTCTGCCAAGAATGATGGATTCATCCTCATCCTTCCCAGTGTCTAGGATTATGAAATCAGCAGGGATGTAAAGGCCTTCAACCTTCACTAGCACGTCCACTACTAGTCCATAAGCATGTTTTATTGATTTGTCTGCCATCTCTAGTGAGATTCTTGTAGCTTGTTCCTCAAAGATTCCTAGTTTCTCCATTACAGAGAGTGGCATGAGGTTAATACCTGACCCTAGGTCACACAGAGTCTTCTCAAAGGTCATGGTTCCTGTGGTACAGGGTATTAAGAATTTACCAAGATCCTGTTTCTTTTGAGGTAAAGTTTGCCGAATCTAGGTATTCAGTTCATTAATGAGCAATGGAGGTTCATCCTTCCAAGTCTCATTACCAAATAGCTTTGTATTCAGCTTTATGATTGCTCTTAAATACTGAGCAACTTGCCCTCCAACAATGTCTTCATCTTCTTCAGAAGATGAATAGTCATCAGACCTCATGAATGGTAATAGGAAGTTCAATGGAATCTCTATGGTCTCTGTATGAGCCTCAGATTCTTTTTGTTCCTCATTGGGGTACTCCTTAATGGCAAGTGGACGTTCCCTGAGGTCTTCTTCACCGAGAATCACTGCCTTTTCACTCTCTCTAGGTTCAGCCATGTTGATCACAGTAATGGCCATGCACTCTCTTTTGGGATTCTCTTTTGTATTGCTTGGGAGAGTACTTGGAGGAGTTTCAGTAACCCTTTTACTCATCTGACCCACTTGTGCCTCCAAGTTTCTGATGGAGGACCTTGTTTCATTCATGAAACTGAGAGTGGCCTTAGATAGATCCGAGAAATAGAGACTATATTTACTAAGCTAGATGGGTTCTGCTCAGAATTCTCTGTCTGTTGCTGAGAGGATGATGGAAAAGGCTTTCCATTGCTAAACCTGTTTCTTCCACCATTATTATTGTTAAAGCCTTGTTGAGGCTTTTGTTGATCCTTCCATGAGAAATTTGGATGATTTCTCTATGATGGATTATAGGTATTTCCATAGGCTTCACCCATGTAATTCACCTCTGCCATTGCAGGGTTCTCAGGATCATAAGCTTCTTCTTCAGAAGGTGCTTCTTTAGTACTGTTGGATACATTTTGCAATCCATTCAAACTCTGAAAAATTATAGTGACTTGCTGAGTCAACATTTTATTTTGAGCCAATATGGCATTCAGAGCATCAATTTCAAGAACTCCCTTCCTCTGAGGCGTCCCATTATTCACAGGATTCCTTTCAGAGGTGTACATGAACTGGTTATTTGCAACCATTTCAATGAGTTCCTGAGCTTCTGCATACGTTTTCTTCAAGTAAATAGATCCACCTGCAAAATGGTCCAATGACATCTTAGATAATTCAGACAGACCATCATAGAATATATCCAGAATGGTCTATTCTGAGAGCATGTCAAAAGGACACTTTTTGGTCGGTTGCTTGTATCTTTCCCAAGCTTCATAGAGGGATTCACCTTCTTTCTGCATGAAGGTTTGAACATCCACTCTAAGCTTGCTCAGCTTTTGAGGAGGAAAGAACTTGGCTAAGAAAGCCGTGACCAGCTTATCCCAAGAGTTCAGGCTATCTTTAGGTTGAGAGGCCAACCATATTCTAGCTCTGTCTCTTATAGCAAAAGGGAAAAGCATAAGTTTATAGACCTCGGGATCAACTCCATTGGTCTTAACAGTATCATAAATCTGCAAGAATTCAGTTAAGAACTGAAAAGGATCTTCTGATGGAAGTCCATGAAACTTGCAATCTGTTGCATCAGAGAAACTAATTGAGGCTTAAGCTCAAAATTGTTTGCTCCAATGGCAGGAATTGAGATGCTTCTTCCATGGAAGTTGGAATTTGGTGCAGTGAAGTCACCAAGCATCTTCCTTGCATTATTGTTGGATTCGACCATTACTTCTTTTTCGAGATTCTCTTTAAGGTTTTCTCTGAACTGTTGTGCTTTAGCTTCTCTTAGCTTCTTCTTCAGAGTCCTTTCAGGTTCAGGATCTGCTTCAACAAGAATGTCCTTGTCCTTGCTCCTGTTTATATGAAAAAGAAGAGGACAGAAAAGAAGAGGAATCCTCTATGTCACAGTATAGAGATTCCTTTATGTGAGTATAAGAGAAGAAGAATAGAAGGAGGAGAAGAGAGAAGAAAAAAATTCGAACACAGAGAGAGGAGAATGTTCGAATTATGAGTAGAAGAGAAGTGTTAGTAGATAAATAAAATAAATAGAAAGAGATGAGAGGGAGAGAATTTCGAAAATTATTTTTGAAAAATGGTTAGTGTTTTTTGAAAAAAAGTTAGAAGAGATAAAATTAGAATTTAAATCAATTAGTTAATTAAAAAGATTTTTTGAAAAAGAGGGAGGTGATTTTCGAAAATTAAAAGAGAGAGAATTAGTTAGGAGGTTTTGAGAAAAGATTTTGAAATTAATTTTGAAAAGATAAGAAGTTAGAAAGAGATTTTGAAATCAAATTAAAAGAGATATGATTGAAAAGATATGATTGAAGAAAATTTGATTTTTAAAAAGATATGATTGAAAATGGTTAAAAAAGATTTGATTGAAAAGATATGTTTGAAAAGATATGATTGAAAAGCAAATTTTTTAAAAAGATTTGATTATTAAAATTGATGACTTGACTAACAAGAAACTAAAAGATATGATTCTAAAATTCAAATATTGAATCTTTCTTAACAAGAAAGTAACAAACTTGAAATTTTTGAATCAAAACATTAATTGTTAGTATTAATTTTGAAAAATATGAGGTAAAAATAGGAAAAAGATTTTGAAAAGTTTTGAAAAAGATTTTTGAAAATTTTTGAAAAACAAAGGAAAAATGAAAAAGATTTGATTTTAAAAAAGATTTGAAAAGATAAATTTTGAAATTGAAACTTTGACTTGACTAATAAGAAACAACCAAATTTTAAAATTTTTTGACTAAATCAACCTAAAGATTTCGAAAATTATGAGTAATTAAAGGAAAATATATTTTTTTTTATTTTTGAATTTTAATGTGGAAAGAGAAAAACAACAAAATGACTCAGGACATAAAAATTTTGGATCAAAACAAATAATGCATGCAAGAACACTTTGAATGTCAAGATGAATACCAAGAACACTTTGAAGATCATGATGAACATCAAGAACATATTTTTTGAAAAATTTTAAAGAAAAGAAAAACATGCAAGACACCAAACTTAGAGATTTTTCATGTTTAGACACTATGAATTCAAAAATGCATATGAAAAACAACAAAAGACACAAAACAAGAAAATATGAAGATCAAACAAGGAGATTCATTAAGAACAACTTGAAGATCATGAAGAATGCAATGCATGAATTTTCGAAAGAAATTTTTTTTAGAAAAATTAAAACAAGCAATTGACACCAAACTTAAAATTTGACACTAGACTCAAACATGAAACACAAAAATATTTTTTTTGATTTTATGATTTTATAAATTTTTTTTGTAATTTTTCAAAAATTATTTTGGAAAGACGAAAAAGAAGAAAATTTTTTTTGAAAGATTTTTGAAAACTCTTTGAAAATAAAATAAAGGTTGAAACAAGAAGAAAATTACCTAATCTGAGCAACAAGATGAACCGTCAGTTGTCCAAACTTGAACAATCCCCGGCAACGGCGCCAAAAACTTGGTGCACGAAATTGTGATCTCAATGACGCCAACAACTTGGTACGCACAATTGTAATCTCAACTCTTTTTCACAACTTTGCACAACTAACCAGCAAGTGTACTGGGTCGTCCAAGTAATACCTTACGTGAGTAAGGGTCGATCCCACAGAGATTGTCGGCTTGAAGCAAGCTATGGTCATCTTGTAAATCTCAGTCAGGCGGATTCAAATGGTTATGAAGTCTTGATAATTAAAAGATAAATAAACATAAAATAAAGATAGAGATAATTTTGTAATTCATTGGTGGGAATTTCAGATAAGCGTATGGAGATGCGTTATTCCTTTTGAATCTCTGCTTTTCTACTGTCTTCATTCAATCATTCATACTCCTTTCCATGGTAAGCTGTATGTTGGGGATCACCATTGTCAATGGCTACCTCCCGTCCTCTCATTAAAAATGGTCCTCTACGGTTTCTGTACGGCTAATCAATTGTAGGATTTCTCATCTCGGATGAAAAATACCAGGCACAGCTACCGCATGGCTAATCAGCTATTGGTTATTGATCGTATCGGAATAAGATCCAATGATCCTTTTGCATCTCTCACTACGCCCCACAGTCGCGAGTTTGAAGCTCGTCACAGTCATCCCATCCCAGATCCTACTCGGAATACCACAGACAAGGTTTAGACTTTCCGGATCTCAAGAATGCTGCCAATTGATTCTAGCTTATACCACAAAGACTCTGATCTCAAGGAATTGAAGGCTCTGTTGTCAGGAGAGGCAATCAAACGCATGGACCAGGAATCCAAGGGATATGCATTCAAGCCTGTTTTCATGTAGAACGGAAGTGTTTGTCAGGCACGCGTTCATAAGTTGAGAATGGTGATGAGTGTCACATAATCATCACATTCATCATGTTCTTGTGTGCGAATAGATATCTTAGAACAAGAATAAGCATGAATTGAATAGGAAACAGTAGTAATTGCATTAATACATGAGGAACAGCAGAGCTCCACACCTTAATCTATGGTGTGTAGAAACCCCACCGTTGAAAATATATAAGTGATCATTGTGTTCATTGGCTTCGGCCCCAGAGAGGGAACCATAATAACCAAGACTAAGGTTTAAGGACTAAACGTCCAAAGATGATCTAAGAATAATCCAAAGATATGAGTACAATAGTAAAAAGTCCTATTAATACTAAACTAGTTACTAGGGTTACAGAAATAAGTAAATGATGCATAAATCCACTTCCGGGCCCACTTGGTGTGTGCTTGGGCTGAGCATTGAAGCTTTAATGTGTAGAGACTTTTCTTCGAGTTAAACGCCAGTTTTTTGCCAGTTTGGGCGTTTAACTGTAGCTTCTATACTGTTTCTGGCGTTTAACGCCAGAATAGGGCAGGAATTGGCATTTGAACGCTAGTTTGCGGCGTCAAAACTCGGGCAAAGTATGGACTATTGTATATTGCTGGAAAGCCCTAGATGTGTACTTTCAACGCAATTGAGAGCGTACCATTTAGATTTCTGTAGCTCGAAAAAATCCATTTTGAGTGCAGGGAGGTCAGAATCCAACAACATCAGTAGTCCTTTTTTAGCCTCTGAATCAGATTTTTGCTCAGGTCCCTCAATTTTAGCCAGAAAATACCTAAAATCACAGAAAAACACACAAACTCATAGTAAAGTCCAAAAATGTGAATTTTGCATAAAAACTAATAAAAATATACTAAAAAGTAGCTAGATCCTACTAAAAACTACCTAAAAATAATGCCAAAAAGCGTATAAATTATCCGCTCATCACAACACCAAATTTAAATTGTTGCTTGTCCCCAAGCAACTGAAAACAAAATAGGATAAAAAGAAGAGAATATACAACGAATCTCATAATATCAATGAAACTTAGTCCTAATTAGATGAGCGGGGCTAGTAGCTTTTTGCTTCTGAACAATTTTGGCATCTCACTTTATCCTTTGAAATTCAGAATGATTGGCATCTATATGAACTCAGAGTTTTAGATAGTGTTATTGATTCTCCTAGTTCAGTATGTTGATTCTTGAACACAACTACTTTTTGAGTCTTGGCCGTGGCCCTAAGCACTTTATTTTCCAGTATTACCACCGGATACATAAATGCCACAGACACATAACTAGGTGAACCTTTTCAGATTGTGACTCAACTTTTCTATAGTCCCCAGTTAGAGGTGTCCAGAGTTCTTAAGCACACTCTTTTTCTTTGGATAATGACTTTAACCAGTCAGTCTCAAGCTTTTCACTTGGACCTTCATGCCATAAGCACATGGTTAGGGACAGCTTGATTTAGCCGCTTAGGCCTGGATTTTATTTCCTTGGGCCTTCCTATCCATTAATGCTCAAAGCCTTGGATCCTCTTTACCCTTGCCTTTTGGTTTAAAGTGTAATACCTGGTCTAACCGAAATTAATTAAATAATGAGTTAAGTAGGAGCGAATATGATTGGAATATTTGGCAATTGGAATTTGATGATTTAAATATAATATTTGGATTCAGTGAATTTTTCCGAGTCGGAAGACATAGTTTTCTGCGTAAAAGCGCGCAGTGGAATTTTGACCGACAGTACCGGCTGAGACCTGTCTGGTACTGCAGCTGAGAAAATTGATTATGAGTAAATAAGATTAAGAAATGAGGAATTATGATTAGGGGAGGTAGAAATATTTGAAGTGCGATTTAGAGCGCTAATCTTAAAGGTTTTGGTCCAAAATTGGGCCAACGGACAAAAATAAGTGAACTGGGCCTAAGTGGGCCCAAGACCCAACATATATAAACATTAGTTATGAGCATTTCAGCTCATTTTGCCCTAAAGAAGGGGGTGTTGGGCGCTGAAATTGGGAGAGAGAAGAGAAGAGAGAAAACCTAACTCTCTTTGATCTTCAAACCACCATAACTTGAGCTACGGAGTTCCGATTGACGAGCCGTTTACGGTCACGCGTCGCTCTTCTCATCCTCTACAATTCTATCTAAGTTTTGTGGTGAGTATTCCATTCATCTCTGCCCAGTTTTCGAAATTCCCCACTGTTACACGTTTTTGGGAAGTTAGTGTTGAAATTTTGTGATTTTGGGTGTTTAGGGATACTCCAACATGGATTCTAAGTGGGTTCTATCCCTACTTCATATGGGCTGAGGTAAGAAGTGCTCAAACCCTTGTGATTTATCATCTTTATGAGCCCTAGGTTGATGTATGTATGTAATATTGGTTATGTTAGTGCATTTGATGGTTTTGGTGCACGATTGGGAGATTGGTGTTGCTTGAGGAGCTTTGGTGAGGCTTGGAGCTATGGTTGGTGGAGAATCCCAAAGAAGAGGCTCAATTGATTTGGCTACAAGAGGTACGGTTTAAGTTTCATTTAAGTACCGTGTGGTGTGATGAGAATTCCTAGGCTAGATGCCCCTAGGATTAAGTTTGGATTGTGTAAATGGTTGGTGCTAATATGCATAGTTGGTATGTAATGTGAATTAATGATTGGGTTGAGAATTGTGTGGCCTTGTATGTTTGGTGTATTGAGAATTGAATGTATGGGGTAATGAGTATTGATTTGTGGTTTATGCTTTTAAATTGTGAAATTGGGCCGGAGGCCGTGAATTTTGGGCCGGAGGCCGAGAAGAGGTAAGGAAGGTAAGTTGATGTGTGCATTGTATGATGACACAAGTGATTGGATGAGTTTTAAATAATGAATGTATGAATGATTGGGTTGGTTATTGAATAATAAGGTTTGAGGAGTTGAAGTGTGGAATTTGGTAATTTTGGGTGAAATTATGTAGATGAGGTATGTTTGGTTTTGGTTGAGATATATTATGTGGTCATATATGTAATTACGATTATTGATGCCTTGAGGATATGATGATGCATGAGAGATATGTATGTTGTGATATATGCTTGAGGAATGATTAAGGTTGATTTGTGGGTGAAACCACGTGATAGTGAGTATGATATTGATTAAGTATAATGATGACCGATTGGAAATAGTATTGTTGGAAATTGGGATGGGGAAGGATGTATGACATGTTAATGTGTTGTAATTTCGCCATTTGTTGAAATGGGTAAAAATGGTCATATGGCGGTTCTGTGAATCGTGGTAAAGTATTAATGTATGAGTTGAGGAGGCTTGATGTTGATTTTGGTATATTTTGATTGATTTCAAAAAGGGTTAAAATTGGCATGTTTTGGTTGACTTTGAAAAGGATTCGAAATGGTTTGTTTTGAAATGGCACTTTGTGATTTTTATGAAAAATATGGTTTTTGGGCATACTTTGGTGAGACATAACTTGGACTACGGATCTCTGTTTTGCGCCAAATCTGTTTAAAAATGAAATGGGATCCGGGATGTCCATGCCGTTCGAAGAACGGATGAAAAATGATTTAAAATGAGGAAGTTATGTCCATTGGAAGATTGGGGTCTAAATCTGTGAATTCTGCAGTTTTTAACTTAAAAAATTTTTAGCAGAATAACCCCTTGCGCGTGGGCGCACTTGGCGCGTACGCGCCGATCTTCCAGAAAGCGCCATCCACGCGTGCGCGTGATGTGCGCGGGCGCGCCGATAGTGCTGCACCCAATGCCCAGCCATTTTCCAGAGAGTTGTGCCAGAACTGTGCCAGCTTTGTGCCTGGGGCACGAGAGTATCCACGCGTACGCGTGGTTGACGCGTGCGCGTCGATTTGGCAAATTTTTAATCCACGCGTTAGCGTGCATGACGCTTGCGCGTCGATGAGTTTTTAAGGTCATCCACGCGTGCGCGTGGAGTACGCGTACGCGTGGCATTGTTTTCATGCCAAAGTTGATATTTGAGTTTTAAAAGCCAAATCTCATACTTCTAAGCCTCCGATCTCACCCCTTATGTATTAAATCATTATGATATGCCTAGCAATGAGAAAAGAGTTAGGGGATGTGGTAACTTGCGAGTGAAGCAAGGGAAAAGTTATGATCAATGATGATCAACGATGATTATATGAGATATGGAGGATGACGGTGGGAGTACCGTGTATGCCATGAGCCGAAGGGCTATATTTATTGATAAATGGCTGGTTCTTGATTGGACCATAAGCCGGATGGCTGAGTTATTGCCGGGTCACGGCAAAGCCATTATTGATTATGGCTGAGAATAATTGCATATATGATTAATGAATGAATGTGTTAAATGGATAATAATGGAAGATGTTGAAATGTGATGTGTAACCCCGGGTAGTAGGCAGTGGCGTTGTCCACTTGCTCCGGGTGTGAGACGGAAAAGGATGTTTATGATAAATGAGTTTAATTATGGAGTTTTGAATGAATGTAACTCTGATACCTGGGCAGTAGTAAGGGTTGGGGTTCGTCCCACTTGCTCCAGGTTAATGTTTGAGATTTGATAACGATGAAGATTGATAATATGAATTGAGATTGAATGAATATATGTTTAAGATACCTGGGCAGTAGCAAGGGTTGTGGTTCGTCCCGCTTGCTCCGGGTTAATGCTTAAGATACCTGGGCAGTAGCAAGGGTTGTGGTTCGTCCCGCTTGCTCCGGGTTAATGCTTAAGATACCTGGACAGTAGCAAGGGTTGTGGTTCGTCCCGCTTGCTCCGGGTTAATGCTTAAGATACCTGGGTAGTAGCAAGGGTTGTGGTTCGTCCCACTTGCTCCAGGTCAGAGATTGTGACGCCTGGGTAGTAGCGGCAGTAGTGGTGAATCCACTCGCTCCAGGTTGAGCTGTTAAACACCCGCCTGGGTAGTAGCCGCAGTAGTGGTTGTTCCACTGGCTCTGGGCTGAGCGGGTAGTAGCAAGGGGGTTGTAGCTCAAACCTACTTGCTCCGCAAGGGGTGTTTCTGTCCAATGGTTAGCTACCAGGACATGTCGGGTTGGCTATATAACCGACAGACGATATCATCAGCCATAGGGCAGGCATACATCATTTGCATATGTTTGAATTGTTTGGGTTTGCCTATTTGTTTTGGGTTTCTATATCATACATGCTATGTTACCTGATTACGTGCTACTTGTTCTACTTGTACCTTATTTGTGTATTACTTGTCTGTATTGCTTGTGTTTGTACAACTGAGAGATCCCTCATGTTGGTGTCGCTGGATGTTGAGGGCTGTTCTTGATGAGATGAATTGATGATGCGATAGCATGATGATGATGATTTTTGGAATGAGATAATTTGAGCCCCCTGGGTAGACGCAGTGATGTGATTTCACTAGCTCCAGGCGAGGGTATGATGTATTGATATAGAGTTGCTGAGACAGAACAACTGGTGATGGTTTTGCTTATGATTCTGAGTCTGATTCGTGTAAGAATCAGCGAGTTGGGAAACATGTGTAACATGAACTAGATTTAGTATCCCCTTACGACAGATGCCTATTTATGGATTAGTGAGAATCTAGGCTGGATACTTGGTGAAAAGGAGTTTAGGATGCTTAGTGAGTTTTTATTGTAGTGCATTGTATTTATTTGGCACTTTTACCGTACTGGGAACCCATGGGCCCGGGGTTCTCATTCCGTATATATCTCTTGTTTTTCAGATACAGGTTCAGGTGCTCAGAAGTGAGCTGCGGTTCGTCTGAGAGACGGCGAAGATATTTATTTTCTCTACTTTGTGTTTTCCTTAGAATCTCTCCACCTTTGTTTTGAAAAGATTATATTATGTGTTGAACTCTTTTGGAACTTGCCTATAGAGGCTCTTATGTTTCCTTTGGGAGAGATTAAGATGTTCTGTTGTCAACTACTTTCATACTGTACCCTAGCCGGCCTAAACTTCGCGGGTCACGACTAGTGGCTATTTACTTATGTTATATATATCTATCTATTATCTATCTCTTAATCTCCTTTATGCCTTGTCCATATATCGATTTTGGCTTCACGTTTTATCTTTTCGTTGTCGAATCGTGAGTGATACGTCTTCGCGATTTTATTTCTACTCTTTTCAGGCTTCTCGATTAATACTCCTTTCGAAATTACCTATGTTTATATATTAAAAATCCACCTGAGAGTCGTACCACCGTAATATCATTGACTTATGACTCGAGCATAAGGATTTGAATATTAGGGTGTTACATAAAGGGCTATTGGCTTTTTCTGCTTGCTTTTTCTTTCTCTTTCTCTTTTTTTTTTGCCATTTGTTTTGCTATTTTCTCTTTTTCACAACTTTTTCTTGCTTCAAGAATCAATTTTATGATTTTTCAGATCATCAATAACATTTCTCTTTGTTCATCATTCTTTTAAGAGCCAACAATTTTAACATTCATAAACTTCACTATAAAAAATATACACTGTTCAAGCATTCATTCAAAAAACAAAAAATATTGCCACCACATCAAAATAATTAAACTAATTAGGCACATTTTTCATTTAAGAGAGGTGAAGGATTCATGGAATTATTCATAGCTTTAAGGCATAGACACTAGATACTAATGATCATGTAATGAAGACACAAACATAGACAAACAATAAGCATCAAATTCGAAAAATAGAAAAATAAGAACAAGGAAATCAAAGAACGGGTCCACCTTAGTGATGGCGGCTAGTTCTTCCTCTTGAAGATCCAATGGAATGTCTGAGCTCCTCTATGTCTCTTCCTTGCCTTTGTTTCTCCTCCCTCATAGCTCTTTGATCTTCTCTAATCTCATGGAGAATGATGGAGTGCTCTTGGTGCTCCACCCTTAGTTGGTCCATGTTGTAACTCAAGCCTTCCAAAGAGGTGTTGAGTTGCTCCCAATAGTTGTGTGGAGGAAAATGCATCCCTTGAGGCATCTCAGGGATTTCTTGATGAGGAATTTCCTCTTGCCCTTGTTGAGATCTATGTTGTAACTCTCTTGTTTGCTCCATCATTTTCTTAGTGATGGGCTTGTCTTTTTCAATGAGGATGTCTCCTTCTATGTCAATCCAAGCCGAATTGCATAGGTGACAAATGAGATGAGAAAAGGCTAAGCTTGCCAAAGTGGAAGACTTGTCAGCCACATTGTAGAGTTCGAGAGGTATGATCTCATGAACTTCCACTTCCTCCCCAATCATGATATTATGGATCATGATAACCTGATCCACAGTTACTTCGGATCGGTTGCTAGTAGGAATGATGGAGCGTTGGATGAACTCCAACCATCCTCTAGCCGCGGGCTTAAGGTCCGGTCTTCTCAATTGAACCGGCTTGCCTCTTGAGTCTCTTTTTCATTGAGCTCCTTCCACACATATGTCCATGAGAACTTGGTCCAACCTTTGATCAAAGTTGACTCTTCTAGTGTAGGGGCGTGAGTTTTCTTGCATTATTGGCAAGTTGAACGCCAACCTTACATTTTCCGGACTGAAATCTAAGTATTTCTCCCGAACCATTGTAAGCCCATTCTTTGGATTCGGGTTCATACTTTGATCATGGTTCCTAGTGATCCATGCATTGGCATAGAACTCTTGAATAATTAAGATTCTGACCTGTTGAATGGGGTTGGTGAGAACTTCCCAACCTCTTCTTTGGATCTCAAGTCGGATCTCCGGATACTCATTCTTCTTGAGCATGAAAGGAACCTCAGAGATCACTTTCTTCTTGGCCACAACTTCATAGAAGTGGTCTTGATGGACCTTTAAGATGAATCTCTCCATCTCCCATGACTCGGAGGTGGAAGCTTTAGCCTTCCCTTTCCTCTTTCTAGAGGTTTCTCCGGCCTTAGGTGCCATAAATAGTTATGGAAAAACAAAAAGTAATGCTTTTACCACACCAAACTTAAAAGGTTTGCTCGTCCTCAAGCAAAAAAAGAAAGAAAGAAGGGGAAGAAGAAGAAAATGGAGGAGATAGAGGGAGAGATAGGTTCGACCAAGGAGGTAGGAGAGCATTTGTGATGTGTGAAAATGAAGGAGTGAAAAAGGATATTTATAGGGAAAGGGAGGGAGAGTGGCCGAATGGAATTGGGTGGGTTTGAGAGGGAAAAGTGTTTGAATTTGAAAAGTGAGGTAGGTGGGGTTTTTGGGGAAGAGGAATGGAGGTGATTGGTGAAGAGAATATAGGGAAGAGAATAGGATTTGATAGGTGAGTGGTATTTTGGGTAGAATGTTATAGAGATGTGTGAAGGGGAAAGAGAGAGAGGTGGGGTAGGTGGGGATCCTGTGGGGTCCATAGATCCTGAGGGTTCAAGGACTTCTCATCCCTGCTCCATTTAGGCATGCAAGATGCCCTCTGTATGCAATACTGGCGTTTAACGCCAGAGTACTCATTCCTGTTTCTGGAGTTAAATACCAGCCTTTATACCTTTTCTGGCATTTAACGCCAAGCTATTGCTTGTTTCTGGCATTTAACGCCAACTTGGTGCTCTGTTCTGGCGTTAAACGCTAGTCTAGTGCCCATTTTTGGCGTTAAATGCCCAAAATGGTGCCAGACTGGGCGTTTAACACCCATCCTGCTACCCTTACTGGCGTTTAAACGCCAGTAAGTTTTTCCTCCAGAGTGTGCTATTTCTAATGCTATTTTTGAATTTGCTTTGATTTTTGTAGTTGTTTTTGTGACTCCAGGATGAGCGAATATTTTATACGCTTTTTGGGGGTAATTTCATGTAGTTTTCAGTATGTTTTAGCTAGTTTTTAGTATATTTTTATTAGTTTTTAGGCAAAATTCATAATTTTGGACTTTACTATGAGTTTGTGTGTTTTTCTCTGATTTCAGGTATTTTCTGGCTGAAATTGAGGGAGATGAGCAAAAATCTGATTCAGGCTGAAAAAAGACTGCTGATGTTGTTGGATTCTGACCTCCCTGCATTCGGAATGGATTTTTTGGAGCTACAGAAGCCCAATTGGTGCGCTCTCAATTGGGTTGGAAAGTAGACATCTAGGTTTTTCCAACAATATATAATAGTCCATACTTTGCTCGAAGATAAATAACGTAAACTGGCGTTTAACACCAATTCCATGTTCTATTGTGGCGTTAAACGCCAGAAACGGGTTGCAAATTGGAGTTAAATGCCCAAAACAGGTTACAACCTGACGTTTAACTCCAGAAACAGCCCAGAAACATGAAAAGCTTAAGTCTCAGTCCCAGCACACACTAAGTGGGCCCCAGAAGTGAATTTCTGCATTATCTATCTCAGTTTACTCATTTTTTGTAAACCTAGGTTACTATTTTAGTATTTAAACAACTTTTAGAGATTTATTTTGTACCTCATGACATTTTAGATCTGAACTTTGTACTCTTTGACGGCATGAGTCTCTAAAATCCATTGTTGGGGGTAAGGAGCTCTGCTGTGTCTCGATGAATTAATGCAATTATTTCTGTTTTCTATTCAAACACGCTTGTTTCTATCTAAGATATTCATTCGCACTTCAATATAAAGAAGGTGATGATCCGTGACACTCATCACCATTCTCAACCTATGAATACGTGCTTGACAACCACTTCTATTCTACCTTCGATTGAATGAGTATCTCTTGGATTCCTTAATCAGAATCTTCGTGGTATAAGCTAGAATCCATTGGCAGCATTCTTGAGAATCTGGAAAGTCTAAACCTTGTCTGTGGTATTCCGAGTAGGATTCAGGGATTGAATGATTGTGACGAGCTTTAAACTCACAAGGGTTGGGCGTAGTGACAGACGCAAAAGGATCAATGGATCCTATTCCAGCATGAGTGAGAACCGACAGATGATTAGCCGTGCGGTGACAGCGCACCTGGACCATTTTCATTGAGAGGACGGATGGTAGCCATTGACAACGGTGATCCACCTACACACAGCTTGCCACAGGAGGAACCTTGCGTGCGTGAAGAAGAAGACAGGGGAAAAGCAGAGATTCAGAAGACAAAGCATCTCCAAAACTCCAACATATTCTCCATTACTGCATAATAAGTATTATTTAATCCATGCTCTCTTGTTAATTTACAAGTCAACTGATAATTATAATTGATATCCTGACTAAGAGTTACAAGATAACCAAAGCTTGCTTCAAGCCAACAATCTCCGTGGGATCTACCCTTAGTCACGTAAGGTATTACTTGGATGATCCAGTGCACTTGCTGGTTAGTGGTACGAATTGTGAAAAGTGTGATTTACAATTTCGTGCACCAAGTTTTTGGTGCCGTTGCCGGGGATTGTTTGAGTATGAAGAAATGACGGTGAATCTTGTTGCTTAGATTAGGAAAATTTTGTCTTTTGGGTCAGAGTCTTTTATTTTCTTTTCAAAAAATTTTTTCAAAAATATTATTTTTTTTATTAATTTTTAGTTTTGTGTGAGTTTAGTGTCATATTTTATGTTTGGTGTCAATTGCATGCTTTTCTTTGTCTCTCAACTTTCGAATTGCATTTTCTTTGTTCATCTTTGACCTTCAAGTTGTTCTTGTCTATTTTCCTTGTTTGATCTTTAGTTTGTCTTGTTTTGTGTCTTTTCTTATTTTTCTTGTACTTTTTCGAAATATCAGTTTTCAAAAAATTTTTATTTATTAAAAATACCTTTTTAAAACACGTTACATTTATAACTCAATTGGCTAGAGCATTGTGTTTGTGTTCTTGGTAATTGGGTATCTTCCTTTTAAAACTTTTTCAAAAATAATTTTTCTTTGATTAAATCTTGTGCCAAACTTTAATTTTGGTGTTCTGTTGTTAATTTTTCTTTAGTTTTCAAAAATTTTATTTTGGTTTTCTAAAAATTTTAAGTTTGGTGTTCTTTCTTTTGTTCTTGTTGTTCTTGTGAGTCTTCAAGGTGTTCTTGAGTCTTTTTTGTGTTTTGATCTTAAAATTTTTAATTTTGGTGTGCCTTGGTGTTTTTCCTCCAAAATTTTCGAAAACAAGGAGCATTGGATTTAAAAAATTTTAAGTCTTGTGTCTTTTGTGTGTTTTTATCTTTCATAATAAAATTCAAAAATAAAAAGTTATCTTTTCTAACTATTTTTAAACAATTATTTCGAATTTTTTTAAATTCAGATTTCAATTTCAAAATTTTTCAAATCTTATCCTTTTAAAATTTTTAAAAAATCATATCTTTTTTTAAAAATATCCTAACCACTTTCTCTCTCCTCACTTTTTCGAAAATCTTCATAAAATATTTTAAATATTTTATTTTTATTTTTACTTTAGTTTTTGTTTTATTTTATTTTACTATTTCGAAAATTTTTTTATAATAAAATAAATTCACATCATCTCCCTTTCTCCATCATGGACCTAAGTGAAAATGAACAGTCCAGAAGGACTCTGGGGTCATATGCTAACCCCACTACTGCTTCATATGGGAGTAGTATCTGTATACCCTCCATCGGAGTTAGTAGTTTTGAGTTGAATCCTCAGCTCATTATTATGGTGCAGCAAATTTGCCACTATTCCGGTCTTCCACAAGAAGAACCTACATAGTTTCTGGTATAGTTTTTACAAATTGCTGACATAGTATATGATAAGGAAGTAGATCAGGATGTCTACAGATTATTACTGTTTCCATTTGCTGTAAAAGACCAAGGTAAGAGGTGGTTAAATAACCAACCTAAGGCTAGCATAAGGACATGGAAACAACTGTCAGAAAAATTCCTGAATCAATATTTCCCCCCAAAACGGATGACACAGCTAAGGCTGAACATCCAAGGCTTTAAACAAGGAGATAATGAATCTCTTTATGATGCCTGGGAGAGATACAGAGAGATGCTAAGAAAATGCCCCTCTGAAATATTTTCAGAGTGGGTGCAGTTAGACATCTTCTATTATGGGCTTACAGAGAAAGCTCAGATGTCTTTGGACCACTCAGCTGGTGGATCTATACACATGAGAAAGACAATTGAAGAAGCTTAAGAGCTCATTGATACAGTTGCCAGAAATCAGCATATGTACCTAAGTAGTGAATCTTCCATGAAAGAAGAGGCTAAAACAGTAACTGCTGAACTCAGTCCTACAGAACAAGTTACTGAATTCAATCAGCAATTAGATTTTCTAACAAAACAGCTAGCCGAATTCAAGGAGATATTACAAGACACAAGAATGGCTAATATGAACATGGAAGTACAGTTGAAGCAAACAGAACAGCAGTTATCAAAACAAATAACAGAAGAGTGCCAAGCAGTTCAATTAAGAAGTGGGAAGACATTAAATACCTCACTTCAAGGCAGCAGGAAACCAAGAAATGAACAAAATGCTACCCAAAATCCCTTTGAGGACAGTAAGAGCCCAGAGAGGAATAATTTTGGCTCTCAAACACCAGAAAATGGTGAAGAGCTGGCGTTAAACGCCCAACCCATGCTCAGTTCTAGCATTTAAATGCCAGAAACAAGTAAGGGGTTGGCGTTAAACGCCCAAAGGAAGCTCAGTTCTGGCGTTTAGATGCCAGAAACAAGTAAGGAGTTAGCGTCTAACGCCACTCCAGCTTCCAACCCTGGCATTCAAACGCCAGTGAGGGATCAGACACATACGAGTGCTGATAGCAACCCCTCTAAAAAGGCTTCTCCAACCACATCTATAGGAAATAGACCTGCAGCAACTAAGGTTGAGGAATACAAAGTCAAAATGCCTTATCCTCAGAAACTCTGCCAAGCGGAACAGGATAAGCAATTTGTCCGCTTTGCAGACTATCTCAGGACTCTTGAAATAAAGATTCTGTTTGTAGAGGCACTTGAGCAAATACCCTCTTATGCTAAGTTCATGAAAGAGATCTTAAGTCATAAGAAGGATTGGAGAGAAATTGAAAAAGTTTACCTCCCTGAAGAATACAGTGCAGTCATTCTGAAAAGCTTACCAGAGAAGCTTAAAGATCCTGGAAGCTTCATGATACCATACACATTAGAGGGTACTTGTACCAAGAAAGATCTATGTGATCTTGGAGCAAGTATCAACCTAATACCTGCATCCACTATCAAAAACCTTGGTTTGACTGAAGAACTCAAGCCAACCCGGATATGTCTCCAACTTGCTGATGGCTCCATTAAATACCCATCAGGCGTGATTGAAGACATGATTGTCAAGGTTGGCTCATTTGCCTTTCCCACTGACTTTGTGGTGCTGGAAATGGAGGAGCACAAGAATGCAACTCTCATTCTAGGAAGACCTTTCCTAGCAACTGGACGAACCCTCATTGACGTCCAAAAAGAGGAATTAACCCTGAGAGTCAATGAGGACGATTTTAAGTTGAATGTTGTCAAAGCTATGCAGCATCCAGACACCCCAAACGACTGCATGAGCATTGATATTATTGACTCTCTGGTGAAAGAAGTCAATATAACTGAGAGTCTCAAATCAGAGCTAGAGGATATCTTTAAAGATGTTCAGCCTGATCTGGAGGAACCAGAGAGAATAATAGAACCTCTGAAAATCCCTCAGGAAGAGGAGAAACCTCTTAAACCCGAGCTCAAACCATTACCACGATCCTTGAAATATGCATTTCTGGAAGAAAGTGACACTTTTCCTGTAATCATAAGCTCTACCTTAAAGCCACAGGAAGAAGAAGCACTAATTCAAGTGCTGAGGACACACAAGACAGCTCTTGGGTGGTCCATCAGTGATCTTAAGGGCATTAGCCCAGCCAGATGCATGCACAAGATCTTATTGAAGGATGACGCTAAGCCAGTGGTTCAACCACAGAGGCGGCTGAATCCAGCCATGAAGGAGGTGGTGCAGAAGGAGGTCACTAAATTACTAGAGGCTTGGATTATTTATCCTATTTCTGATAGCCCTTGGGTGAGCCCTTTCCAAGTCGTCCCTAAGAAGGGTAGCATGACAGTGGTTCATAATGAAAAAAATAAACTGGTTCCTACAAGAACAGTTACAGGGTGGCGTATGTGTATTGATTACAGAAGGCTCAATACAACTACCAGAAAGGATCATTTTCCTTTACCATTCATAGACCAGATGCTAGAAAGACTAGCAGGTCATGATTACTACTACTTTCTGGATGGATATTCAGGTTATAATCAAATTGCAGTAGATCCCCAGGATCAAGAGAAAACAACATTCACATGTCCATCTGGAGTATTTGCATACAGAAGGATGCCATTTGGTCTGTGCAATGCACCTGCAACCTTTCAAAGGTGCATGCTCTCTATTTTCTCTGATATGGTGGAAAATTTTCTGGAAGTCTTCATGGATGACTTTTCAGTATTTGGAGACTCATTCAGCTCCTGTCTTGACCATCTAGCACTTGTTCTAAAGAGGTGCCAAGAGACTAACCTGGTTTTAAACTGGGAGAAATGTCACTTTATGGTGACTGAAGGAATTGTCCTTGGGCACAAAATTTCGAACAAGGGAATAGAGGTGGATCAAGCTAAGGTAGAGGTAATTGAAAAATTACCACCACCTGCCAATGTTAAGGCAATCAGAAGCTTTCTGGGGCATGCAGGATTCTATAGAATGTTTATAAAAGATTTTTCAAAAATTGCAAAACCTCTGAGTAATCTGCTAGCTACTGACACGCCATTTATCTTTGATAAGGAGTGTCTGCAGGCGTTTGAGATTCTAAAAGCTAAGCTGGTCATAGCACCAGTCATCTCTGTACCAGATTGGACATTACCATTTGAACTAATGTATGATGCCAGTGACCATGCCATTGGTGCAGTGCTGGGACAAAGGCATGACAAGCTTCTGCACGTCATTTATTATGCCAGTCGTGTTTTAAATGACGCACAGAAGAACTACACAACCACAGAAAAAGAGTTACTTGCAGTGGTTTACGCCATTGACAAGTTCATATCTTATTTAGTAGGATCAAAAGTGATTGTGTACACTGACCATGCTGCTCTTAAATATCTACTCACAAAGCAGGATTCAAAACCGAAACTCATAAGATGGGTGTTGCTTCTGCAAGAGTTTGATATAGAAATAAGAGACAGAAAAGGGACAGAGAACCAAGTAGCAGATCACCTGTCCCGAATAGAACCAGTAGAAAGAGCATCCCTCCCTCTTACTAAGATCTCTGAAAACTTTCTGGATGAGCAACTCTTTGCCATCCAGGAAGTGCCATGGTTTGTAGACATTGCAAACTACAAGGCTGTTAGATTCATACCCAAAGAGTATAGTAGGCAGCAATCAAAGAAATTAATCTCGGATGCAAAGTACTATCTTTGGGATGAACGATATCTCTTCAAGAGATGTGCAGACAGAGTAATCCATAGATGTGTGCCTAAAGAAGAAGCACAGAAGATCCTTTGGCATTGCCATAGATCACAGTATAGAGGACATTTTGGAAGTGAGCGAACAGGCATAAGAGTCCTTCAATGTGGCTTCTACTGGCCTACTCTCAATAAAGACTCCCGAGAGTTTGTACGTAATTATGACAATTGCCAAAGATCTGGCAATCTGCCTCATGGTTATGCCATGCCTCAACAAGGGATCTTGGAGATTGAGTTGTTTGATGTATGAGGTATTGACTTCATGGGGCCTTTCCCACCATCATACTCAAACACTTATATTCTGGTGGTAATGGATTATGTATCCAAATGGGTGGAGGCTATTACAACACCCACTAATGATACTAAGACAGTGCTGAAATTCCTCCAGAAACACATCTTCAGCAGATTTGGTGTCCCTAAGGTACTAATCAATGATGGGGCGCTCATTTCTGCAATAAACAGCTTTACTCTGCTATGGTTCGATATGGAGTTAGCCACAGGGTAGCAACTCCATATCATCCACAAATAAATGGGCAAGCTAAAGTCTCTAATAGAGAACTTAAAAGAATCCTGGAATGGACTGTGATCAACCATAGAAGGGATTGGGCAAGAAGCTTGGATAATGTTCTGTGGGCATACAGAACAGCATTCAAGACTCCTATAGGGACCTCTCCATACCAGCTCGTGTATGGAAAAGCCTGTCACTTGCCAGTGGAACTGGAACACAAGGCCTACTGGACAACCAGAAACCTTGATGCCAAGTTAGCTGGAGAGAAAAGATTGCTCCAGTTAAATGAGCTAGAGGAATTCAGACTCAATGCTTTCGAAAATGCAAAAATTTACAAAGAGAAAGCAAAAATATGGCATGATAAGAAGCTGTCATCCAGAGTCTTTGAGCCAAGGAAGAAAGTTCTGCTGTTTAATTCTAGGCTCAGATTATTCTCCGGGAAATTGAAATCCTGGTGGAAAGGACCATATGTGATTACAGGTGTGTCACCATATGGATACGTAGAGCTTCAGGATAATGATTCTGACAAAAAGTTCATTGTTAATGGACAGAGAGTCAAATATTATCTTGAAAGTAATTTTGAGAAAGAATGCTCAAAACTGAAACTTGATTAACGCTTAGTAATAGTCCAGCTAAAGACAATAAAGAAGCGCTTGCTGGGAGGCAACCCAGCCATTAACAAAGCTTATTTGTTAATTAAATGATAACTTTACAGGTTCATATTAATTATCTTCAAGGTAAAATAGCAATTGCATGAGTTCACAGAGTTACAGAAGGATTCAGAGGATAAAACAGCAAAAAGAAGCTCACTGGTGCGAAAAAGCCAGTAAGAGCTGTTTTGGGCGTTAAACGCCCAAAAGAGGCATCCACTGGGCGTTTAATGCCAGATTTACAGCGTCCTGAGCGTTAAGAAAAATGCCCAGTGATAAAGGAGTTTCTGGCATTTAACGCCAACTAGAAGCAACAGCTGGGTGTTAAACACGCAGACCAAGCACCAACTGGGCGTTAAATGCCCAAAACATGCAGTAGTTGGGCGTTTAATGCCAGGATTGTAGAGGGGAGGAAGTTTTTGTTCCCAACTTGATTTTTTTTCATATTTTCATGTTTCCATCCATAATTTCTTGCATAAACATATTACAAATCCGAATTTTTCAAATCCTTTTTCAAAGATATCAAATGTATCTTCATTCTAAACATAAATCTTTTTCAAATCCTCTTCAACTTCTTTTCAAATCTTTTTCAAATAAAATCTATCTCTTCTCCCTCTCAAATCTTTTCAACTCATCAATATCTTTTTCAAATCTTCACAATATCTTTTTTCAAAACAAATCTATCTTTTTCAAATATCTTTCATATTATTCATATCTTTTAAATTTTAGCATCTTTTTCCTATCATACTTATCTTTTACAAATCATATCTTCTATCATATCTTCTTCAAAATTTTCGAAAACCAACCCCCTCCCTTTAAATCCACGTTCGGCTCCCTCCTCGCCTCCATAATTCGAACTTAGCTCTTCCTCTATCCCTCTCCTTTCCTTTCTTTTGCTTGAGGACAAGAAAACCTCTAAGTTTGGTGTATTTATCCGTGATCACTAAACCAATACCCACTAAGATCATGGCCCCTAAGGGAAAACAAACCACTCCAAGAGGCAAGAAAGAGAATATTCCAAAACCACTTTGGAATCAAGGGAAGTTCTTAACCAAAGAACATTTAGACCATTACTACAAAATAATGGGTCTAAGGTCAGTGATCCCGGAAGTTAAATTCGATGAAAGAAGACGAATATCCGGAGATCTAAGAGCAAATTCGAAACAGGAGCTGGAAAATCCTAGCTAATCCTGAAACAAAGGTGAGAAGAAACATGGTTTAGGAATTCTATTCTAATCTATGACAAACAGACAGGCAGAGAATAGCTGGAACCACCTTCTATGACTATCGAACTCTGGTAAGAGGGAAGATTGTTCACCTCCACTCTGACAAAATAAGAGAGATCTTCAAGCTGCCTCAACTGCAAGATAACTCAGACTCCTTTAATAGGAGAATGATGAGAACAAATAAGGGCTTGGATGAAATTCTAGAGGACATATGCCTCCCTGGAACCAAGTGGACAACCAACACAAAGGGTGTCCCAAACCAACTCAAGAGAGGAGATCTCAAACTAGTTGCCAGAGACTGGCTGGACTTCATCGGGCGTTCTATACTGCCCACTAGCAACCGCTCTGAAGTCACCATCAAAAGAGCAGTAATGATCCATTGCTTTATGTTGGGAAAAGAAGTAGAAGTTCATCAGCTGATCTCTTGTGAACTTTACACAATTGCAAACAAGAACTCCAAAGATGCCAAATTAGCTTATCCAAGCATAATCTCTATGCTATGTAAAGATGCTGGGGTGAAGATGGGAGTAAATGAGTATATCTCAGTTGAGCAACCAATCACCAAAAATTCAATGGAAGGACAACAAGTGCAGGACGACCCCATTAAGAGGAAAGCACAGGAGTTCCTCCCGGAAATCCCTCAAATTGAATACTGGGAGCGTCTTGAAGCATCTGTCACCAAGTTGCAAGAAGCTATGGACCAACTAAAGGAAGAACAACAAAATCAAAGTAGCATGCTTTGCAAACTGCTTAGGGAACAAGAAGAGCAAGGGTGTGAATTGAAGCAACTGAAGCGTCAGAAGCTATCTCTTGAAGGGCCAAGCACCCCACAGACTAAAGGAGCATCCACCTCCCAAAATAAAGGTTGTTGAGTCCTAATCTTTGCCTTAACTCTATGATAATTGTTCTTATTAGGAATTTACCTTAGAAGTTATATATGAGTAGTAGTAATTAGTATCCCTATTTTGATTTTATCTCCAATTAAGCTATAATTTATCTTTCTCATCATCATCAAACATGAATAAAATAGCAGATTTTTATAATAAGGAGGTAATATTTTTTCGAGTTTTTAATAAGGAAAATTCTAATTATTTATATGTGGTGGAAATACTTTGTCTTCTAAATGAATGCCTGAACAGTGCATATTTTTTATATTGAATTTTATGAATATTAAAATTGTTGGCTCTTGAAAGAATGATGAATAAGAGAAATGTTATTGATGATCTGAAAAATCATGAACTTGATTCTTGAAGCAAGAAAAAGTAGTGAAAAAAAAGGAGCAGCAGAAAAAGCCAATAGCCCTTTAAACCAAAAGGCAAGGGCAAAAAGGATCCAAGGCTTTGAGCATCAATGGAAAGGAGGGCCTAAAGGAATAAAATCCTGGCCTAAGCGGCTAAATCAAGCTGTCCCTAACCATGGGCTTGTGTCATGAAGGTCTAGGTGAAGAGCTTGAGACTGAGTGGTTAAAGTCGTGATCCAAAGCAAAAGAGTGTGCTTAAGAACTCTGGACACCTCTAATTGGGGATTTTAGCAAAGCTAAGTCACAATCTGAAAAGGTTCACCCAGCTATGTGTCTGTGGCATTTATGTATCTGGTGGTAATACTGGAAAATAAAGTGCTTAGGGTCACGGCCAAGACTCATAAAATAGCTGTGTTCAAGAATCAACATACTAAACTAGGAGAATCAATAATACTATCTTAATTCTGAGTTCCTATGGATGCCAATCATTCTGAATTTCAAAGGATAAAGTGAGATGCCAAAACTGTTCGGAAGCAAAAAGCTACTAGTCCCGCTCATCTAATTAGAATCTGAGCTTCACTTAAAACTCTGAGATATTATTGCTTCTTGATTTCTTTTTATTCTATTTTATTTATCTAGTTGCTTGGGGACAAGCAACAGTTTAAGTTTGGTGTTGTGATGAGCAGATATTTTATACGCTTTTTAGGGATAATTTCATGTAGTTTTCAGTATGTTTTAGTTAGTTTTTAGTATATTTTTATTAGTTTTTAGGCAAAATTTATATTTCTAGACTTTACTATGAATTTGTGTGTTTTTCTATGATTTCAGGTATTTTCTGGCTGAAATTGAGGGAGCTGAGCAAAAATTTGATTCAGGCTGAAAAAAGACTGCTGATGTTGTTGGATTCTGACCTTCCTGCACTCGGAATGAAATTTTTGAGGCTATAGAAGTCCAATTGGCGCGCTCTCAATTGGGTTGGAAAGTAGACATCCAGAGCTTTCTAGCAATATATAATAGTCTATACTTTGCTTGAAGATAAACGACATAAACTGGCTTTTAACGCCAGTTCCATGTTCCATTCTAGCGTTAAACGCCAGAAACAGGTTGCAAATTGGAGTTAAACGCCCAAAACAGGTTACAAGCTGACGTTTAACTCCAAAAACAGCCCGGGCACGTGAAAAGCTCAAGTCTCAGCCCCAGCACACACCAAGTGGGCCCCAGAAGTGGATTTCTGCACTATCTATCTCAGTTTACTCATTTTCTGTAAACCTAGGTTACTAGTTTAGTAATTAAACAACTTTTAGAGATTTATTTTGTACCTGATGACATTTTAGATATGAAATTTGTACTCTTTGACGGCATGAGTCTCTAAACTCCATTGTTGGGGGGTGAGGAGCTCTGCTGTGCCTCGATGAATTAATGCAATTATTTCTGTTTTCTATTCAAGCACGCTTGTTTCTATCTAAGATATTCATTCGCACTTCAATATGAAGAAGGTGATGATCTGTGATACTCATCACCATTCTCAACCTACGAACGCGTGCCTGATAACCACTTCCGTTCTACCTTCAATTGAATGAGTATCTCTTGGATTCCTTAATTAGAATCTTCGTGGTATAAGCTAGAATCCATTGGCAGCATTCTTGAGAATCTGGAAAGTCTAAACCTTGTCTGTGGTATTCCGAGTAGGATTCAGGGATTCAATGACTGTGACGAGCTTCAAACTCACAAGGGTTGGGCGTAATGATAGACGCAAAAGGATCAATGGATCCTATTCCAGCATGAGTGAGAACCGACAGATGATTAGCCGTGTGGTGACAGCGCACCTGGACCATTTTCATTGAGAGGACGGATGGTAGCCATTGACAACGGTGATCCACCTACATACAGCTTGCCATAGGAGGAACCTTGCGTGCGTGAAGAAGAAGACAGGGGAAAAGCAGAGATTCAGAAGACAAAGCATCTCCAAAACTCCAACATATTCTCCATTACTGCATAATAAGTATTATTTAATCCATGCTCTCTTGTTCATTTACAAGTCAACTGATAATTATAATTGATATCCTGACTAAGAGTTACAAGATAACCAAAGCTTGCTTCAAGCCAACAATCTCTGTGGGATCGACCCTTACTCACGGAAGGTATTACTTGGACGACCTAGTGCACTTGCTGGTTAGAGGTACGAATTGTGAAAAGTGTGATTTACAATTTCATGCACCACTCCACATGATCATCAACCTAAAGAAAACATAAAATAACATAGATAAATAAAAATTGGGTTGCCTCATAACAAGCGCTTCTTTAATGTCAATAGCTTGACAGTGGGCTCTCATGGAGCCTCACAAATAATCAGAGCATGGTTGGGGCCTCTCAACACCAAGCTTAGAGTTTAAATGTGGGGTTTTGTTTGACTCTGTATTGAGAGAAGCTTTTCATGCTTCTTCTCCATGTGTGCAGAAGGAGAACCTTGAGTCCTGAACACAAGGTAGTCCTTATTCAATTGAAGGACCAACTCTCCTCTGTCAACATCAATCACAGCCTTTGTTGTGGCTAGGAAAGGTCTGCCAAGAATGATGGATTCATCCTCATCCTTCCCAGTGTCTAGGATTATAAAATCAGCAGGGATGTAAAGGCCTTCAACCTTCACTAGCACGTCCACTACTAGTCCATAAGCATGTTTCATTGATTTGTCTGCCATCTCTAGTAAGATTCTTGCAGCTTGTACCTCAAAGATTTTTAGTTTCTCCATTACAGAGAGTGGCATGAGGTTAATACCTGACCCTAGGTCACACATAGCCTTCTCAAAGGTCATGGTGCCTGTGGTACAGGGTATTAAGAATTTACCAGGATCCTGTTTCTTTTGAGGTAAAGTTTGCTGAATCCAGGTATTCAGTTCATTAATGAGCAATGGAGGTTCATCCTCCCAAGTCTCGTTACCAAATAGCTTGGCATTCAGCTTTATGATTGCTCTTAAATACTGGGCAACTTGCCCTCTAGCAATGTCTTCATCTTCTTCAGAAGATGAATAGTTATCAAAGCTCATGAATGGTAATAGGAAGTTTAATGGAATCTCTATAGTCTCTGTATGAGCCTCAAATTCCTTTGGTTCCTCATTGGGGTACTCCTTAATGGCCAGTGGACGTTCCCTGAGGTCTTCCTCACCGGAATCACTGCCTTTTCACTCTCTCCAGGTTCGGCCATGTTGATCACAGTTATGACCTTACACTCTCTTTGGGATTCTCTTCTGTATTGCTTGGGAGAGTGCTAGGAGGAGTTTCAGTAACCTTTTTACTCATCTGACCCACTTGTGCCTCCAAGTTTCTGATGGAGGACCTTGTTTCATTCATGAAACTAAGAGTGGCCTTAGATAGATTAGAGACTATATTTGCTAAGCTAGATGAGTTTTGCTCAGAATTCTCTGTCTGTTTCTGAGAGGATGATGGAAAAGGCTTGCTATTGGTAAACATGTTTCTTCCACCATTTTTATTGTTAAAGCCTTGTTGAGGCTTTTGTTGATCCTTCCATGAGAAATTTGGATGATTTTTCCATGATGGATTATAGGTGTTTCCATAGGCTTCACCCATGTAATTCACCTCTGCCATTGCAGGGTTCTCAGGATCATAAGCTTCTTCTGCAGAAGGTGCTTCTTTAGTACTGTTGGATGCATTTTGCAATCCATTTAGACTCTGAGAAATCATATTGACTTGCTGAATCAACATTTTGTTCTGAGCCAATATGGCATTCAGAGCATCAATTTTAAGAACTCCCTTCCTCTGAGGCGACCCATTATTCACATGATTTCTTTCAAAGGTGTACATGAACTGGTTATTTGAAACCATTTCAATGAGTTCCTGAGCTTCTGCATGTATTTTCTTCAAGTGAATAGATCCACCTGCAGAATGGTCCAATGACATCTTAGACAATTCAAACAGATCATCATAGAATATATCCAGGATGGTCCATTCTGAGAGCATGTCAGAAGGACACTTTTTGGTCAGTTACTTGTATCTTTCCCAAGTTTCATAGAGGGATTCACCTTCTTTCTACCTGAAGGTTTGAACATCTACTCTAAGCTTGCTCAGCTTTTGAGAAGGAAAGAACTTGGCTAAGAAAGCCGTGACCAACTTATCCCAAGAGTTCAGGCTATCTCTAGGTTGAGAGTCCAACCATATTCTAGCTCTGTCTCTTACAGCAAAAGGGAAAAGCATAAGCTTATAGACCTTGGGATCAACTCCATTGGTCTTAACAGTATCACAGATCTGCAAGAATTCAGTTAAGAACTGAAAAGGATCTTCTGATCAAAGTCTATGAAACTTGTAATTCTATTGCATCAGAGAAACTAATTGAGGCTTAAGCTCAAAATTATTTGCTCTAATGGCAGGGATTGAGATGCTTCTTCCATCGAATTTGGAATTTGGTGCAATGAAGTCACCAAGCATCTTCCTTGCATTGTTGTTGGGTTCGGCCATTACTTCTTTTTCGAGATTCTCTGTAAGGTTTTCTCTGAATTGTTGTGCTTTAGCTTCTCTTAGCTTCTTCTTCAGAGTCCTTTCAGGTTCAAGATCTGCTTCAACAAGAATGTCATTGTCCTTGCTCCTGCTCATATGAAAAAGAAGAGGACAAAAAAAGAGGAATCTTCTATGTCACTGTATAGAGATCCCTTTATGTGAGTAGAAGAGAAGAAGAATAGAAGGAGGAGAAGAGAGAAGAAAAAAAATCCGAACACAGAGAGAGGAGAAGGTTCGAATTATGAGTAGAAAAGAAGTGTTAGTAGATAAATAAAATAAATAAAAAAAGATGAGAGGGAGAGAATTTCAAAAATTATTTTTGAAAAATGGTTAGTGATTTTTGAAAAAAAAAGTTAGAAGAGATAAAATTAGAATTTAAATCAATTAATTAATTAAAAAGATTTTTTGAAAAAGAGGGAGGTGATTTTCGAAAATTAGAAGAGAGAGAATTAGTTAGGTGGTTTTGAAAAAATATTTTGAAATTAATTTTGAAAAGATAAGAAGTTAGAAAGAGATTTTGAAATCAAATTAAAAGATATATGATTGAAAAGATATGATTGAAGAAAATTTGATTTTTAAAAAGATATGATTGAAAATGGTTGAAAAAGATTTGATTCAAAAGATATGTTTGAAAAGATATGATTGAAAAGCAAATTTTTGAAAAAGATTTGATTTTTAAAATTGATGACTTGACTAACAAGAAACTAAAAGATATGATTCTAAAATTCAAATATTGAATCTTTCTTAACAAGAAAGTAACAAACTTGAAATTTTTGAATCAAAACATTAGTTGTTAGTATTAATTTCAAAAAATATGAGGTAAAAATAGGAAAAAGTTTTTGAAAAATATTTTTGAAAATTTTCGAAAAATAAAGGAAAAAATGAAAAAGATTTGATTTTAAAAAAGATTTGAAAAGATAAATTTTGAAATTGAAACTTTGACTTTACTAACAAGAAACAACCAAATTTTAAAATTTTTTGACTAAGTCAACCCAAAGATTTCGAAAATTATGAGTAATTAAAGGAAAAGATATTTTTTATTTTTGAATTTTAATGTGGAAAGAGAAAAAAAACAAAATGGCTCAAGATATAAAAATTTTGGATCAAAACAAATAATGCATGCCAGAACACTTTGAATGTCAAGATGAATACCAAGAACACTTTGAAGATCATGATGAATATCAAGAACATATTTTTTAAAAAATTTTAAAGAAAAAAAAATGCAAGACACCAAACTTAGAGATTTTTCATGTTTATACACTATGAATTCAAAAATGCATATGAAAAACAACAAAAGACACAAAACAAGAAAATATGAAGATCAAACAAGGAGACTCATTAAGAACAACTTGAAGATCATGAAGAATGCAATACATGAATTTTCAAAAGAAATTTTTTTTAGAAAAATTAAAATATGCAATTGACACCAAACTTAAAATTTGACACTAGACTCAAACAAGAAACACAAAAATATTTTTGATTTTATGATTTTATAAAATTTGTTTGTAATTTTTCAAAAATTATTTTGGAAAGACGAAAAAGAAGAAAAATTTTTTTGAAAGATTTTTGAAAACTTTTTGAAAATAAAATAAAGGTTGAAACAAGAAGAAAATTACCTAATCTGAGCAACAAGATGAACCGTCAGTTGTCCAAACTCGAACAATCCCCGACAACGGCGCCAAAAACTTGGTACACGAAATTGTGATCTCAATGGCGCCAACAACTTGGTACGCACAATTGTAATCTCAACTCATTTTCACAACTTCGCACAACTAACCAGCAAGTGCACTGGATCGTCCAAGTAATACCTTACGTGAGTAAGGGTCAATCCCACGGAGATTGTCGGCTTGAAGCAAGCTATGGTCATCTTGTAAATCTCAGTCAGGATTCAAATGGTCATCTCAATCATTCATACTCCTTTCCATGGCAAGCTGTATGTTGGGGATCACCGTTATCAATGGCTACCTCCCGTCCTCTCAGTGTAAATGGTCCTCTATGGTTTCTATACAGCTAATCAACTGTCGGATTTCTCGTCTCGAATGAAAAATACCATGCACAGCTACCGCATGGCAAATCAGTTGTTGGTTCTCGATCGTGTCGGAATAAGATCTAATGATCCTTTTACGTTTATCACTACGCCCACAGTCGCGAGTTTGAAACTCGTCACAGTCATCCCATCCCAGATCCTACTCGGAATACCACAGACAAGGTTTAGACTTTCCGGATCTCAAGAATGCTGCCAATTGATTCTAGCTTATACCACAAAGACTCTGATCTCAAGGAATTGAAGGCTCTATTTTTAGGACAGGCAATCAAATGCATGGACCAAGAATCCAAGAGATATGCATTCAAGCTTGTTTTCATGTAGAACAGAAGTGTTTGTCAGGAACACATTCATAAGTTGAGAATCGTGATGAGTGTTGATGCCAGGGCATCTAGGCTAGTTTCACTGACCTTTTCTTTACTGTTTTAAGGTAGTTTCATGCATTTTCTTAGTGAATAAGGCAAGTTTTGGATGAAAATAAACTTACACCTTGATTCAAGTAACTATTGTGAATTTCGCATGATTTCATGAGGATTTTGCTAGAATTGAATGATAAATTGATGATGCATAATCTCATGACTTCGACTAGAGCTTTGATGCACTTTATTTGTTTGATTTCAGGACAAAGGAAGCAAGGAAGAATCACGTTAGTACTCACGTTAATCTAGTTAATGTGACCACTAACGTTAAGAAGAAAAGTGATCACCAATAACGCCCGCGAAGCCATCATAAGCACACGTTAATTGCCACGTTAACGTGGTAGTTAACGTGGAGACAAAAGAAAGCTCCAACGTTAGTGGTAAACGTGAATACCACTAACGTTCCAAGATTTGGCAATGAGCCACGTTAAGAGTCACGTTAACTTAGTTAACGTGAACTCTAACGTGGAAGAGAAGAACAATGCCATCGTAAGTGACACTCACCTTTGTCACTAACGTTGGATCAACTAGCATTGCCCACGTTAGTGGTCACGTTAATACCACTAACGTGAAAGTTAACGTAGAGCTGAGATTGATGAGCCAACGTTAATGACACTCACCTTTGTCACTAACGTTGGAAGATGGCATTACTACCACGTTAGTGGCCATGTTTACTTAGTTAACGTGAGCTCTAACGTGGAGAGTAGGGGCACTTTGAGCGTTAGTGACAAAGGTAAGTGTCACTAACGCTCTTGAAGGTGAGGCATAGCCACGTTAAGAGCCATGTTAGTTACACTAACGTGAACTCTAATGTAGGGACAAAGGGCATAAGGCAACGTTAATGGGAAAGGTGAGTCCCAATAATGCTTGCGAAGGGTTATAACCCAACGTTATTGAGAAAGGTGAGTCCCAATAATGCTAGCGAAGATTTACAAGGCAACGTTAGTGGTCACGTTAGTGCCACTAACGTTGGAGTTAACGTAGGCTATATGGGGTTGGAACGTTAGTGAAAATTATGATTGCCACTAACGTTCTCGAACCCACAATGTCACTTAACGTTAACTTCACTAACGCCCATGCCTAATTCATACTTCTCTGCAAGCTGGGCCCACAAAAGATTGGAACTGCTTCAACTCAAGATTTAAAGCCCACATCCAAGACTTGAAGAACTCATTAGAAGATCAAGAGGAGTAGTATATATAGGAGTAGTTTTGACTATATAGAAGCTTGGCACTTTGGAGAACTACTCTCTGTATATTTACTTTTCTGCAATTTTAGCTTGGATGTATTCTTTTCTGCTATTTTCCATTTCTAGAGCTATGAACAACTAAACCTCTTTCATTGGGTTAGGGAGCTCTGTTGTAATTTGATGGATCAATTATAGTTTTCATTCTCTTCTTCTTTCTTCTCTTTTGATTTACTAGAAAGCTTTCGATCTGAATTCAATTGGTTAGTTGTCTTGGAAAAGAAACTCTCCATAATTGGATCTCCTCTGAGCCTTGGAAAAGGGATGAGGAGATCATGCTAGAAATGCTTTCTCATGTTGGACCAAATTGGGGTCTGGGCGGATATAGTGACATATAATCCTCCCAACACTTTGATTTGGAAATACATGTGGTATAATCAGTGACCAAACTTCATCTCTTCCCATGAGCAATTAAATCAAGGAATTGGGCAATTGTTCAAGCATAGAGAGATTGGATTATCAAGGAATTGGAATCCAATCACCTAAGATTGCCAAGGAGATCAATAGATACATTGATTGAGGAAGAGATGAAAATGAACTTGATCCGGAGAATACAACATCTCCTGAGCCCAATGAATTCCCCATTTCTGATCTTACCCATTCTCTTTATTTTCTGTCATTTATTTTCATGCTCATTATCCCAAATCCCCATTTAAGATTCTGCACTTTAATTTCTGCTATTTACTTTTCCGTCATTTAATTTTCTGCAATTCTCAATCTACACTCTGTTTAGCTCAACTAGTATACTCTTCCAACTAAAGTTGCTTGACCAATCAATCCCTGTGGGATTCGACCTCACTCTATTGAGAGTTTTTACTTGACGATAAATTCGGTATACTTGCCGAAGGAAAATTTGTTGAGAGACAAGTTTTCGTGCATCAAGTTTATGGCGCCGTTGTCGGGGATTGATTTTGTATCAACAATGATTAAGTTGGAAGCTCACTAGATTGAAAATTTTTTCTTTTGTTTGTTTACTTTATTCAGTCATTTATTTTCAGTTTGTTTAACTTCTTCCTCATCCTCTATACCCTCTCTATTTTACTTTCTTCCCTGTTATTATCTACAACTCTACTCACTAACCCACTAACTGTTTGATATTTTTTATCACTCACACTAACCAACACTCTAACAAGAATAACCTCTTCATTTTATCTCTTGCTGCTTGCTTTGTTATTTGTATGACAGGGAGAAGAGGGGGAACATCAACTTCCTTTGATTCAAAACTTGAGAGAGCCCTCTGAAGATTAAGGAGGGAAGCAAGAAGGAAAGGAGTTATTGGTGCTGAGAAAGAGGAAGAGTACTTTGAACCCAATATGGAAGAGATCTTGGAAAACAATCATGAATAAGAAGCTCACAACCATGCTAGAGAAGGCCCTGCAAATCATGCTGGGCAAGAAAGGAGAGTTCTAGGCTCCTACATCAATCCAAATCCAAGAAACTGTGAAAGTAGCATTCAGAAGCCCACCATATATGCCAACAACTTTAAACTAAAACCCCAACTCATCACCCTTGTTCAGAACAACTGCTTATAACACAAAATTAAATTTTACGCTTTGAATTTAAAAATAAAATTTAATTTAATTATGACTTATTCTATTATTTTAAATTATCAATTAAAAATTATATTGATAATTACAGTCTAAATTGATTTTTATAAATATTATTATTACTATTATTACTATTGTTATTATTATTGTTATTATTATTACTACTACGCTATTATCATTAATATTGTTATTACAATTATATAAATTTGTTTAGTTACATTAAGTAAAGTTCCTTAGCTATATATATATATATATATATTGTAATAATTGGCCATTTATAAATCATTTATCATCACCAGCGAATCATACACAAAAAGAAAAGAAGATTAGGAAACGTGGCTTAGTGCATATATATGTATGTGTATAAACATGACATATACTTGCTTTCATTAATTGACCATGCCACCTAATAAAATTTATACCGCAAACTCCCATTAATCATAACATTCATCTTTTTCATTCATTCATACTTGTCACGGGAAAGAAAAAGAAAGAAAGCACCGAGAGAGAAAGAAAACCGTGAGAGAGAATGAGAGAAATTATGGCACCGTAAAATTTTTGGTTTCGATTTCTTGAGATTCGTAACTCCAGTAAAAAATTTAATCCGGTAAAAATGTTCGTATCCTCCTCATCTATACGTTGGCGTTACTTTTGTCCGGTGAAAATCGACGGTGAAGTAGCTCTTCTACCCCTTGAGCTTGGCCAAATGGAATTCTACGAGGCGCGGAGGATTCCGGACGTTTTTCCCTTCAGCAGCTCGGTCAGAAAGTTTTTCCGGAATTTCGAGTATTTTGATTTCATACAGAAGTATGGAATATTTTATTAAATTAAGTATTTTAAACTTTGAATGCCTAAGAAGTTTACTGAATTATTGCAAATATATGAATGTTTGAATGATGGTTTTAAAGATGCTTGGCAATGCTGATTTTGAGTTAAGATCGTGATTTGTTGAGAAAGAGGAAACCCGAAAGGGTTAACAAAATAGTTTTACTAAGTAAGTTAATTATTTGCATTAAATTCATTACTTTTGCGGCATTCCCATTCCCTACTGAGAACATGTGGTTTGTTCTCACCCCAAAATCTTCCACCCTTTCAGTGACACAGGTTCGAAGATTCAGTTAGAAGATGCAGACGACTAGTAGATTTACTTGTGATTCCTGTTATTTTTATAGAGTTCCCTTGCCCTTGTTGCTTTAAGTTTTATTTTATCCAGAGGGATAGGTATTGTATTTGAGTTTTATATTGAATTCATTTGTATAGCATTTATTATTATTAATAATTGTGTGTTTGAATTACTACAAATAATTTTCTGGTATTTTCTTATAAACTGAAATGCGATATCGACCTAAAGGCTCAATAGTAAATTTATAATAAAGGAAATCAGGTCCGTAACGCCTTACTTTTGGTACGATCATGATGTGCTAAAAGTTAGGGTGTTACACTGCTCATTTGGAGGAAGTGCTCAAGAAGACCCCAATCAACATCTAACTACCTTCCTGAGAATTTGTGACACTATGAAGTCTAATGGAGTCCACCCGGATGTCTATAGGCTGCTGTTGTTCCCTTTTTCACTCAGGGACAAGGCATCCAAGTGGCTCAAATCCTTTCCAAATGAGAGTTTAACAAATTGGAAAGATGTGGTGAACAAATTTTTGGCAAGATTCTACCCTCCTCAAAGAATTAACAGGTTGAGAGCTGAGGTGCAGACTTTCAGGCAACAAGATGGTGAGACTCTCTATGAGGCATGGGAGAGGTTCAAGGACTTAACAAGAAGATGCCCACCAAATATGTTCAATGAATGTGTTCAACTTCACATTTTCTATGAAGGTCTTTCCTACGAGTCAAAGAAGGCTGTAGATCATTCATCAGGGGGCTCTCTAAACAAGAAGAAAACCATTGAAGAAGCCATAGATGTCATTGAAACAGTAGCTGAGAATGACTACTTCTATGCCTCTGAAAGAAGTAACACTCGAGGAGTAATGGAGCTGAACCACATGGATGCATTGCTAGCTCAAAATAAGATGATCACCAAGCAGCTAGCAGATCTCACCAAGAAGGTGGAGGAAAACCAAGTTGCAGCAGTCATCACTTCATCACCAACTCAAGAAGGAGTGAATATAGGAGAAAAAAGTGACTGGGAACAAGCCAACTATGTTGGAAACTCACCTAGACAAATCCATGACCCATACTCCAAGACCTACAACTCTAGATGGAGAAATTACCCCAACTTTGGTTGGGAAAATCAACAAGACCAAGGTCAAGACCAGAGACGCCACAACCTCAACTCCAACAATAATGCAACTCACCAACATACCTTACAGAGATCCTATCAACACCCACCTAACCCCAATCCATCATCACTAACAGAGGATAGACTTTCAAAGATTGAGACTCTACTTGAAGATTTATGCAGAGAAGTCCAAGACAACAAGGTTGATGAGCGGATAATTTGTACGCTTTTTGGCATTGTTTTTAGTATGTTTTTAGTATGATCTAGTTAGTTTTTAGTATATTTTTATTAGTTTTTAGTTAAAATTCACTTTTCTGGACTTTACTATGAGTTTGTGTATTTTTTTGTGATTTCAGGTATTTTCTGGCTGAAATTGAGGGACCTGAGCAAAAATCTGATTCAGAGACTAAAAGGGACTGCAGATGCTGTTGGATTCTGACCTCCCTGCACTCGAAGCGGATTTTCTGGAGCTACAGAAGCCCAATTGGCGCGCTCTCAACGGAGTTGGAAAGTAGACATCCTGGGCTTTCCAGAAATATATGATAGTCCATACTTTGCCCAAGATTTGATGGCCCAAACCGGCGTTCAAAGTCAACCTCAGGAATTCCAGCGTTAAACGCCGGAACTGGCACAAGGATGGGAGTTAAACGCCCAAACTGGCACCAAAGCTAGCGTTTAACTCCAAGAAGAGTCTCTACACGAAAATGCTTCAATGCTCAGCCCAAGCACACACCAAGTGGGCCCGGAAGTGGATTTTTATGTCATTTACTCATCTCTGTACACCCTAGGCTACTAGTTCTCTATATATAGGACCTTTTACTATTGTATTTGGAGCTTTTGATCATGTTTTTATGATTGAACCCTCTTTGGGAGGCTGGCCATTCGGCCATGCCTAGACCTTGTTCTTATGTATTTTCAACAGTGGAGTTTCTACACACCATAGATTAAGGTGTGGAGCTCTGCTGTACCTCGAGTATTAATGCAATTACTATTGTTCCTCTATTCAATTCCGCTTGTTCTTGTTCCAAGATATCACTTGTTCTTCAACTTGATGAATGTGATGATCCGTGACACTCATCATCATTCTCACCTATGAACGTGTGCCTGACAACCACCTCCGTTCTACCTTAGATTGGGTGAATATCTCTTGGATTCCTGATACACGATGCATGGTTGATCGCCTGACAACCGAGTGCTCGCCTGACAACCGAGCCAGCCATTCCGTGAGATCAGAGTCTTCGTGGTATAGGCTAGAACTGATGGCGGCATTCAAGAGAATCCGGAAGGTCTAACCTTGTCTGTGGTATTCTGAGTAGGATTCAATGATTGAATGACTGTAACGAGCTTCAAACTCCTGAAGGCGGGGCGTTAGTGACAGACGCAAAAGAATCACTGGATTCTATTCCGGCCTGATTGAGAACCGACAGATAGATAGCCGTGCCGTGACAGGGTGCGTTGAACATTTCCACTGAGAGGATGGGAGGTAGCCACTGACAACGGTGAAACCCTTGCATAAGCTTGCCATGGAAAGGAGTAAGAAGGATTGGATGAAGACAGTAGGAAAGCAGAGAGACGGAAGGGACAAGCATCTTCATACGCTTATTTGAAATTCCCACCAATGAATTACATAAGTATCTCTATCTTTACCTTTATGTTTTATTCGTATATCATCATTCATATCCATTTGAGTCTGCCTGACTAAGATTTACAAGGTGACCATAGCTTGCTTCATACCAACAATCTCTGTGGGATCGACCCTTACTCGCGTAAGGTTTATTACTTGGACGACCCATTACACTTGCTGGTTAGTTGTGCAAAGTTGTGTTTATGCCATGCTATTGAACACCAAGTTTTTGGATTCATTACCGGGGATTATTTGATTTGTGAAAAGTATTGATCACAATTTCGTGCACCAAAGGTGTTTAAGGAAGAAGTGCGAGCCAATATCAAAAACCAAGGAGAAAACATCAAGAGACCGGAGTCCCAAGTGGGGTGTCTATCTCAACAAATTCCCAAATCCACTGATAGATTTCCTAGTGACACGGAGAAGAATCTAAGAGGAGAAGCAAAGAAAGTAAGGTGGGAAGAATGTAAGATGATCACCACAAGTGATGAGAGGAGTGTGAATGAAGTAGAACACCTCCAAGACAATCACAAGGGAAACCAGGAAGAGAGGAGCCATGCACCTCAACCCACACTCAAGGAAGAGCTGAAGAAGAAGGAGACACTTAACCCATATGCACCCTTTTCCCAAAGTCTTAAAGGTGGTGTAGCAGGGAGAATGTATTCAAGATTCCTCGACATGTTTGCATCTCTTGATGTAAATATACTATTCATTAAAGCCCTCCAGCAAATGCCTTCTTACATAAAGTATATAAAGGAGCTGTTAGCCAGAAAGAGTTCATTGAAAGGTGGACAAACAATAAAGATGAATAGGGATTACAGTGCTCTTATTCAACTAGGGCCACCCACAAAGAGGAAGGATCCAGGGAGTTTTCATATTCCCTGTGCCATAGGAGAAACAATGATTGATAAAGGACTCTGTGATCTGGGAGCGAGTATCAACTTAATGCCTCTATCCCTCATGAAAAAGCTTCAAATCAATGAGCTAACACCCACAGATGTAATCATTAAGTTGGCTGACAAAACTCAAAAACAGGCAATAGGAGTGGTTGAGAATGTGTTAGTGAAGGTTGGGAACTACTTCCTCCCCACGGACTTTGTTGTCCTGGAAATGGATGAGAACCCTATTTACCCCATCATTCTGGGAAGGCCATTCTTAGCCACAGCCAGAGCACTCATAGATGTGGAACGATGAGAGCTAGTGTTGAGAATACATGATGATCAGCTCACTTTCAATGTTTTCAACCTCTCACAAGAAGTAGACCATGATAACAAAGAGCTGATGTAACAACCCCGGTTTTCGAGTACGCGAGATCTTTTCTGAAAGTACAGAGAACTCCGGAGGATCAGTAAGGGGAGAAGCTCTGATATATTATCAAGTATCTCAATCCTAATTGTCATTATGTCATCTTTAAGCTAGAACCTTTTATGAGGCAAGCTCGATAATGCAGTTACGAAGAACATAGTTTTTGAACCGTATCGGTTAGGAGTTTTGATCTGGTTTTTCGTAAATAGTCTCAGTTTGATGAACCGGACTCGATTCATGAGAGAAGAGAGATAATAGGGTAATATCATCATTATATGAGTATTAGAAGCTTCTTGAATGATATTATAAGGTTACCTGGTCAGTTTTAGTTAAAAACAGAAAATCGGTTTAACCGGGTTCACAGTTTACTGGTGCAGCTTAGCACCAACACTCTCTGATGACTTTAGATGCTAAGGCCTCATTATTCATGTTTTACTCTCATAATAAATATGTTACTAGTGTCATTTATGCTAGTAGCTCAGAAAATAATTTTTAGAGATGTTTTTGCAAGTGTTCCGATACACCTAGTTTTAGTAGTTATACACCTGAGATATTTTAATATTATTTTAATCCACTTCCAAGCCAACCAATCACAACTCACCCTACACCCCCAAAACCCCCAAGGCTGGCTCATTTTCACTTTGTGGCCGAAAATAGGTAGAGAGAAAAAGAGAGAAAAGTTCTTACTTCCAAATCTTCAAAGCTTGATTTCTGCTGAACTAAAACTCAAATCAAAATTCCAATCCGACCAAAATGATCCTTTCTTCTTTCTCTACATGATCATATGACTTATCAAGGCTGGGATCAAGGTGAGTTGGCTGCACCATCTCTCTTTTGATTCGGTTTCAAGGAAACATGGTTAAATATGTGTTTTCTTGGTGTGATTTAGGAGGAAAAAGTGCTTAAGGACCACCTGAAAGTTTGATTGAATTAGGAGCATCAAAACCAGGTAGGGTGTCACGAAATTAATCTTGATTATTTGTGTTTGAGATGTGTGAAGATTGTATTATTTGGCTGTGCTAAAAATTGGTTGCATATGTGATTGATTCTTGGTGAAAATTTGGTGAAATTTTGATGAAATTTGATGAAAATCAAGCTTTAAAGTTCATGTTCTTGGGCAGCTGGAAAAACGAAACCCTAAGCTTAAATTGAGGTTCAATTTGTGTTGAAATCATGTAGAAAAGATGGGGTTTTAGTTGCTGCTAATTTATTATGAATTATAGTAAAAATCGGTTGCTGAAAAGACTGAAAAACGGGTAAAAATAGAGAAAGAATTTGAAGAATTTATGAAGAACATGAAGAACACTTTGAGTGTGATGAAGAACAATGAAGAACAGGCCTTAGATCTTAAAAAGGGCAAGGAAGTAAAATTTTTGGTGTTTAAGGGGTTGTTTAGTAATTTCTGAAAGTTAGGGTGGTTAAAGTAGAAATATTAAAAGTTACGGGTGGTAAAAAGTGAATTTTAAAGGTTAAAGGTAAAAGGTAAGTTAATTTTCAAAAATTAATAATAAAATAATAAATAATAATAAAATATTAAATAATAATATTTAATTAAAAATAATATTTTAATAAAAATAATAAAATAATGCGGAACAGGCAGTTTTTTGTAAAAGCTTTAGAAAGACAACTTTAAGTGCAGAATCTTATAATTACCTTCATAAAACACTTAGGGTGTGGTAAGAACATATTAGTGAGGCAAAGATAAAGAAAAGATAAAAAGTTAAAGAAAAGATAAAAATCGAAGAAAAAGTCTGTAAAATTTTAACAACAGAGAAACAGACAGAGACTAGTGAACAAACTAGGGCAACATAGTTAGCTCTTGATTTGCGAATAGGGTTAGGTATTATATGAAAAGTTAAACTGTTTCAGTATAGACTTAATGAATCTATACTTGGGGCAGGCTAACTAATCATATCGAAATTTACATAAGTTTTAAATACATACGTTAAATAGAGCAAGCAGAATAAAGTGAGGAAGCGCAGAGAAAGGAACAAACAGAGCAGAATAAAGAGACAAAGCGAAGAGAGTAATATGATCAAGAGTAGAGAACCTATTGAGAGGTCATCTGTTGCATTAAGGCAACCTCAGAGATATCCATATGTTCATCTACTGCATTGTAGCAGTCAGATAGATAATGGTGCAACCACTGAGAAACGCTTTCCTGCGGTACAGATCCATATTTTATTTCTGTATGGCAGAGGGGTTATTTCCTGCTACAGAAGTACCGTGACCACCTGTTCCATTTCTATAGTGGCAGAGGGGTTATTTCCTGTATACAGAAGGTGTGTCGGCATACAATCCTGTAGTGGCAGATGTGTTATTTCCTGCGTGCAGTGGACCCTGTGGTGGCAGAGGGGTTATTTCCTGTACACAGGGGTATAACCAACAGGAAATCCATATCCGGCTAGTAATGCTGGGTTACGTCGGGAGCGGGTAGAAACCGACAAATGAGCTCATTACCTGCACTAGGACTAGACATGCATCATTCTTGTCTGCGCATTACTCTCTGTTGCATTCCTATTTGTGTTTGATCTATTTCTTTATGTTTGTTTGCTTGAGTGCTATGTCTATGCTTTATTTTCTTGCACTCTTCTGTTTGTGTTCTGTTTTCTGTTTTCCCTATCTATTTTAACTACTGTTTACTACTTTACTGTATTCTAATATCCATCTGCTAATCGAAAACGAATAAATGAATGTAACTAACAACCCCGACCCTACTAAGAACTCCCCAGTTCTTACCCTTTCTCTCCCTTCCTCCCCCTCAGATGGAGACGGGCGTGATCTTCTATGAGTTCGAGGACCCTTACGTCTACGAGGATCCGGTACATCACAGTTACTTCATCATGGGATTGGAGCCTCGTATTAGACGATATGCGTTACCTAATCGAGCCTTTCAACATCCTCTGTCTAGCCCGCATTTTGACCCTGATGCTCCTTACGACTTTCCCTTATCCTGGTTACATCCTGACGCACCTGTACATCATTTTCCTGATGATCCCGAGCACCCTATACCAGCTCAACCTTTGAATGAGGTGGAACCTGAGCCTATCATTCCTGATGAGCCCGAGTTAGCTGGTGACTACGTACCTGTGATACCACCAGAGTGGGATTTTCCTCCTGAGCCGATCCCGGACTTTCCACAGCCTGATGAGCCGGCACTACCGGACGGTGGGGTAGCTCCTATATACGCGAACGGACCTGTGCTCGCAAATGGTTTTGTACATAGTGACAGCAGTGTTTCTGGTGGATCTGAGGGTATAGTTGTAGCTGTGGATGATGAGGAGGAGGAGGATCCTGAGATAGAGATAGAGCAGGATGAGGAGATGGACGACCCTCACGACGATTCTCCGAATGGCCACGAGTAGATATAGTTTGACTGCGGAAGGGGCATTCTTTTGATGACACTCTAGTCTAACATTATCGGATAGATAGTGTCTCACTTGTGTTAGTACACCCGAGAGCTAGGAGCTATATAGTGGTTAGGCTAGCTTGGGTGCCAGTTTAGCGGCTTTTTGTATGGGCTAGGCCCTGGGAGTGTCGTGTAAATATTATCTATGTAGGATGACGAGGATGTAAACTGACTTGATCTTGTGTAAACGCTACATGTTTTGTTATTGTGTACATGATGTATATTATCTGCTGTGTTTCTATGTTTCTTTATGCCACTTTTCTATTATTCTCATTATATGCTTGTTTATCTTACCTAAACATCCGCAACAAATAAAAAATAAACTACTCGTAAAAATTGGCATCGCTCTAACAAGGAACAGGCTCAAATATTAAATAATAGATAACAATTAGGAAGGATAAGTTAGTAACACTTAGCTTCTTGTATGACCATGGCATACTGGGAGTTGGGTCGTTACAGCTGATGGAGGAGCCAAACAAGGAAGCACATGCACCACACATAAGGACTCCTATGGTTAACAACCAATGTGATCAGAAGGAGCAACAGCCAAGTGTAATCCAAAAGGAACCAGACCCACCAAAATCACATGAATTAGACAACAAAACTATTCTCAAAAAGGAAATCACAAGGAACAAGTTGGCATCAACGGACACAAGAAAAATGGTCCTGATAAACCACTATTTTATGGTTTATATTGTGCTAAATTGAGTGGATTTTATCAATCTTTCGTATACTTATTCATACTAATTGCATGAGTTTACATTCTCCTTCCTGATTTTGTGCTATGATTGAAAACATGCTTCTTTGGCCTTATATTTGCTAATATTAATCCTCTCTTATTACCATTAGATGTCGTGATATGTGTGTTAAGTGGTTTCAGGGATTACAGGGCATGAATGGCTCAGAGGATGGAAAGGAAGCATGCAAAAGTGGAAGGAATACAAGAAGTTGAAGGAACTGCAAAGCTGTCAGCTTGACCCTCTCTCACTAAAACGATCATAACTTGATCTATAGAGGTCCAAATGATGCGGTTTCACTTGCGTTGGAAAGCTAACGTTCGGGACTTCGATTTGATATATAATTCACCATAGTGGCTGTACAGATAGGCAACGTGAACGCGCGCTCCACGCGGACGCGTTGCATCTACAAAAATCAGCATGGCAGATTTCATAACCAGCGAATTATGGGCTGTTTCCGGCCCAGTTTCAAGCCCAGAAAATATAGATTAAAGGCTGCAAAGTGGAGGAATGAAGAGGAGACTCAGAATTCACTTTTCATAATTTTAGATGTAGTTTTAGAGAGAGAGAGGCTCTCTCCTCTCTCTTAGGATTAGGATTAGGATTTTTAGAAATTAGGAATATTTCTTCTTCATCTCAGGTTCAATGTTCTTATTTATTTATTTTCTCTTTTTTTGTTTAATGACCATTCATGTTATGATTTTTTTGGTTAATATAATTTGAGGTATTTTCATATCTATGATTTGTTTCTTTTATTTATGATATAAATAATTTAGATTTTTCTACCTTTTGGCTCTGGTTGATTAATTGGTGACTCTTGAGTTATCAAACTCATTGTTGACCGAAAATTGGAATTCTTCAAGAATTAAATCGATTTTCACTAACTCTAGCCTTTCCTAAGGAAAGACTAGGACTTGAGGTATTAAAATTAATTCATCCACTTAACTTACCTTCATAGTTAGAGGTTGACTTAGTGGGAGAAAAATCCAATTCTCATCATAATTGATAAGGATAACTGGGATAGGACTTCCAGTTTTCATACCTTGCCAAGAGCTTTACTAGTTATTATTTTGACGACTTATTATTTTACATTACTTGTTCAACCCTTTTGAAAACCCCAAAATATACCTTTGCATAACCAATAATAAGAACATACCTCCCTGCAATTCCTTGAGAAGACGACCCGAGGTTTGAATACTTCTGTTATCAATTTATTTAGGGGTTTGTTACTTGTGACAACCAAAATGTTTGTACGAAGGGATTTTCTGTTGGTTTAGAATCTATACTTACAACGCGACTATATTTTTATAAAATTCTTTACTAGCAAAAATCCTAACGTCAAAATGGTGCCGTTGCCGGGAAATTGCAAACGTGTGCCTTATTATTGGTTATTGTAAATATTTTTCAAAAAAATATCTTATCTTATTTTTTTTTCAAAAATATCTTATCTTTTTTTTCAAAAAAATCAAATTTTTTTCAAAATATTTTCTTTTTGTTAGTTTTGTTTTTATTTTCTTCTACTACTATGAACTCTCACCCCTTTGGCTATGAGTCTGGTTACAACTATGTTACAGGAAGAGGAAGTTATAACAGGAATATGCATCAAGGTCAAAGCAATCGAAGATGGACGGAGCCAAGAGGAGCTGATCAACCCTTTAGGCGACAACACCTTCCAAGATATCATGGACAAAGACCATTCTATAATGCATACCAAGCTGATAGATATGGTGGACCCCCTTGTAGTTACCAATAAGCCCCATCATATGCCAATGAACCACCTCCTCAACGTAGCTTTGAACCACCACACTCACAAGCCCCTTTCCACCATTCACCTCCATATGACCCTAACCCGTATCCCCATACCAACCACCTTATGAGCCAAATGAACCATACACAGAACCACCACCTCAATATACACCATCTCCTTATCATTATCAAGATGAACCACCTTCCTACCATGAACCCTTTCTCCCAACAAATGAACCCTCCTATCCACCTCAAACCTCCATGGAGAAAGCATTTACCGATCTAAACTCTACTATACAAGCTCTCGCCGCCCAAATCGGACCACCAAATACCTTCAACAATCAACCCTCAAGCTCTAGTGCACTTTCTTTTCAACCACATAATGATCCACCCATCCCATCACCACCATCCATGGAAGAGCACCCACATCCATCAATCCAAGAGCAAGATGATCCCAATGATGCTATTGATATGGAACAAGAGAGAGAGGATCATCCTCGCGAATCCATACTTCATAAGGAGCTAGAGGAGGCACTAAAGGTGAAGGTAGGAGAGACCCTTGAAGATGAAGGAGTAATTGAAGGGAGTTGTCATGGAAAGATAATCATCAAGGAGGAACAAGAGTCAAGGGATCATTTCCAGGAAACAGTAGATCAATTTCATGTAACCCTTCATAAATTGAATCAAGCGATAAATCAATTAGTTTTTCGACGTTCGGACACTCAAGGAACCCTAATGGCTTCATGTGGACAATCTAATGAAGAGCGTAGCATGAAAGAGACATTAGAAACTCTGGTGGACAGTAAAGAGCATGAATTTGTACTGGAACAAGTGGAGGAAGCTGGAATTATTGAAGAAGAAGAAGAAGTGGTTGAAGACTTAGGAGATGCTGAACCTCCTTTGGAAAGTCCATTCATAAAGCCTCCTTCCAAGATGCTTGAAATTAATGTTGAGGAGGGTGTACAACCTCCAAGGCATGTCATGGTTGAAGACTTGAAAGAGGTTGATCAAGAGATGGAGACTAAGGAAGAAGAATCACAACCTCCCATGCCATTGGTGAGCAATGAAAAAGAGATTGAATTGGAAGAAAGCTACCAAGAGGAAGAGGTTGATATTGAAGAAACTTGCAAAGAGGTGGTAGTTGTCAAAGAAGAACACAAAGGAGTGGAGCTTGCACGTTCATTAGAAACACCTCCCCCTAAGTTGCCATCATCCTTCACAACATTCAAGTGGGTAAAATTCATATCCCTTAGCTTTCTAATTCCACTTGAATATGGGCTACTGGAGACGGATGGTCAACTTAGAGCTCTTTGTGGCATTAAGAGTAAGATGAAGATGGTCAGTGGTAAGAATTGCCCTGCAAGGTTCATTATGGTTGGAAGCCATAAGTTTAAACGCAATGGTTGGTGTAGAGCTCATCTGAATAGGTCTAGGAAGTTGTTTGGCCGCTTTAGTGAGAATTCAGATTGCCTGCCACCCGGTTGGAACACTAAGGATCAACAAGAGTACGGGTGCAAAAGCAAGGTTTGGGACCCCGGAATTCATTCTGGCAATCAACACTCTTGGGGCCTTGTCACTTGCTTTAACTTACTTGAAGGATTTCTGCGCCTAGTTTGGGATCCCGGAGGCTACTGGAATTCCAAACACTGGTGGAGATTTTTGGATGAATACAAGCACAAGCCACCATAATAGGAAGCTCACCAAATGTCCAACTTAAGGACTTTAACTAAAAATGCTAGGTGGGAGACAACCCACCATGGTATGATCGTTCTTTTTCAATTTAATTCTATTTCGTTTTGTTTGTTTTATAGTTTTATTTTATTTCATAAAACCTGGAATTTTGCATAACATTCTTTACATTCTGCATACTGCATCAACAAAAAAAAAACACGCACGCGATGCGACAGCGTCACTGACGCGTCCGCGTCGCATGTGCATTGGGAAGAAAATAAATTGAACAGAGAGTCACGCAGGAGTGTGGCTAGAGGCGTGCCTTTGGCAAAAATCATCCCACGCGACCACGTCGCTGACACGTCTGCGTCATGTGGGAAAAACGCCTCCCACGCGTCTGCGTCACCCACGCGAACGCGTGACTTGAAATTCGACGTAAGAAAGGGTGCACGACCGAAAGTTATGCTAGAGTGGTGCTGGAGTGGTGCTGAACACGCAAGCCTTACCACGCGGACGCATGGCTGACGCGTCCGCTTCATATCCCTATAATGGCCACTCACGCGATCGCGTCGACCACGCGACCGCGTCACCCTGGAATTTGGCAATAATAAATTTTGAACAGAGAGTTGTGCGAACACGAGGCTGCCCTCGTGCCAGTAGCACAAAATGCGTCATGCGTCCGCGTGACCGACGCGACCGCGTCGATTAATTTAAGCGCAAGTCGCGCGACCACGTCCCCCACGCATCCGCATTCCATGCGCCGCACCACTTTCCAGATCAGCCAAATATCTTATCTTTTCTTCCCCAAATCTAAATCTTTTCTTTTCTTTTTTATTTCTTTCTTCCTCTTTTCTTCTTTCTTCTTCCTTTTCTTACTTTCTTTTTCTCATCCCTCTTCACTTCCATTTAATTTATTTGCATAGTTTCATTCATTGCATTATTTTTATTGGTGTTAGAAATTTATTTATTTTGCTTGTGGATTATTCAAAGAATTGTTTGACAATTATATAACTTTTTAAACGGTTGCTTGCATGTTCAATTTAATACTTTCAATAACTTATTTACCATGCATGCTATGTGTTTGTGAAAAAGCTCGTATGGTATCATGCACTACTTTTATATCATCCTATTACTTTAATACCTATTTTTCACAAAACCCTCTTTCTATATTATTAATTTTTATATAATTGTTATTACAAGCATATTGTTAGTTTGGAAGACTTGGTATTCTAACTTGGACATTGAATGCTTGATCTATGCTACTCATGCCTTTGCCAGCATGCCAATAAACATCTTGCATTTAACTGTCATCACATGCACTTGTTATATTTCCTTTGATGGCTTTTCACATGTAGTCATGACCATGTGTTAACATCATTCTTCTTTACTGTGCATTGATTACTATCTTTCCCGTTCTCTTCCTTGCTGGAACCCCTAGCTTTACATGTTACTTTCTTTTTCCCTTTTCAGGATGGCCACCAAGAAGGGTAAAGAGAAAGTTACTCCCAAACCACCGGCAAGGAAAGGAACAAAAAGAGCACTAGCTGAGAAACCACAACCCCCATCCACTTGCACATTTTAGCATGCACCGAGGACGGTGCAATCTTTAAGTGTGGGGAGGTTAATACCGATCTCCAAGGGTTAGTTATTCTCTTCTCAACACCAATATTCTATTTTCTTTTCATTGTTGCATTGCATAATAGATTGCATGTGTAGTTGATTGTTTGCATTTAAGTACTACTTGGTTAAAAAATAATAAGTTTCTTTTTAAGACCCTATTTTTGAAAAATTTCACTAATTTAAATTAAAATTAAAATTTTCTGTGTTAGATTTGTTTGAAGTTGTAAATTGGAACATGGTTTTTGAGCTAAAGAACACACAACCTGTGAGATTTTGAGCTTAATTGCATGGTTATATTATTTAACCATAATATTTTATTCTTGTGTGTTTTCTTCTCTGTGATTGTCATTTTTATTTTGTTCCAATCTATGTGTCCAATATTTAGTTTATTTACATGCTTGCATATGATTGAGGCCATTACTTGTTTGAGCTCAATTATCCCAAAAAGCCTACCATTTTATGTCACCCTTGTTAGCTACTTTGAGCTTTTTAATCCCCTTCTGTTTTATAACCACATCACTAGCCTTAAGCAGAAAAACAAATTAAATATCTCATTTGAATCTTTGGTTAGCTTAAGATAGAGGTTGTGCATCAACTAAGTGTGGAAAAACTGTGGAAACATCGGTTAATAAGGGAATGTATCATGTTTCTAATTTCAAATATTGGGAAATTTGGGTATCTACTCATGTAAAACAGAAAATTAAAAATTCCATATGCATTGATATGTTATTTTAGTTTTTATGTCTCTACCAATATATATATATATATATATATATATATATATATATATATAATATAAATAAATAAGGGGACAAAATTACCCCAATGTTAAGTTAACAAAAGCTCAATGCATATGTGACACAAATTAAAAGAAAAGTTGATACATGAGTATGTGATACAAAAGTGGGAAAAATTGGGTAGCTAAGCATGATTTTAGAAGTTATATAGAATGTATGTATATTAGGTGATAGCCCAGGTTACTCAAAGATTCAATTTATAGCTTACTTAGCCATACATATATCCTCACCCTTGCCTTGGCCCCATTACAACCTTAAAAAGACCTCATGATGTTTGTATGTATACATTAAATATTTGTTGATTGGTTAGATGAAGAACAAAGTTTAGAAAACATGATTAGAGAATAATAGAATGATTACCCTAGACACTTGAGAGTTAGAGTGATATACACTACCAGTAGGGGTTCAATGCTTGATTCTATGTTCTCTGCTTTCATGAGCTATCTTCCTACAAGTTTACTTGTCTTTTATTGTGTGATTTGAATTAGTGGAATTTGATTCATGTTTGTCTTGAAGAATTTATTCACTCTTAACCAAGTAGGTAGAAACATTTTGCATGTAGTTGCATTCACATAGATAGGTTGCATTGCATACTCTCTATCATTCCTCTTCACTCCTTTATAGCTTCTCTTGAGCTTAGCATGAGGACATGCTAATGTTTAAGTATAGAGAGGTTGATAAACCACTATTTTATGGTTTATATTGAGCTAAATTGAGTGGATTTTATTAATCTTTCGTACACTTATTCATACTAATTGCATGAGTTTACGTTCTCCTTCCTGATTTTGTGCTATGATTGAAAACATGCTTATTTGGCCTTATATTTGCTAATATTAATCCTCTCTTATTACCATTAGATGCCGTGATATGTGTGTTAAGTGATTTCAGGGATTATAGGGCATGAATGGCTCAGAGGATGGAAAGGAAGCATGCAAAAGTGGAAGGAATACAAGAAGTTGAAGGAACTGCAAAGTTGTCAGCCTGAGCCTCTCACACTAAAATGATCATAATTTGAGCTATAGAGGTCCAAATGATACGGTTCTACTTGCGTTGGAAAGCTAACATCCGGGGTTTCGATTTGATATATAATTCGCCATAGTGGCCATACAGATAGACGACTCAAACGCGCACTTCACACGGACGCATCGCATCTGCGAACCTCAATCCACGCAAACGCGTGGATGACGCCTCCGCGTCACTTTCCCGCGACCTGTACATACCAGACTTCGAAATCAGCAATTTCTGGGCTGTTTTTGATCCAGTTTTCGGCCCAGAAAGCACAGATTAAAGGCTGCAAAGTGGAGGAATGAAGAGGAGACTCAGAATTCACTTTTCATAATTCTAGATGTAGTTTTAGAGAGAGAGAGAGACTCTCTCCTCTCTCTTAGGATTAGGATTAGGATTTTTAGAAATTATGAATATTTCTTCTTCATCTCAGGTTCAATGTTCTTATTTATTTATTTTCTCTTTTATTTGTTTAATGACCATTCATGTTATGATTTTCTTTGGTTAATATAATTTGAGGTATTTTCATATCTATGATTTGTTTCTTTTATTTATGATATAAATAATTTAGATTTTTCTACCTTTTGGCTCTGGTTGATTAATTGGTGACTCTTGAGTTATCAAACTCATTGTTGACCGAAAATTGGAATTCTTCAAGAATTAAATTGATTTCTACTAACTCTAGCCTTTCCCAAGGAAAGACTAGGACTTGAGGAATTAAAATTAATTCATCCACTTAACTTACCTTCATAGTTAGAGGTTGACTTAGTGGGAGAAAATTCCAATTCTCATCACAATTGATAAGGATAACTGGGATAGGACTTCCAGTTTTCATACCTTGCCAAGAGCTTTACTAGTTATTATTTTGACAAAGTGTTATTTTACATTACTTGTTCAACCCTTTTGAAAACCCAATAATATACCTTTGCATAACCAATAATAAGAACATACCTCCCTGCAATTCCTTGAGAAGACGACCCGAGGTTTGAATACTTTGGTTATCAATTTATTTAGGGGTTTGTTACTTGTGACAACCAAAACGTTTGTACGAAGGGATTTTCTGTTGGTTTAGAATCTATACTTACAACACGACTATATTTTTATAAAATTTTTTACTAACAAAAATCCTAACGTTAGGTCCCAAGGGGATGGAGAAAGAAGAAAATCCCTACAGAAAATTTCTCGCTCAGAGATGAAGTGGTCTCTACATACTTCCCATCTATACCACATCACCTCCCCACTATCCCATTCCAGCTGCCTCCAGTGTACACCATCAATAAAATCTTGTCCTTAGAGCATATGGAGCTTATCAACAAGGCCAATGGACATAGGTTCACTGCAAGGGGGAGGATTTCAAGCACTATCAGCCACCTTGACAAGGACCAAACGTCAAGCTAATGACACTAAAGAAGCGCTTCATGGGAGGCAACCCCTGTTCTATGCCCTCTTCCTTTAATTTCTAATAGTAGTAATAAGGCAAATTTCATGGATTTCTTTTTATCAATTTTGACGACCAATATAAGACCCCTTTACATGCAGCGTATAGTACATGATAAGTTTGGTGTTCAAAGCACACCAAGTGAGCTTGAACACACTTTATGAGGCAAAATTATTCCCCAAACTTGTTGCACCATGATGAGTGGATAATTTATACGCTTTTTGGCATTGTTTTTAGGTAGTTTTTAGTAAGTTCAAGCTACTTTTAGGGATGTTTTCATTAGTTTTTATGTTAAATTCACATTTATGGACTTTACTATGAGTTTGTGTATTTTTCTATGATTTCAGGTAATTTCTGGCTGAAATTGAGGGACTTCAGCAAAACTCTGATAGGAGGCTGACAAAGGACTGCTGATGCTGTTGGAATCTGACCTCCCTGCACTCGAAATGGATTTTCTGGAGCTACAGAACTCCAAATGGCGCGCTCTTAATGGCGTTGGAAAGTAGACATCCAGAGCTTTCCAGAAATGTATAATAGTTCATACTTTATTCGGAAATTGACGATGTAAACTGGTGCTCAACGCCAGTTCCATGTTGCTGTCTAGAGTAAAACGCCAGAAACACGTCACGACCCGGAGTTGAACGCCCAAAACATGTTACAACTTGGCGTTCAACTCCGAAAGAAGCCTCAGCTCGTGGATAGATCAAGCTCAGCCCAAACACACACCAAGTGGGCCCCGGAAGTGGATTTATGCATCAATTACTTACTCATGTAAACCCTATTAGCTAGTCTAGTATAAATAGGATAATTTACTATTGTATTAGACATCTTTGGTCTCAGTTTTATTTTATTCTTCATCTGAGGAGACTATTGATCATGTTTTGGGGGGGCTGGCCATTCGGCCATGCCTGAACCTTTCACTTATGTATTTTCAACGGTGGAGTTTCTACACACCATAGATTAAGGGTGTGGAGCTCTGCTGTACCTCAAGTTTCAATGCAATTACTATTATTTTCTATCGAATTTGAATTATTCCTATTCTAAGATATTCGTTGCACTTCAACTTGATGAATGTGATGATCCGTGACACTCATCATCATTCTCACCTATGAACGCGCGTGATTGACAACCACTTCTGTTCTACTCTAGACCGGGCGCATATCTCTTGGATTCCTAAATCAGAATCTTCGTGGTATAAGCTAGAATTGATGGCGGCATTCATGGGAATCCGGAAGGTCTAACCTTGTCTGTGGTATTCCGAGTAGGATTCCGGAATTGAATGACTGTGACGAGCTTCAAACTCCTGAAGGCTGGGCATTAGTGACAGATGCAAAAGAATCAAGGGATTCTATTCCAACCTGATTGAGAACTGACAGATGATTAGCCGTGCTGTGACAGAGCATTTGGACCTTTTTCACTGAGAGGATGGGATGTAGCCATTGACAACGGTGATACCCTACAAACAGCTTGCCATAGAAGGGAGTGATAAAATTGGATAAAAGCAGTAGGAAAGCAGAGATTCAGGAGGAGCACAGCATCTCCATACGCCTATCTGAAATCCCCATCGTTGGATTACATGAGTAACTTTATCTTTATTTTATGTTTATTATTTATTAATTTTCGAAAATCCATAATCAATTACTATCCGCCGGACTGAGATTTACAAGATGACCATAGCTTGCTTCATACCAACAATCTCTGTGGGATCGACCCTTACTCACGTAAGGTTTATTACTTGGACGACCCAGTACACTTGCTGGTTAGTTGAACGGAGTTGTGACCACACATAGTAAAGAGCTATTATCTCGAATTAAATTTTATACAAGTACAAAGAGTACGAATCACAATTTCGTCCACCACACCATATGATCACAAATAAGTTTGGTGTACCAACGTTGCATGCATGAGAAATTTAGTGGTTGATTGATTTGCATTCATGGAAAGTGTTCCGAGGGTTACCTGAAACGTGTAGCTCGGTCGTCTGGAGAGGCCCGAGGTGGGGGTTCAGGGACCCGAGCTTGATATGCAGAGTGGTTGGTGGTTGTACCTGCAATGACACTCCGATGCTTAAGTTAGCATGGGTCCAAGCAGATATGTGTAGAATGTGGAATGAATGCCATACCTGGGTGCTCCAGTGTATTTATAGTAGTTGGCCGTGATCTTCCCTGGATAAGATATTCTTATCTTATCTTATCTTTGGGGGTTTTATCTCTATCTTTGTGGAACCGCCTTTTCTAGGCCTTTTCGGCCTTTAGGCTTTGGGCTGCGTTCCTTTTGATGGGCCTTCCTTTGCTTTATTGTCCGAGGTCCGACCTTTAGGCGTGGGCCTTAGGACGAGGTCGGACCTTTTATGAATTTGCCGAGTTTGGAGGAGCCCGGTCAGGGTATGAACAGTGCCCCTGCCCGAGTTCGTCCTTTTTGGGAGGTCGAGCTCGGGCATAGTAGTTTTTCAAAATTCAAAAATGGCCGTTCCTGCATTTATTTGCATTTTACCGTTTTTCCTCGATTTCCGTTCGGGCTCTGTGAAGGCTTTATTTATTTGCCCCTTTCCTCCTTTTTCTGCGTTTTTGTTTTTCTTTATCCTTTCCGAGCATTGCTTCTTCTTTCTCTTTGCTCTGCTTCCCCGAATCTCTCCGTGTGTCTTTCTGGGGTTCCCTCTGCGCCATCGTTTCGTTCTCCTTGCTTCGGAGCTCGTCGTCTTCGTTTCTTTCTTCCAGGTTTGTTCCCATGTTTCTCTTTTCTTGTGCACATATGCTTCTGTTCTTTGTGTGGCTCTTGTTTGTTTCTTTTTCTTTATGCCTGGGTTGCCCCGAAAAGAGGCGCCGCCATTGCTTGTTGTTTGTATATGGGGGGGCTCTTTTTTGTTCTCCGGTATTTTTGTTCCGGGTTGCCGCGTTTTCTTCGTGGGGTTTTTGTTTCTTGCTTTGCTGAATGGGTTTTCGCTGTCTTCTTTATGTGATTTTTGCTTGCTGCTGTATTCTTCTTTGTAGGTAAAAATTTTATGTCTCGAAAGGTTCTTCAAGCGATGTCGACTAAGATTCCATGTGGTCTTGGTTGGGTAGACCCTCTTCCTCTAAGAGTCCCTTCTGTGGTAGATTCTGAGTATTTAGCTAGGTTCCGTAGGCACTGTAGCATATGTGAGAATAGGGAGTCTGAGAGGGATTACGAACTAGTGGCCCCGGAATCCGAGGAGAGAGTGTGCTTCCCGCCTTTAGATAGTTCCGAGAAGCTCTTCTTTTATGCTTATGATTGTTTTTTCTCTAAGCTGAGTGTCCGACTTCCCTTTACCGATCTGGAGTCCGAGGTGTTATGGTCTTGTAACCTTGCCCCTACGCAGCTCCATCCAAATTCTTGGGCGTTTTTAAAGCTGTTTCAACTTTTGTGTCAGTTTTTGGGCGTCTCTCCCTCTATTTCTCTTTTTTCCTATTTGTTTGTGTTGACGAAGCCGGGGTCGGGTGGAGGGAAGGTATCTTGGGTCTCTTTTAGAGCTAACCAGGGGAGGAAGTTTTGTACCTTGTATGATGAGTCCTTTCATGATTTTAAGAACTTTTATTTCAAGGTCCGGGCTACTGGAGACGTCCGACCTTTCTTTCTAGACGAGAGTGGGGAGCCTTCTTTTCCTCTTTGTTGGCAGGAGAATGTAGTGTCTGTTAAGTATACCTTTGAGAGTCTAGATGAGGTGGAGCAGGCTTTTGTGGGTGTGGTGAGCAGTTTATGGGGTCGGGCACCTCACTTGGACACGAAGAAAATGTTGGGAGATCCAAGCCTTCTCCGTTCCGAGTTAGGTAGTTCCCGACCTCTCAGAGATTCATCTTTTTTTAGTATTTTGGTTTTCCTTGTTTTGGTGGAATTTCTGTTGTGGTAATTCTTTTTCTTTTATTTCTGCAGAGATGTCTTCTCAGGCGGATTCCATGAAGTTCCTTCGTCGGACGAAGAAGTCTGTGGCTGCTCGAAATATCGAGGCTGGGGAGGCTTCTGCCCGATCTTCTCCGAAGAAGACTACTGTGGGTGTCACTACTCGGTCGAAGACTATTCCGACTCCCCAGTTCCGAGCTATAAATCAAGATCCTCCGACCTCTGGACCCGGTCACTCTTCCCCGCCTTCGTCCTCGGGTCCTCCTCCCAAGAAACAGAAAACTTCTCAAGAGCTTGCGGGTTTTAATGACAAGGATTTTGATGCTCTTGGTTGGATTGAACAGCATATTCTCCCTCAGACCTTTATTTCTACTGATGATGTGTCTATGGAGCATCATTTTCAGTATATGGCGCGGAGTTGTGTCCGGATGGCTAGTCTTCATGCCGCTATCGCCCGGGAGTTCAAGAAATCCCCCATTGGTGCGACCAGCTCCCGACTTGAGAAGGCTCAGTCTGAGTTCGAGAGGATTAGTGAACTGAAGGCTGCTAGGATTACTGAGCTGGAGGCGTCTTTGGAAAAGGAGAAGGCTAAAGCTACCGCGGCTGTGGCGGCAGCGAAAGCGTCTGAGGAGATGGCGAAGGCGGCGACGGAGAATTATACTCGGATATATGCCGAGCTTGTGGAGACAAAGGAGAGATTGCAATCCGCTCAGGATGATTTTTACGAGCTAGAAGGTCATGTGGCTAAGGGTATGGATGCTATGTTTGAAAATTTGAAGGCTCAGGTCCGGGTTCTTGCTCCTGACCTGGATCTGAGCTTATTTAGTACGGATAACGTTGTTGTGGAGGGAAAGATTGTTCCTGCTCCCAACGAGGATGAGGTTCCGGTGTCCGACCCCAAAGTTCCGGTTGCGAACCCGACTTCACCTTTGGCCGGGGATGGATCTGGTGTGGAGGTTTTAAACCGAGATGACGGTGCCGTCGATGCTGTCCCGATTTCTATGTTTCCTCCGCAGCCTTCTGTTGATGTGGAGTCCGGAAAGGACCTTGATCCTCTGTAACCCTTTTATCTTTGGTTTTTTGCCCGGCCTGTGGGCTCTTTTGTTTTTGGATGGTTTCTGTGGACGCTTTGGACACCTTTTTGCTTTTAGCTACTTGTAGTAACTTTTTAGCGTATTATGCGGTGTTTTGCGTTTTGACTTTTTGTTCCGCTTTTATGCTTTTTAGTTGTTTTTGGATAAAAACCTTTTAGCTAGCGCTTGAAACTTTTTGTTTTACCCCTTCCTTTGATTTCGTTTTTTCGCTTGTACTTTTTAGTTGTTTTTGTATAGCAACTTTTTAGTAAGCGTTTTCGAAATCTTTGCTTTCGCCGTTTTAAGGCTTCTTTCTTGGATCCGGGCTTTTTCTCGGACCTCGGGCGTTCGAGTACCTCCCTTTGTTGGGTCCGACTTTGTCGTTGGTCGGCCTTTTAAGTTATTTTTGTAATCTCTTTTTATTTGGCTTTTTTGAGCCTTTTCAGAGTTGCTTTATAACTTCTCACATTAATTTGAACCTCGTCGCTTTATCTTTGCCGACCTTGTGTGGTCTCTTGGCAAATGATTTTTTGCGTTTTGCCGAGCATAAATTAATGCGCCTTGGGGGGGTACTTTTCAGGATTTGTTTCATCACGAGGAAGAAGAAAAGAAAATTTTGATTAGTATTAAAAAAGGAAAGAATATTTACAGAGTGTTTACCCTTGACTAGGTCGGGTGCCTTACTTGACCGGGTGTCTCATTAAAAAACCCTTGTAGGGAAAAAGAGTACACCTCGGGTTAAATTTTTCTAGCTGTAGTACCGTCTTAGATTACAGGCGTGCCAGGCCCTGGGCAGCTCATTGCCTTCTAGGTCGGATACTTTGTAATAGCCTGTTCCTAAGACTTCTGTTACCTTGTAGGGTCCTTTCCAATTTGCAGCTAGCTTTCCTTCTCCCGACTTTTGTGTTCCGATGTCATTTCGGATTAGAATCAGGTCGTGAATGGAGAAGCTTCGCTTTATTACTTTCTGATTGTATCTGAGGGCCGTTCGCCGTTTTAAGGCTTCTTCTCGGATCCGGGCTCTTTCTCGGACCTCGGGGAGGAGGTCGAGTTCTTCCTTTTGTGCCTGCGGGTTACTTTCTTCGTTGTAGAAGATGACTCTGGGTGACCCTTCATCTATTTCGATAGGAATCATTGCCTCCATCCCGTAAGTTAGTCGGAATGGCGATTCTCCCGTTGTAGAGTGTGGGGTTGTCCGATATGCCCATAGTACCTGGGGGAGCTCCTCGGCCCATGCCCCTTTGGCCTCTTGGAGTCTTCGTTTTAACCCGGCCAAGATGACTTTATTTGCGGCCTCTGCTTGTCCATTGGCTTGTGGGTGCTCGACTGAGGTGAATTGCTATTTGATTTTTAGTTCGGCCACCAAGTTCTGAAAACTTGTGTCCGTGAACTGTGTTCCATTGTCTGTTGTGATGGAGTAGGGGACTCCGAACCTTGTGACAATGTTTTTGTATAGGAATTTGCGGCTTTTCTGAGCCGTAATGGTGGCTAAGGGTTCAGCTTCGATCCACTTTGTGAAGTAGTCGACCCCTACGATGAGGTATTTGACTTGCCCCGGTCCTTGGGGGAACGGGCCGAGTAGGTCAAGTCCCCATTTTGCGAAGGGCCATGGTGCGGTGATGCTGATAAGGTCTTCGGGTGGTGCCTTGTGGAAATTGGCGTGCTTTTGGCAGGGGGGCATATTTTCACAAATTCCGTTGCGTCTTTCTGCAAGGTCGGCCAGTAGAACCCGGCTCGGACTACTTTTTTGGATAATGCCCGAGCTCCGAGATGGTTCCCACACATGCCTCCGTGGACTTCTTCCAGGACGTTTTTTGTTTCTGAGGTTGGGACGCACCTAAGGAGGGGGTTTGAGAATCCTCTTCTGTATAATACGTCGTGAATTAGTGTATAATTCTGGGCGTCTTTCGTGAGTCTCTTAGCTTCCTTTCTTTCGGCGGGAAGAGTTCCTGACTTCAGGTAGTTGAGTATGGGGGTCATCCATCCTTGCTGTTGTTTGGATATATTTAGCGTTTCTTCCTCTCTTAGCACGGAGGGGGATTGTAAGGTTTCCTGGAGGAGACTTCTGTTGTTGCCTCCGGGCTTGGTGCTGGCGAGCTTTGAGAGGGCGTCTGCCCGGGCGTTTTGTTCCCGAGGTATGTGCTGAATCTGTATCTCTGAAAAGTGGCGTAGTTGTGCCTGTGTTTGGTCCAGGTATTTTTTCATGGTGGGGTCTTTGGCCTGGTAGCTTCCATTTACTTGTGATGTGACGACCTGGGAGTCGCTGAAGATTGTGATTTTCTGGGCTCCGACCTCTTCGGCTAGCTTTAGACCTGCTAGTATGGCCTCGTATTCGGCTTGGTTGTTCGAAGCCTGGAACTCGAATTTTAGGGATAGTTCTATCCGTGTTCCTTGGTCGCTTTCGAGTATAACCCCGGCTCCGCTTCCTGTTTTGTTTGAGGACCCGTCGACATACAAGTTCCATGAGAGTGGGGTTCCAGGGGTCTCAGTGTATTCTGCGATGAAGTCGGCTAGATACTGAGATTTTATGGCAGTTCGGGCTTCATAGTGGAGGTCGAACTCGGACAGTTCCACCGCCCATTGTAGTATTCGTCCTGCCAGGTCTGTTTTTTGCAGGATGTGTCTCATGGGTTGGTTTGTCCGGACTTTGATAGTGTGGGCTTGAAAGTAGGGACGGAGCCTCCGAGCTGTGAACACTAGGGCGTAGGCGAATTTTTCTATCTTCTGATAGTTTAATTCGGCCCCTTGTAGTGCCTTGCTTACAAAGTATATGGGGTATTGTCCTTGGTCATTTTCTCGTATTAACGCTGAAGCGACTGCTCGATTTCCAACCGAGAGGTATAGTACGAGTTCTTCTCCTTTTAAAGGTCGGGTTAGGATTGGTGGCTGCCCGAGGAATTCCTTGAATTCTTGAAAGGCTTTTTCGCACTCCGGGGTCCATGAGAAGGGTTTCCCTTTCTTTAGGAGTGAGTAGAGAGGTAGTGATTTTATCGCTGATCCTGCCAAGAATCTTGATAGGGCGGCTAGCCTTCCATTCAGTTGTTGTACTTCTTTGACACACGTCGGGCTCTTCATATTGAGTATCGCTTGGCATTTGTCCGGGTTCGCTTCGATGCCCCTTTGAGTCAGCATGAAGCCTAAGAACTTTCCGGCTTCTGCGGCGAAGGTGCACTTTGTCGGGTTAAGTCTCATGTTGTGTTTTCTGAGGGTGCCGAAGACACTGGTGAGGTCGGTCAGCAAGTTTCTGTTTTCTTGTGTCTTTACCAGCATGTCATCGACGTACACCTCCAGCTGTAGTCCGATGTGCTCTGAGAACACTTTGTTCATTAGCCTCTGGTAGGTTGCCCCTGCGTTCTTCAGCCCGAAGGGCATTACTACGTAGCAGTAGTTTGCCTTTGGGTTATGAACGAGGTCTTTTCTTGGTCGGGTCCGTACATCGGGATTTGATTGTATCCCGAGTATGCGTCCATGAAAGAGAGATATCTGTAGCCTGAGGCTGCGTCTACTAAGGCGTCGATGTTTGGTAGTGGATATGGGTCTTTGGGGCAGGCTTTGTTGAGATCCGTGTAATCGACGCACATCCTCCATTTTCCGTTGGGCTTTTTTACCAAGACCACGTTTGCGAGCCATAGGGGGTATTTTACTTCCCTAATGAACCCTGCATCTAGCAGTGCTTGTACTTGTTCTTCTATTGCTTGCATGCGCTCGGGTCCGAGCTTTCGGCGTCTTTGTTGGACAGGTCGGGATCCCGGGTAAACTGATAGCTTATGGCACATCAGGTCGGGGCTTATGCCTGGCATGTCGGAGGCTTTCCAGGCGAAGAGGTCGGAATTCTCCTTTAAGAGGGTTATGAGTTTCTCTTTTAGGCTTGCTTCGAGGTTTGCTCCTATGTTTGTTATTTTTTCAGGTGTGTTCCCAATCTGGACTCTTTCGGTTTCTCCCTCTGGTTGTTGCCGAAGATCTTCTCGGGATTGAACTCGTCCGAGTTCTATTGTGTTGACCTCTTTCCCTTTCAGGCTCAGGCTTTCGTTGTAGCATCGCCGCACTAGTTTTTGGTCGCCTTTTAGGGTAGCGATTCCTTTTGCGGTAGGGAACTTCATACAGAGGTGTGGGGTCGAGACTATAGCTGCCACTCTGTTTAGGGTTGGTCGCCCAATGAGGGCATTGTATGCTGAAGTGACGTCGACTATAATGTAGTCGATGCTTAATGTTTTAGATTGCTCGCCTTTTCCAAAGGTAGTGTGTAGCGAGATGTATCCTAAGGGATGGATCGGGGTATCCCCTAGCCCAAATAGGTCGGTGGGATAGGCCTTTAGTTCTTTTTCTTCAAGTCCGAGCTTGTCGAAGGCCGTTTTGAACAGGATATCTGCTGAGCTTCCCTGGTCAATCAGGGTTCGATGTAGGTTGGCGTTTGCTAGGATAATGGTGATTACCATTGGATCGTCGTGCCCGGGTATTATCCCTTGAGCATCTTCTCGGGTAAATGAGATAGTAGGTAATTCGGGTAGGGGACTGTCTTCTCGGACGTGATAGACTTCTTTGAGGTGTCTTTTTCGCGAGGATCTGGATGTTCCTCCGCCCGCAAAACCTCCATTTATCATGTGAACGTGCCTTTCAGGGGTTCGTGGGATTTGTTCGGCCCGATCTTCGTTATCTCCTCGCCTTCTCTTCCTGGTCTCTTCTCCTTTCTCTGCTATGTATCTGTCGAGTTTTCCTTCTCTGGCTAGCTTTTCTATAACATTTTTTAGGTCGTAGCAGTCGTTAGTAGAATGACCGTAGAGCTTGTGATATTCACAGTATTCGGACCGATCTCTCCCCGCTCTCTTGTGTTTTAGCGGTCGGGGCGGTGGGATTTTTTCGGTGTGGCATACTTCTCTGTAGATGTCTACTAGGGAGACTCGGAGGGGGTGTAGTTGTGGTACTTCCGTGGCTTGTCCGAGTTGGGTTCTTCTTTCTTCTTCTGTTCCCGATCTCGATCTCGGAGTGGGTAGGTTGATTCCTTCCTAGAAGAGTCTCTTAGCTGGGAGGTTTCCTCCATGTTGATATATTTTTCTGCCCGCTCCTGCACCTCGTATAGGGAGGTCGGGTATCGTTTGGATAGGCATTGGCTAAACGGTCCCTCTTTTAGGCCGTTTGCTAGTCCCATGATGGCTGCTTCAGTGGGCAAGTGTTGTATGTCCAGGCAGGCTTTGTTGAATCGCTCCACGTATTCTCGGAGAGTTTCTTGGTTACCTTGCTTGATCCCGAGTAGACTGGGGGCATGTTTTGTCTTGTCCTTTTGAATAGAGAACCTTGTTAGGAATTTTTTGGTTAGGTCTTCGAAGCTGGTGATTGATCTTGGTGGCAGGTTGTCGAACCACTTCATGGCTGACTTGGTGAGAGTGGTGGGGAAGGCTTTGCACCGAATCGCGTCGGAGGCGTCGACTAGGTACATTCTACTTCTGAAGTTGCTGAGGTGGTGACTTAGATCGGTGGTGCCGTCGTAGAGATCCATATCGGGTGGTTTGAAGTTTCGCGGTACCTTCTCCTTCATGATCTCTTGCGTGAAGGGATCATGGTTGCCTTCGGGGTGGTGCCGCGTTCTGTCCGGTCTTTCAGGTAGGCCTCTATTTTCCGCAGTTTTTCTTCTAATTCTCTGCGCTTTCGAGTCTCCCTTCTCAGATCTTGTTCAGTTTCTTTCTGCTTCTTTATGTCCTCTTCGAGTTGTTTCAGTCGGTTTTGTTGTGCCCGGACTGCTTCTAGAATTTCCGAGCTCTTCTCTTTTTCGGAAATTTGTGGATCTTTGTTTGGGAGTGATGTCTTTGGGCGATTCTGTTTGTTTCCTCCTGGAGTGCGTGGTGATAGAGGGCTGTCCGGTCGTTCTCCGGTGTCAATTTCGTCCCCTTGTTCAGATGCAGCGCGGTCATTGTTGTGATGGTCGTCCGCCATGGTAGAGGGATGACTTCCAGGTCCCCGGCAACGGCGCCAATGTTCCGAGGGTTACCTGAAACGTGTAGCTCGGTCGTCTGGAGAGGCCCGAGGTGGGGGTTCAGGGACCCGAGCTTGATATGCAGAGTGGTTGGTGGTTGTACCTGCAATGACACTCCGATGCTTAAGTTAGCATGGGTCCAAGCAGATATGTGTAGAATGTGGAATGAATGCCATACCTGGGTGCTCCAGTGTATTTATAGTAGTTGGCCGTGATCTTCCCTGGATAAGATATTCTTATCTTATCTTATCTTTGGGGGTTTTATCTCTATCTTTGTGGAACCGCCTTTTCTAGGCCTTTTCGGCCTTTAGGCTTTGGGCTGCGTTCCTTTTGATGGGCATTCCTTTACTTTATTGTCCGAGGTCCGACCTTTAGGCGTGGGCCTTAGGACGAGGTCGGACCTTTTATGAATTTGCCGAGTTTGGAGGAGCCCGGTCAGGGTATGAACAGAAAGCATTTAGGCATTTAAAAATAAAAGAAAAATATTTTTTTTAGCTAGTTCACACCTTAAGTTTTCCCACCGAAAATTTCAAATTTACCATTTGCATTCTTTTTTTTTTGAATATAGGGAATCAAAAGGGGCATTGATGGCACTTGATAGGACAATTAAGGAATGGAGATTCAGCCACTATACTAAGGAAATCTTACACTTGTCTTCAAGGGGAATATCTTTGGAAGTGTTGCCATGCAATATTGGGAGTTTGATAGCTTTGGAGACCAAACCAATACCCTCATAAAAGAGATGATCCTTGTGCTCATTCAATACCAAACCCTAACCAATGATAACAAGGTAGTCATAAACTTTCTTCGAAGGAATATCTTCACCAGATTTGGAGTCCCACGAGCCCTCATCAGTGATGGAGGGAGCCATTTCTGCAATAGACCATTGGAAACCCTACTCCTAAGATATGGGGTGAAGCATAAGGTTGCCACACCCTATCATCCCCAAACAAGTGGACAAACAGAGATATCTAACCGAGAATTGAAAAGGATCTTGAAAAAGACTGTGGGAATATCAAGAAAGGACTGGACAAAGAAGGTAGATGATGCTCTTTGGGCATATAGGACAGCCTTCAAAACACCAATTGGGATGTCCCCATATCAACTGGTATACGGCAAGGCCTGTCACTTACCATTAGAACTGGAGCACAAGACCTCCTGGGCTCTTAAAACACTGAACCTAGACAGCACCGCTGCTGGTGAGAAGAGGGTTTTGCAGCTTCAAGAAATGGAAGAGTTTAGGTCTCAAGCCTATGAAAATAACAAGATTTATAAGGAAAAAGCAAAAAAGAGACATGATCTTAACCTAGCACCAAGAAGTTTCGAGGAAGGGCAATATGTGCTTCTTTAAAACTCCAGACTGAAACTCTTTCCTGGGAAACTCAAATCAAGATGGTCGGGGCCCTTTATAGTCACAAAAGTCTCACCTTATGGACACATAGAAATCATGGAAGAAGGCTCAAAGAGGAGATTTACTGTGAATGGACAAAGACTTAAACACTATTTGGGCAGCATGGGGGAAACCCCCAAACAGAAGTATAACCTCAACTAAGGAAAGAACCGTCGAGCAAGCGACGCTAAAAAAAGTGCTCTGCTGGGAGGCAACCCAACCTGAGGTAATTCTCTTTTCATAAGTCTTTCAATAAAAATTTCAAGTTGGATTCTCTGTAGTGTGAAGGGCTAAGTTTGGTGTTACACACCAAAAACAATTCAAGGGTGAATATAGGACTCTAAGTTTGGTGTTCCACCAAAAACTCCAGCTAAAGAGTGCATTGCAATCCTTCAGTGGTGAAACAATGCTCTAGTAACCAGAGAACTTACTTGACAGAGGTTTAACCTCTAATGCATAGTTTATCTTTTTAACTCATAGTTGCTTCTTAATAAAAAGCACACAAGGTTTCTGCATGCATTCAATTTGTTGAAGTAAGCAAAGAACTAAGTTTGGTGTTCACACACCAAATTAAGTTCTGACGCTCACAAGCACACATGCATACTAACCCTTTTTCAAGTGCTTAGGGAAACAAGCAACTCTCAATAGTGTTGCAGGAATTCAATCAATCTCAGAAATTGGTCATACCTCATCATCCGAGGAAACAGACAAGGATATAAATGCTAGAATGAGAATACCAAGGAAGACATCATGAGGTTGTATTAAACTATCTCGAAATGCAGAACTCTAATTGAAAAATGATTGAATAGAACCTTCATACTCTGCTTGTTCTTTTTTATTCATACCCAAGTGTGCTAGTCTAATGTCCTTTCTGCATGTTCATCTTTCTTACTTGTATGCTTGTCCTTTAAGTTAATCAAAAAAAGAAAATGTTATGAAAAGAACAAGAGTGGTGTTATATTGTGAAGTAAGTTCTGAATGTTTATGGTAGGATGATTTGTAAGCTAAGTTGGCTCACCTAAACAAGGAAAGAAGGCAACTATCTATCCTGAATCCTAAGCTTTAAACACATCCTATGAGACTAACCAAATAATAAGATCCCAATAAGAAAAGAGAAAGAGCAATAAAAGTAAAAAAGAAAGAAACACAATAATAAACAATGCTAGGCACCAAGGGTTTTAAGATTGAGGCATGTGTCTGTGGTGTTCATGTGCAAAGGATATGCTTGGATGAATAAGCTCTTAGGGGTGCCTCATCACTTGGTAACTTGGATTAACTAATTCAGGATTATCAGCTGAAAGTCCACTATCAAGAGTGACCTTTGCTACAGAACACTTAGTAACCCAAAGAGGTGCTGGACACCAAGGTCTCAAGAAAGAAAAATAACAAACCATGTGCCTGTGGTGTGTATGTATGAGGGAAAGAGACTTGAGGGAGTAAGTCCGTAGGGGTGTCTTAACACCTAGAACCTTGAGCCAACTGGTTCGGGAGTGTTGACTGAAAGCTTATCATAAAGAGTTGCCCTCTTACAGAGCACTTAGCCAAAAGAAGTATGTAATAAACGTTAGAAAAGAAGGAAGGATCAACAATTAAGAAGTCTCAAAGGATGTAATCAAGAGAGTGACCAAGGATTTGATAAAGGCCTGAAACCTAGTAAAGGAAAGAACCTAAGTTGCTATGCATGAAACCCCATAAACCAGGAATTATGCTTCTATTTTATCTTCTTGCTCTTTCATTCATTCTTCATATGTTTCAGTACTTGCTTAGGGACAAGCAAGCTTTAAGTTTGGTGTTGTGATGTCAGGGCATCTAGGCCAGTTTCACTGACCTTTTCTTTACTATTTTAAGGTAGTTTCATGCATTTTCTTAGTGAATAAGGCAAGTTTTGGATGAAAATACACTTACACCTTGATTCAAGTAACTATTGTGAATTTCACATGATTTCATGAGGATTTTCCTAGAATTGAATGATAAATTGATGATGCATAATCTCATGACTTTGACTAGAGTTTTGATGCACTTTATTTGCTTGATTTCAGGACAAAGGAAGCAAGGAAGAACCACGTTAGTACTCACGTTAATCTAGTTAACGTGACCACTAACATGGAATGGTAAATAGCTTGCAACGTTAAGGAGAAAAGTGATCACCAATAACGCCCGCGAAGCCATCATAAGCACACGTTAATTGCCACGTTAACTAAGTTAACGTCATAGTTAACGTGGAGACAAAAGAAAGCTCCAACGTTAGTGGTAAACATGAACACCACTAACGTTCCAAGATTTGGCAATGAGCCACGTTAAGAGTCATGTTAACTTAGTTAACGTGAACTCTAACGTGGAAGAGAGGAACAATGCCAACGTTAGTGACACTCACCTTTGTCACTAACGTTGGATCAACTAGCATTGCCCACGTTAGTGGTCACGTTAAGACCACTAACGTGAAAGTTAACGTAGAGCTGAGATTGATGAGCCAACGTTAGTGACACTCACCTTTGTCACTAACGTTGGAAGATGGCATTACTACCACGTTAGTGGCCACGTTAACTTAGTTAACGTGAGCTCTAACATAGAGAATAGGGGCACTTTGAGCATTAGTGACAAAGGTAAGTGTCACTAACGCTCTCGAAGGTGAGGCATAGCCACGTTACGAGCCACGTTAGTTACACTAACGTGAACTCTAACGTAGGGACAAAGGGCATAAGGCAACGTTAATGGGAAAGGTGAGTCCCAATAACGCTTGCAAAGGGTTATAAGCCAACGTTATTGGGAAAGGTGAGTCCCAATAACGCTAGCGAAGATTTACAAGGCAACATTAGTGGTCACGTTAGTGCCACTAACATTGGAGTTAACGTAGGCTATATGGGGTTGGAACGTTAGTGAAAATTGTGGTTGCCACTAACGTTCTTGAACCCACAATGTCACTTAACGTTAACTTCACTAACGCCCATGCCTAATTCATACTTCTCTGCAAGATGGGCCCACAAAAGATTGGAACCGCTTCAACTCAAGATCCAAAGCCCACATCCAAGACTTGAAGAACTCACTAGAAGATCAAGAAGAGTAGTATATATAGGAGTAGTTTTGAACTATAGAGAAGCTTGGCACTTTGGAGAACTACTCTCTGTATATTTACTTTTCTGCACTTTTAGCTTGGATGTACTCTTTTCTGCCATTTTCCATTTCTAGAGCTATGAACAACTAAACCCCTTTCATTGGGTTAGGGAACTCTGTTGTAATTTGATGGATCAATTATAGTTTTCATTCTCTTCTTCTTTCTTCTCTTTTGATTTACTAGAAAGCTTTCAATCTGAATTCAATTGGTTAGTTGTCTTGGAAAAGAAACTCTCCATAATTGGATCTCCTCTGAGCCTTGGAAAAGGGATGAGGAGATCATGCTAGAAATGCTTTCTCATGTTGGACCAAATTGGGGTCTGGGCGGATATAGTGACATGTAATCCTCCCAACACTTTGATTTGGAAATACATGTGGTATAATCAGTGACCAAACTTCATCTCTTTCTATGAGCAATTAAATCAAGGAATTGGGCAATTGTTCAAGTTTAGAGAGATTGGATTATCAAGGAATTGGAATCCAATCACCTAAGATTGCCAAGGAGATCAATAGATGCATTGATTGAGGAAGAGATGAAAATGAACTTGATCCGGAGAATACAACATCTCCTGAGCCCAGTGAATTCCCCATTTCTGATCTTACCCATTCTTTTTATTTTCTGTCATTTATTTTCATGCTCATTACCCCAAATCCCCATTTAAGATTTTGCACTTTAATTTCTGCTATTTACTTTTTCGTCATTTAATTTTCTGCAATTCTCAATCTACACTTTGTTTAGCTCAACTAGTATACTCTTCCAACTAAAGTTGCTTGACCAATCAATCCCTGTGGGATTCGACCTCACTCTATTGTGAGTTTTTACTTGACGATAAATTCGGTATACTTGCCAAAGGAAAATTTGTTGAAAGACAAGTTTTCGTGCATCAAGTGTCACATAATCATCACATTGATCATGTTCTTGTGTGTGAATGGATATCTTAGAACAAGAATAAGCATGAATTGAATAGAAAATAGTAGTAATTGCATTAATACTCGAGGAACAGCAGAGCTCCACACCTTAATCTATGGTGTGTAGAAACTCTACTGTTGAAAATACATAAGTGATCACTGTGTTCATTGGCTTCAGCCCCAAAGAGGGAACTAGAATAACCAAGACTAAGGTCTAAGGAATAAACATCCAAAGATGATCTAAGGATCCATAGATATGAGTACAATAGTAAAAAGTCCTATTTATACTAAACTAGTTACTTGGTGTGTGCTTGGGCCCACTTCCGGGCCCACTTGGTGTGTGCTTGGGCTGAGCATTGAAGTTTTCATGTGTTTGGGCCAGTTTTTATGTCAGTTTGGGCGTTTAACTGCAGCTTCTATCCTGTTTCTGGTGTTTAACGCCAGAATAGGGCAGGAAATTGGTGTTTGAACGCCAGTTTGCATCGTCAAAACGCGAGTAAAGTATGGACTATTATATATTGCTGAAAAGCCCTGGATGTCTATGTTCCAACGAAATTGAGAGCGTGCCATTTAGATTTCTGTAGCTCCAAAAAATCGATTTCGAGTGCAGAGAGGTCAGAATCCAACAACATCAGCAGTCCTTTTTCAGCCTCTGAATCAGATTTTTGCTCAGGTCCCTCAATTTCAGCCAGAAAATATTTGAAATCACAGAAAAGCACACAAACTCATAGTAAAGTCAAAAAATGTAAATTTTGCTTAAAAACTAATAAAAATATACTAAAAACTACCTAAAAACAATACCAAAAAGCGTATAAATTATCTGCTCATCACTCTCTCAACTCGATACGTGACTAAAGTAAAAATATCTCCTAAGTTTCTTTGAAAAAGTAAAAAGTAATATTCAGCAAAAAAAGGAAACTATGATTCAACCTCCTCTTCTCTCAGCCACTGATAATCATCAATTGGTATTACAGCTTGGTTTCAAAGAGATGAAGTTTTGTAGCTTGGAAAAAAATCCTAATGGCAAACAAGAATGGTTCCAATGTGGTGGCCTACACTTTTATAGAAGGATAATCCAACAACAGACCTCCGTTCTTCAATAGAAAGAACTACAGTTATTGGAAGGAGAGAATGAAGATATTTGTTCAGTCAGTATACTACAACATTTGGAAGATAATCTTGAATGGTCCCCAAATCCCAACCAAAATAGGAGCAGATGGTATAGCCATTCCTAAGACTGAGGCTGAATGAAATGATGAAGATAAAAAGAAGATAGAGTTCAATGCCAAAGATGTCAACATGCTCAACTGTGCTATTAGTTTCGAGGAATACCGAAAGATATCAAGATGTGAAACTGCAAAGAAAATCTGGGACAAGCTCCAAGTCATCCATGAAAGGACTATTCAAGTCAAGAAAACCAGAATAGACAAACTGAGCAAAGAGTACGAAATGTTCTCTATGAAGAAAAGAGAATCTATTGACAAAATGTTTGAAAAATTCAACGTCATCATCAATGCTTTAGATGCTACGGGGATTACTCACCCTGAATCTGTGTTAGTGAGAAAAGTTCTGAGAAGTCTCACTAAAGAGTGAGAAACTAAGGCTATAGTTATAGCTGAGAGCAGTGGCATTAATCAAATGACATATGATGATTTGAGAGAAAATTTACTTGCTTTTGAAACCACTTACTTGAAAAATAACACAAAGAAGAAAGGAATTTCTCTCAAATCATTCTCTGAGTCCCTGGATGATGAATCCAGTGATAATTTATCTGATGATGAGTTTGTTCTTTTTGCTAAAAAATTCAGAAAAAATGATGAAGCTTAAAGAAAGACGCAAGGGAAGCAGCTCAGGAAGATCAAAAAGGGACTTAAGCAAGATCATCTGCCACAATTGCAAAGAGGCTGGACACTACAAGTTTGACTATCCAAAACTGAAGAAAGAAGAAAATACCAAGAAAGAAAAGAAGAAGGGGTTCATGGCCTCCTAAGAAGATTTGAAAAATGATTCAGACGAAGAGGAAGAATCAGAGATCAAATCTCAAACCTGTCTCATGGCCGATCAAACTGATGAGGTAATTATCATTGAACCTTCTACTGAAGACCTTCATCTTATGATTGATCATCTCACTAAGAAACTAAGATACTTCTTAAATGAAAATCATGAGCTTGAATCTCAAAATGACATCCTAAAGGTAGAAAATGCTTTTATCAAAGATAAATTAAGGGAAGTTGAAACCGCTATTGATCTGGTTGAAGAAAACAAGTGGCTGAAGGCTGAACTTAAGGGCTGTGAGAAAAAAACATTCTGTGGTTGCCTATTTGAACTATTTTGAGGAAAATGAAAGGTTGCACAAAGAGGTAAAAATTTTAAAAGAAAATTTGCCCATCTTTGCACAAAACTCTGAAAACCTAAATAAACTCCTGGCTAGTCGAAAACCTCTTTATGAAAAGGCTGGATTGGATTTTCATAAAAAATCTAAAAACACTTTTGAAAAATTACCTTTTTAAATATGGCTTCAACTTCAGATGACACAAAGTTTCAAAACCCAACTAATCTAAAAAAAAAACAGCAACCAAAAAGATTTTGTCATTTATGCAATCGGAATGGGCTTTTTCCTATTCAATGTTTCATATGTGAAAAAATGATTGGAGACAAAGTGTACAAAATAGTTGGCAACTACAATGGTCTTGGCCAAAGGAGATGGTTTAACATTCAAGGATCCAAAAGAATTTGGATATCTAAGGTCACTTAAGATTTTTTTGCAGATGTGCCTAGCATCCAAAAGAAAGGACAACATGTGGTACTTGGACAGCGGATGCTCTAGGCATATAACCAGAAAGTCCACATTTTTCATCAAACTTGACGAGTATGATGGAGGGTTTGTAACTTTCAGTGATAATGGTAAAGGAAATATAGTGGCCATAGGTAAGGAAGGTAAAAATTTCTCATCTTTCATAAATAATATTTTTCTTGTTGACGAATTGAAACACAACTTACTAAGTATTAGTCAATTATGTGATCTTGGATATTTGGTTATATTTAGAAAATTGGACTGCTTAGTTATTTGTGAAAATTTTAGTGTAGTTTTGTTTGAGGCAAAAAGATGTAACAATGTGTATGGGCTCACTCTAGAGGACTTAAAAGATCAAAATGTGACATGTTTTACCTCAATTGAATCTGAAAAATGGCTTTGGCACAAGAAATTGGGTCATGCTAGCATGCACTAAATTTCTAAACTTGTTAAAAAAAATTGATTAGAGGTATTCCTAATATAAAGTTTGACAAAGATATTACTTGTGATGCTTGTCAATTAAGCAAACAAACAAATTCTTCCTTTCAGCCTAAAGATGAAATCTCTACCAAAAGGCCATTAGAAATATTACACATTGATCTTTTTGGTCCCACTAGAACTCAAAGTTTGGGAGGAAAACATTATGGCTTGGTGGTGGTTGATAACTACTCCAGATATGGATGGGTTCTTTTCTTAGCTCACAAAAATGATGTGTTATATGCCTTTTCTTTTCTTTGTAAAAAGATTCAAAAGGAAAAGGATTTGAAAATTGTCCATATAAGAAGAGATCATGGAAAATAATTTGAAAATCAAGATTTTAAAAATTTCTGTGATGAATTTGTGATTTCTCACAATTTTTTATATCCTAGAACACCTCAAAAAAATAGAGTTATTGAAAGAAGAAATAGAAGTCTTCAAGAAATGACTAGGACAATGCTTTGTGAGAATGAAGTTCAAAAATTCTTATGGGCTGAGGGTGTAAACACAACTTTCTATATCTTAAATAGAACCATCATTAGAAAAGGGTTGAAGAAAATCCCTTATGAACTATGGAAAAGAATAGGCATGGCGAAAATCCCCGGCGGGGCGGGTACCCGTGGGGATTTACCAGCCGGCGGGCAGGTATGGGGGTATTTCTACCTGCGGAGACGGGAGACGGGATCCCGTATAATAAATGGGGCGGGGCGGGGTAGAGGTCCCCACCCCATAGAGACCCGCTAAATTCCCATTTATGTGAAATGACAAAAATACCCCTGATATATATATATAATATGTGAGCCATTGGAAAAAACCCTAGCCATCACATATGCTTCACTGCTTTAGAGACAGAGAGTGAGAGTCTCGTCTCCTCTCCTTTCCACTCCTCCTCAAAGTTCAAACCCTTAGCCCCTCCTGTCTCCTTCTCGAACACCGCCGACCACTGCCTCCCATCCTCTAGGTCCTTCAGCGCCGCAGTCTCGTCTCATCTCCTCTCCACTCCTCCTCAAAGTTCAAACCCTTAGCCCCTCCTGTCTCCTTCCCAAACACCGCCGACTGGCAACCATCGCCTCCCACCCTTTGGGTCCCTCAGTGCCGCCTCCCACACTCTGAGTGGCTCAGTCGCTTACTGTAGGTTTCGAGCTCACCGTCGTAGCCACGTCATGTTCTTCTCTTCGTCGCGTCGTTGCCGGTCATTGTCTTCTCCTTGTCACGGCAGACTCGTCGTCAACCGTCGTCTTCTCCTCTTCGCCGTCCATCTGCCAAATCGCCAATCTTCGCTGGTCTGTCCCTTTTCTCCATCAGGTAAGTCAGTCCTGTGGTTTTTGAATTTATGTTTCTGAATTAGGTTGATCTGATTCAAGAATTACTAAATTTAGATTTTTGAATTAGGGTAATTAGATTCTGATTTCTGAATTTTTGAATTAAGGTAATTATATTCTGATTTCTGAATTTTTGAATATTTGAGTTAGGTTAATGAAATTCTGATTATGCTTTGTAGTTTTTGGATATGTTTGATACTTTGGTTATTTTATGGATACGTTTGATATTGTTTGTTGTTGTTAATGTCTTTGGAGACTATGAACATGTTAATGTCTTTGTTATTTTTAATGTTGTTAATGTCTTTGGAGACAAGGAACATGATTATTGATATGATTTTATTCATTTTTTTTCCAATTTTTTTCCATTTTTTATTTTTTTAAAATTTGCGGATATCTATGAGTCCCCGATCCCCGGCAGATATGGAGTCCCCGTTACCCGAGGCGGGGACGGGGACTAGATATGGAGGCGGGGGTGGGGGACATGTCCCCGCCCCCGTGGGTACCTATTTCCATGCCTAGAAAAGAACCCCTCAAAACCTCAAGTACTTTCATATATTTGGTTGCAAATGTTTTATGTTAAATAATAAAGACAATTTTAGTAATTTTGACCCAAAATCTTATGAAGGTTTATTTGTTGGATACTCAACCACTAGTAAAGCTTATAGAGTTTACCTCAACGAACATAGAACTATTGAGGAATCCATACATGTATCTTTTTGCGATACTAACTTTATACCAAGTATTGTCTTAGATTATGATGCAAGAAATGAAGCTGAGAGAAGTTCACAGTTGAATCAAGAAAATGTCAAATTAGGTCCTTCTATGGAAAATGCTAGTTCTGAACCTGCTCCTCAAAATGAAGGAGACATTTCTGTTTTGTCTCCTGATGAAACTAGAGAACTCAGAACGATGAATGAAGTTAAACCAAGTCATAGCCAAGTCGAAACCTCGTCTTAAAATCCTAGAGAGTGGAAGTTCTTAAAGAACTGCCCACACGAGTTCATTATTGGAGATCTATTCCATGGAGTCACTACTAGATCCTCAAGCAAAAAGGCCAAAATCAACAATGTTGCTTTCCTATCCCTATTAGAACCTCAAAATGTGAAACAAGCTCTTGTAGATCCCTCTTGGGTGAAGTCCATGTAAGAAGAGTTAAGCCAATTCGAAAAGAATGAGGTTTGGACTCTTGTACCTTACCCTAATGGTAAGAAGGTAACCGGTACCAAGTAAATTTTCAGAAATAAATTGGGTGAAGATGGTAGTATGGTTCGTTACAAGGCTAGATTAGTGACCCAAGATTACAATCAAGAAGAGGGCATTGACTTTGATGAGTCATTTGCTCTGGTGGTAAGAATGGAAGAAATTCGGTTGCTACTTGCTTATGCTGCCCACAAGGGCTTTAAAATATTTTAAATGGATGTCAAATGTGCCTTTTTGAATGAATTTATTGATAGAGAAGTATTTGTAGTCAACCCCCTAGTTTTAAAAACAAAGATTTTTCCAATCATTTTTTTAAACCATCCAAGGCTCTTTATGACCTTAGGTAAGTTCCAAGATCATGGTATGAAAGACTTAATGCCTTATTGTTGCATAATTTTCTAAGAGGTACTACTGATACTACTTTATTTATTAAAGAATCTAATGATGATTTTTTGCTTGTCCAAGTGTATGTGGATAATATTGTGTTTGGATTGGAAAATGAATCCTTGTGTAAAGAGTTTCTAAATCTAATTACTAGTGAGTTTGAAATGAGTTTGATGGGAGAACTAACATTCTTTCTTGGAATTCAAATCAAGCAAACTCCTAGTGATATTTTTGTCCATCAAGAAAAATATGCCAAAGAGTTAATAAAGAAATTTGGTTTAGAAAACTCCAACCTAATGGGTACTCCTATGCATCCAAATATAAAACTTGACAAGGATGAAATGGAAAAGATGTTGATGAAACCTGGTAGAGAGGTATGATTGGATCATTAATGTGTCTAACATCCTCTAGGCCGGACATAGTTCTGAATGTGGGTGTATGTTCTCGATTTCAATCTCACCCCAAGGAATCACATCTTTTAGCTATAAAACAAATCATTAGATACATACATAAAAGGCACAGCTGACCTTGGTTTATGGTATCCTATAACTAATGAATTTTGTGTAGTTGGTTATTGTGATGCAAACTTTGCGGGAGATCGTGTGGATAGAAGAAGCACCTCTGGGACGTGCTGCTTTATTGGAAAATCCCTAAATATTTGGTCAAGCAAAAAGCAAGCCACTATTGCTTTATCCAAGGCTGAAACAGAATATTTTTCAGCCTCCACTTGTTGTTCAAAACTGATTTGGCTTAAAACTCAACTTGCCGATTACAAACTGAAAATTAATAGTATTTTCTTACTTTGTGATAATATGAGTGCAATAAATATCTCTAAAAATTCTGTGTTGCACTCATGAACTAAGCACATTAGGGTTAGATATCATTCTATTAGGGAACATGTGTAAAAGAAAACTATTGAAATTCAATTTGTAAAATCGAAAGAACAATAGGCTGATATCTTCACTAAGCCACTGTGTCAAAAAAGATTCTGCAAACTAAGAACTGCACTGGAAATACTTGATATTAATTCTATGGAGTAATTGTGTTTTTGTTTTCTTTGTGGTGTTTTTATCTCACAGGTAGTAGGGAGACAAAACTAGGCACGTGATGAACTCTTCAAAAGAACTTAAACATAGCTCAGAAAATTTCTGAACTGAAAATCTGGTTTCAATAGCCCAATATGCTTCCACCACTTTTGGGCTATGTAAGACAAACCTTTTTTGTATGATATGGGCTTATTACTAAAATCATAAAATTATTTTTTAATATTTTTTTTCAATTCTTTCTCTTTTTACTCCATGTCAAGTCATGTCAATCAGAAACTTTTATCATCCTTCATGACTTGCCACTTCAAATTGCATTGTTTTTCAAAATTTAAATTTTTTGAAAACCATTTCATTAAAATTCTTGCTTTAAAAGAGAAGTTTTTCATTAAGTATTAATGATGATTTCTCTTTCAAGGTAACCTATCTCTCCTCCACTAACCCTCTTCGACGCTATCTCTTCCCGTCAACTTTCCTTCCATCATTCAATATGAGAAAAAAATAGCAACAAGAAAGAGAACTGGTGCATTCATCCCTTCTCGAAATCCTCCTCACTCCAAACAACCCCAATCTCACACACATATTCACATACACTCTCATTCATCTTCATCTTATTCCTCTCAACCGAACGAACCCATGGCCAGAAAAATAGTTCATCACAAGGGTTCCTCTGCTAACAAGGGAGCCGAATAATCTCGTGGGAAAGGCGAAAAGGGAAAAGGCACCGTACAGGAAGAAGAAGAAGACCATCCACCATCTCCTCCTCGTCGCTTTATTCCTCATTCTTTCGGCCGCTCTACTCGTCCCTCTAAAGTCTAAGAAGGCCTATACTTCACGATATTAGAGAGTCTCCACACCTTGACTCTCTTGAGTTCAAATAAAAGTATGGTAAATCATCACATTCACATTATGATCCTCATCATTTTGCTAGTTGCACTGACTATGAGTTTCATAAGCAAGTTATTTTGAACCGAACTCTTTGTTCCTCTTTTGGTGTTGATCTTGATGCACTGTCTGAAAAGGAGATTGATTTTAAAAATAGTTTTCATGATCTGAAATGGACTAACAATTTCAAAATTAGAAAGCCTGTCTATTCAAACCTGGTGTGAGAGTTTTATGCAAATATGCTTTTTCATGAAGGAGAACTTCATTCTTTTGTTAAAAATACTCAGTTTGTTTTAAATTCAAGCACCATTAGTGAGGCACTTGGCTATCAAAACATAGGAGCGAGTGTATATATGTCTAGCAAATGGAATAACCATGTTGGCATCTCTCACCAGGAAGCCCGGGCCAGAATCTGTGAAAATTTCTCTTCCATGGATGGCACAACTCCCACACACAAGACCCTAGGTCCTGTTAGAGCTCTGTTACATCGCATCATAACACACATAATCATGCCTCAAAGTGGATCATATCAAAGGGTAACAGTTTGTGACACTATTGCACTTTATGCCATTTTGAACTCCATCTCATTTTTTGCATATCTCATGATTTGCCACATGTGGAATTGTGCCAAAATCGAGAAAAAGAGTTCTCTTCCTTATGGAATGTTTTTAACTTGTCTGTTTGAATATTTTTCCATTGATTTGAGCAATGAACCCGTTGAGAACAAGATGTCTATTATCAAAGGCAGTAATGTACCCAAACAGACTAAAGGCAAAGGTCTCAACGGTACTAAAGATTCGGCTATATATGAAAGTAAAGATGAAAGCCTTCTCTCTTCCTTTGTTGCTGGTACCTCGGATTCACATAAATACTTGATCACTAGGATAGTTAAAACATTTGTCAACAATTTGTCTTTATGACCAAACAAATGGTCCGATCGAGTAAGGAACAGCGAAAGATTGCATTACAAAATGAAAAATCATTAATGAAATCTTATGATAGGATCGAGGTGTTTTTGAAACATCTTGATTCACTTGATGAGGACCAGGTTATGTCAGACAAAGATGAAGATGACTTAAGATACTGAGAACGAAGATTCTAATGCCTAGTCTTGCTCTCTGCTGCCTCTGAATAACTTATACTTTGCTGCCTCTAATATCAAAACTTTGATACATTTCTAGTTTTTCTTAAACTTTATTTAACTTGGATGACTATAATAACTTTAACTATGTTACACTCTATTTGGTATGCATGATTTACTATTTTGGCTGTGTTAATTGTTGTTTATGCTTGTAGATTTCCCTTATTGATAACAAAAGGGGGAGAAATGATGAAAATAAATTGAAACAGAAACAGTACATCATGCTCTATTTTAGTTCTGATTTGGTTTTGAGAATATACTGCTCTGTTCTATTTTGTTTTAGTATGTCTCTATAGGGATAAAATTTCTCTCAAGCTTTAGCTCTGAGTGTGAATATGGGCTATACATATTCCTCATCATGATTGATTTTATAACTGTTTGAACATATCTTAAAAGTAGGTACTACTCCTTTGGATAAAATTGTTTAATCTAGGTTGCTAAAATGCATACATTAAGGGGGAGTTCAATGAACAATGGATAGGGGGTCTTACATTGAATCATTCATCAAAGGAAAGTGTCCTCTCCTAATCCTTTTCAATTCATTTTTAATAATGTTTGTCATCAAAGGGGAGATTGTTGAGTTTGGAAAACTAATCCATATGATGAACAAACATTATAATTGTTGGTTTAACTTATTTGCTTTAGTGTGCAAGAAAAACAAATCAAACATTTTAGCCCAAGGAACAAATAATCAAGCTCACACACTGTGGTCCATCATAACTAAGCTAAGCCCTATCACAAGTCCATAAACCAACTATGAGAAAATAAATAAATGAGCCCAAAATCATTCAAACCTCATACGGTTACCTACTCTCATACCTCAAGAAACATGAATTTCAAGTTCAATTCACTTTAATCCTATTTAACTTCCACCGAAAGCCAACAGTCCTCTCTTCTCTCTCCTCTCTCCTTTCACTTCGGTTACGTCATTCACAAAGAAGAAGCGAGAAAAGAAAAGTGCAGAAGTTATGGTAGGTTGAAGAACAAAAGACTTGTTTTCAATTCCAAGCAAGAAGAAAGGGATACAACCAAAAAGCTAATCATACTTTGGTAAGAGCACATCAAAAAGTTTCTTCCTTCTTTTGTGATACACCGAGAAACTAAGAAAAAATCCACAAAGTCTCAAGCACAAATCGAGCAACTATGGAGGAAGTGAAGTCGAATTTGGTCAGTTGCTCATCTATGGACCAAATCTAAACTTGGAGCCAAAGCAAAACTCTACGGTCAAGATTGAAGAAGCTTGAAGAAAAAGTACGAGAGAGAATGGGTAAGTTGCATGCAACAGATTTGGATCTCTTTCTCATCACTAACAAAGCAGTTGCAAGCTCTGTGAAGGAGAAGAAGACAATATGGACCTTGAACTAGCTTCAAACTTAGAAGCTTCACTCTTCTATAATAAGGGTGAACGGCCAAGGGTTGAAGGCAAGAGAAAAAGAACAAAGCACAGAGTTTAGTTCTCATAGCTTCCTAAACTTTTGAGTTCTTCTCCTTCATGGTTCTTATTTAGTATTTTTTTTCCTCAATTTAATATGTTTGAGTCTCATTGAAAAAGGCAAACATGGTGAGGTTTGTAAGAAAAAGCCAATGAGAGGTAAAAGACAGTGAGTTAAACTAGGAGAAAAAAAGTCATAAAATGTCACAGATTTTTTTGTACATCTTTCTGTTTTGTTTCATGATCCTGTGGAAATTTTCTTACAAGTTGGGTTAGCACTTGGCTGCTGAAAGTTAGGTTGAGTCCTAGTCAAATTCAGATTGGGTTAGAATCTGGATTTGTCCCAGATAGGATTGGGTAGATCCTAGGGAAAGCATTGATGTATGTAATGTATTGAAAAAGTTAGTGAAATTCTATCATAATTGTGAAGGGGACTAGATGTAGGCTACATTGTACTAAGTAACTGAACGAGGATACATTTGGGTGTTACTTCTTCTTTTCTACTTCGCTTCCGTTTTTGTTACTCAGTAGACAAAATGAAAATGTCTCTCAACTCGATACGAGACTAAAGTAAAAATATCTCCTAAGTTTCTTTGAAAAAGTAAAAAATAATATTCAGCAGAAAATGAGGTTAAGATTCAACCTTCCCTTCTCTCATATTTTCATAATTATTGTTTCACCTTTTTAACAAGAACTTATGTCACAGTTAAAAATTTTCGGTGTCAAAATTGAAAAACTTCTTGTGTCACAGTAAAAAAATTTCGGTGTTATTTTCTAATAAATTCTGTCTAATTCAAAACTTTTTCTATAAAAAAAAAAGAGAAAAAAATTAAACAAAGTAGAAGAAATATATAATGCTGTAAAATCATCAAGAAGAGGAGGAAGAAAAAAAAAGAAAAATGCAGTAACAACAACAATAAAAGAACGACAATGATGAAAAAACACGCAAAAAAAAGATAGAACGCAAAAAAAAAATATTCATATTAAAGAGAACAAGATACAAGTTAATTAAAGAGAACAAGATACAAGTTAATAAAGAGATACACTCTCACTGATGAGATTGTTTTTTATTGTATTTAAACAAATTAAATTAAACTTGATTACAAAAAAACTTAGAAAACTTAGATATATAACGAGACTATTCTTAGTTTATTACTTATCTCCATTCACACAATAATAATAAATTAATTAGATGAATACATGCAATTTGGTATGGTAATAAATTAATTAGATGAATACATAAAATTATATATTAATTAATTTTTTATATATAATATAATCAAATCTTAATAAAAATATAAAAAATAATACGTATAAATATATATAAAAATGTTTAATAACTATTTTGATAATTAATTTTTTATGTCAAATATATAATATATTCCAAAATCGATATTGAGCTGCATATAAATATTTGTATCAATGTCGATATTGTGGAGAAAGAGACCACGTGGCATGTTAAAGTGAACAAAATTCAAGTTTTTAAATTCTAAATTTAAGTCTCAAAGTCACACTTACTTATATGGCCACCAACATTACACGACACCCTGATTCATTCACTAGGTGGATCTGTGATAGCTTGTTTCATCTGTTAACCAGCTGCTGCAACATAAAGATAAAGATGATTGGTCTATTACAATTTAATAATAATTATACTACATGTATATTAAAATTAATTATTAACATAAAATATTTAAAAATATAAAATATATTAAAAATAAATTAAATAATATATATTTATATATAAATATATAATAATTTTATTTGATAATATATAATTTATTATTTATCAAAAGTATAAGTAATTCAATTACGTTTAAATTGTGATTTTTAATATTATTTTATTTGTCCATTTAGTTTCCAAATGAAAATATACTTTATAATTTATTATTTAAAAACTTTTAAGAAATACAATTACTATATTGTTTATTTCATCCTTATCGTCTTGATACAATAAAAAGTAACAAAAACAATAATAAGCACAAAAAAGGGGCTCGGTAATTGGATTTAAGTATACTATTTAAATTTTTATTAACTATAATTTATAACATATTATATTATTGACGTAAAAACATCAGTCACCAATTAATTATTATAAAACATATATTTATGTTTATAAAAATTTTAATTATATTATTATGATAATTTTGACTGTTTTATTTGTAAAAGTTATAATTATTCTAATATAAAATAAATAATTATTTTTATAATTGATTACTTTAAAAAAATGTAAAAAAAAATATACGTCTAAAAATATATAAATACTTTTTGTGTTTATAAAATATTATTATATTTTAAAAAAATATTATTTTTTATGTACGTTATTTTCGTATATTTTTATGATATAAAAATTAATTTTTATTTTTTATTAATTATTTTTAATATTAAAATAAAAAATATTCAAAATAACATAAAAGAAATAATAGTCTATATGATATTAGAAAATTTTTAAGTATATTAGTATTTGAATAATTTTTAATTATTAATTTTAATTATAAAAAATATATATAATATATATAATTAAAATTTACTAAAATATTAGTATACTAATATACTTAAAAAATTTTATACAATATTTTTTATCACTATATATAAACGATAAACGATAAACGATTATATGAATAGATGAAGAGGACACACGTGCTAAGCATCAAGAATTTAGATGAGTAAATAGTATTAATTTTTAAATTTTTATAACAGTAGGAATTTTTATATGCACACTAGCTAGAACCTAGTTGGACATTTTGGTAAATTTAATTTATTTTGGTTCACCGTCTTAAACTCTTATCACACAAAACAGGGGTCGCTTTTACAACCAGTTTCCAAACCAAACAATACTATGGGGTGCTACCACCGAGTGCAACAAATGCTGGTCTGGCTTTTAAATATATTTTTTTAATTTTAATTTTAATTTTAATTTTAATTTTAATTTTAAATTTCTTTCCTTTTATCTTTTTATTTAATTTTGGTCCAAATTTTAGGTTACTGTTTTCCAGCCAAAAGCACAATACCATGTCATATAGCCCCTAGTTTTCTCAAAGCATTGATTTTCTCCCTAATGTGACATTCATATTATATATATTTTACATTGTTATGTTATTATAGCATCTAGAGAAGGAAAAAGAAATATCTTCTTAATCATAATCCACAGAAAAGAAATTCCATCCTGTAATAATATGCACTTTTTCACCATTGCATTAAATATCTTCACATCTTCTTTCTTATTCTTATTCAAGTCAACTTGACTATATCATTTCACTTCTTCCTTATACGGTCTTTATTCAAAATTTGATGTTTCTTATTCTAGACTCAAAAGTTGAAGCATATTTAATACACCTAGGACTCCAAAGGGATTGATCCAGTGGGCTATATCTATGTTAATCTTATATATTTATTACCTTGAACCTTAATCTGTGTATGTGTGTGTATAAAATTGTTTATGTGAAAGCACTAATTGATTCATCAGAAGGAAGATTTTTGTGTGTGAGTATTATGGAGTTGGAACAAGGTGGTAGAGAAAGAATTGTGCATAATCATGTTAGTAAAGTTGGTTATGTGAATGGTGTGATAAACAAGAGGAAGAAGCCTTATAGAAGGGTTAAGAGGTCAGTGATTAGGGTTCCAAGGGCTCTTCAGGAACTCTTTGTTTCATGCAAAGACACATTCAAAAGCCCAGCCACTATTCCTTCACCACATCATGTTCAGACACTTTGCCGCATCCTAGGTATGTCACATTAGATTTGGTTCTTTTAGTCGTTTATTTAGTGTGTGTGAGATGTTATCCTAATTATTTTAGTGGAATAATTATGTCAAATTTACCTACACTTTGTATATTAGGAGTTTGTTATTACACATCGATATTTTGTTTCATTTGATGAGTCTTGATCTGTGTAGACAGTCATTTAAAACAACCATTAAAATCACTTACTAATTATAAAATATATTACCATACAAAATATTTATTAAAAATAAATTAAATAACACATTTATTTGATTTTAGTGTCCAAATAAATTTTTAATTATTATCATATGTAGCATAGTTTCATGAGGTTAGATATTTTGGATATGCTTGGATTTTGAAAATGGTTTCCTTTGCATGTTGTTGTGGCCATGCATTTTGACCTCTACTTTCCCGAATTAGATAAAATTTCAAACAAGAATGCAAAGCCCCAAAAGGCCAAAACAAATGTTTGATCAATTTTTTTTGCGGCACAAAAATAAACAGAACGACGTTATTGTTATTAATTATTATTATTATTATTTCCAAAGTTATTATTATTATTATTATTATTATTATTATTATTATTATTATTCTAAAGTTAGAAATGAGAATCAAATTTGCCACCTCTTGGTGAATATGGCGAGAATATATCATTTTATCCAGAACTCGTTGGCATTGGTATTATTATTAATTTATTATTATTATTATTATTATTATTAAGGGATGGATGAATGAATGATGACTTTACATTAATTTATTTAATTTTTTGAAGGCTTATCACACTTACCATAGAAATACAAAATATCGCCAGCCATAGAAACCAATTTAAAAATTTGATTTTTTTTCCGTAATTATTCTTTTGAATTTTGATGGTATATGGCATCAGTTTTAATTCCCCCCTTTATTTTATTTTTTTTTTATGATAGTATTATTTTTTATTACCTAGTTAATCACTGCCCACAGGAAACTCTTCTCTATTTAATTAGTTTACTTCCATTCTATGTTTATAATTGATTTATTTTTTAGATGTTTGCTCTGATACTTAAAAAGTATTGTCTAATTATTAAAATAGGTAAAATAATTAATTCTAAATTTAAAAGTATAAAAGTTAAAAAAATTTTAATATTTTAAAATTACTATTAAAGGTAATTTAGATAAAAATTAGACACTAAACAAAAAGCACTATAGAATTGTCCTATTTTTTATTACTTAATTAATCACTGTCCACATAAATCTCTTTTCAGCTCAATTAATTATTTACTTTCTATTATGTATATTTGACCTAATTAGCCACTGCCCACAGAAGCCTCTTTTCTACTTAATGAATTAGCTATTTACTTTCCATTTTGTTTGTTTGGACAACATCCCATATAATAATTAGTTATTTTCATTTTTTTAATTTCTATTAGAAAGAATTTTGAAAATAGAAAATATAATGTAAAATATAATTAAGAAATGAAATTAGAAAGGAAAAAACCGTTTGAAATTTCCTCCTCAAAATTCAATTATTCAAAACAAATCATAGAAAGATACACATTTCTTGGTGCATGTGCAATTATATGTCTTAACTCTTAAGGGAAATTAATCCAAGTCCCAACACCCCTCTTCCGGCCTTTTTTTTAATTTAAATAAAATAAATTATTTATTTACTCAAATAAATCGTAGTACACAATTTTACCGTTTTGAACGTTTAGTTGTTTTTTCTTTGGCAAAAAAAAGCGAAAAAAATTTTGCAAATTATGAGGATTGCATCCGTCTAAAATGCAAGTTCATATATTTAGTAAATATGCATGTGTATATAAAATAAAAAATATGTATATGTATTATTATTCTAGCATGATTAATATACGGATAATGGGGGTAATGGCTGAAGAGTAAAATTTGGGTGAAGACTAAACTCTAAAGATTATTTTTTAGTAAAGAAAAAGTTCCAAAAAAAAAATTGCACATGGTTCTTATAAATTTAGTGAAAATTTTCAATTTTTGCCGAAGAAATTTCCTTAAACATACATATGGACTGGCAATTTATTTCTCTAATTTTTATGTATGTCTTGCAAATAATAATAATAACAATAATAATCAGATGATATAAAGCCAGAAGATGTTGGGCTGAGTAGAGATCTGCAATTCTTTAAGCCTGGAAAGAATATCATCAAAGAGAATCAAAGGGTCACTTACACAACCATGTACAAGTGTGACAATTTCTCCGTAAGTGTTGCTAATTATATATATAATTCTAGTGTCCTAATAAACTGCTAATAACTTGATTAATTAATTAATTATGTTGGAATTTTTGCATGCAGCTTTGCATCTTTTTTCTCCCTGAATCAGGAGTCATTCCCCTCCATAACCACCCTGGGATGACAGTTTTCAGCAAACTTCTCTTGGGAAAAATGCACATCAAATCCTATGACTGGGTTGATGAGCTTGAGGCCGAGGTGGAGGTCGAGGCTGAGGCTTCCAACAATTTGATGCAACAAAATTCTAAAGGTAAGCCTCTCTCTAATACACATGAAACAAGTATAAATATACACAAATATATGGTGACTAATTTGGTAATTGAATTTCAATATTAAGTATATATTTAACTTGGTTTCCAACAAATTCGAAAACAAACATTTTGGTCCTTAATAAATCTTTATTACTTTGGAAGTCTCTGAAATTTATTTTTTAAGACAATTTGGTCCTTTTATCACTTATAATAAAATGTTTAATATATAATAGACAAATAAGTTCTTATTAACAAATTTTATTATAAGAGAATTTGATCCCCAATAAATATTATTATAAGACAAATTAGTCATCTCAACAGGGAGACTTTAAAGTAATAAAAATTTATAGAGGATCAAAGTGTCCAATTTAAAATAATTTTAAGAACCAACCTGGTGTTTACTCTCTAATATTTATAGGAAATCTTTTATATACATATATCTTTAATCACAGATTTGAACAAAAAGCATGTGGCACCATATTTATATACACACTATTTGAAATAAAGCAAATGAAAGAAAACAGATATTGTAATGAAATTGATCATGAAATCAAATGAAGTAAATAGTGTGGTCAATTAACGATTGTGATATTTATGCAGTGAGATTGGCAAAGTTGAAAGCAAATAGAGTGTTGACGGCACCATGTGACACTTCAGTGTTGTATCCAACAAGAGGGGGAAACATGCATGAATTCACAGCAATAACACCTTGTGCTGTTCTTGATGTAATTGGTCCTCCTTATTCCAAACAACATGGCAGAGATTGTTCTTACTACAAAGATCACCCTTATGCTGCTTTTTCTACCAGTAAGCAACACTTCGCTTCTTTTTTTCTTTTTTTGGGTCTCGGTATCCTAAATTGCTATATCTGGAATATTGGGTTCCATATATTTAATACTAATAAAAGAAACTTGGGATTCAAATATCTCTGTTGCTTTATTGTTCTTTTTGGTCAAGTTCAAGCTTTCCAATGCAAAATAATTTTTCTTTGGTCATGATACTATTGAATATAAATTTAATAATGGTACATATATCGCATGGGAATTTACTTTTATTGTATAAGGATAGTAAAATATCAAACTAAGATCGGTTGGAGTAATAAATTTCAAACAAAAATTGAATTTGATGGCAGGATATCCATTGTATTTTTTTTTTTAAAAAAAAGGGGCTAACACACTATTGAAAAATTTTGTAAAATGTTGAAAATAAGGTTTTCTATGATAATGCAGATTATGCACATTTTATATTTTATGAACACATTAATTTGCATTTCTACATGGAACAAATATAACGCAAACTTTTTGTCTTACAAACAGTTAAACCTGCCTTATTCTGTAAATACACTTGGACTGTGATTCTTAGTTTGTCACTAGGATAGAATAGATTTGAATAACTTTACACCTTTATATTTCTAGAAAAAGCTTAAAGACGGTAATTTTAATTTATATTGGCGAAGACTTTAGCTACCAGTCTAACATCTTTAGCCTAACAATCTAGCATTATATTTTTTTGAAAATGTTTTGAAATATTATTAAAATACTTATCAAAAATAATAAATTGTGAGAGTCCGAATTTCTTTTTGATGGATACTTCTATGATAATAACATCTTCACATGAAAATAATATTATAGACTATTAAATGAATTGATATATTTAATTAAATATATTTAATTAATTATTTAAGGATTTATAATTGTCACCTTCATATAACCTTTATATAAATATGTCATGAGTATTTTTCTTTCTCCGTATACAATCCGGGACTTTATACCTTCAATTGGTCATAACTGTTCCACTATTTGCAAATGTTGGCAAGTGGCAACCCCATGTGTGCACTTTATGGTGGTCCGTAGAATAAAATATTATTTAAACATAATTATTATCGAATGTTAAAAGACATATTATGTATTTATGGCTACTTGCTGGATAAAATGTGAATTCTATTAGTTACATAGTATCCTATATTATGTTCAAGAAATATTTTTCCATTTATATATTGCAGATGAAGAGATGGATAAGGGGAAAGAAGCGAATGTATATTGGTGGTTGGAAGAAATTGAAGTGCCAGAGAACTCTCAAATGGATGGGATTGAGTACCTTGGTCCTCCCATTGGTGAACCATCCTTTTAGATTTTTCCTTTTTGTTTTTTAAAAACAAAAAATGGTAATTTCATATATAATATAGCACTCTTGCTAATTTCTTAGTATCTTGATGTGCATACTGCTACGCGTATATAGAAGATCCCTCTCCCCTTTACCATTTTGTGTCAATAGTTCAAGAATTGAAGCATGTATTTTGCTTTGTTCTTCGGTTTAAGTGTGGCAACATGCATTTTATTAGTGGATATCCAATCTAACCTCATTTGGTTGATACGATTGTCAAACTAATTTACAGCGGATAAATTAGGTTCGAGTAGGGTTTTTGTACGAATTGGAATTTGTATATGTATATGTTATATTGTACGAATCAAGATCTGTATATTTATATTTTTATATATTTATATAAAAATATATTTTAAGTAGATATTGAATCAAAAATTTTTCACAAAGTACAAAAATTCTAAAATTATTAATTAATAATTTAATAATTTTTTACATAAAAAGACAATTCTGTTTTAAATTATTATAAATGTATATAATAATATTACATTTTTTTAATACGATCGGGTATCCGCATATTAATAACATGTAGAATTAGAATTAAAATATTTTCAATTCAAAATATAATTGAGTTTATACAAAAATTTTAACTTAAAAATAGAATTAAAGTTGATTCTAAATTTTATTTTATCCTACTTATTGCCATCTTTACTTTCGTTGTTTTCTTAAAATTTAGCCCTAAATTAAATGAGAGCTGTTATATTGTTGGTCCTTTTACTTGTTGCCAGTTGGTATTACTTTATTTGTGGGAAAAAAATATTTTCGTTCTTTAAGAAGATACTATTTAATGAGTTTCTATTTTTTTTTTTTTTCAGAAGTCTAGGTAACTAAGTCTGATCCTGCAAACTTCTTTAAAAATTAACTAATCTTTTGATATGCTAAAAAAAATATTTTAAAGTATAGAAAAAACAACATTCAAAATCATACCATAAAAAATATTTGAAAATATTGAGAAAAAGTTATCTAAAATCATATTTGAAAATATAGGAAAAAGAACGTTTGAAATCATACAATAAAAAATATTCGAAAGTGTAAAGAAAAGATTATTCAAAAGTAAGAGAAAAATAAATATATTAATATTTATTTTTATTATTTTATATGTAAAAAAATCTAAAAATATAAAAAAATATAAAAAACTATAAGAAACATTCCGAAACTTGAATAACCAAAAGACTAATTTAGTGATTACTAGTAACTAGCACTAAATATATAGCAGGGTCCAACAACAAAAATTATTAGTAGCATATAAAATAAGTACTAGATCTGTTACGATTAAATGTTAGGAAGGATACTCATTAAGCCTGTTAGAATTACTTAGTTTTTTAGAGTATAAATAAGGGATTATTAATTTATTACCATTGTATCAAAGAAGAAATTGATAAATTGATACTGAATTTAGTTTTATTATTGGAGTTTTTCTTCCTAATTTAAAGAGCGGATTCTAATAAGATTAGATTCACTAAATATACAATTTTGTTTTCTCATCTTTCCACTACATTCCTCACGACAATCTAATAATGCTGAACGAGAAAGCAAAAGAGAAATAAGGCGAGTGAGTGACGATGGAAGACGGCGGCGGGACTAAAGCCTTGGTTTGTGATGACGACAGTGAAGGCTCCAATCGACGGTGGTGGAATTACTAGAAAACGGAGCATGCGAGCAGAAATACGAAATTTACGTAATTAACATAGATGAAATACCAAACTTTTTACTAAAAAATGTGATATATCAAAAACTACATCATTTTTAGACTTTAGGTCATGATTTCTTTAATCCTATTTGAAAATTGTGACCTAAAATCCTTGGCCTTAACTTAAAAAAAAATTGGTCACTAATTTTTTCAAAAACATGACCATAGATGTTTAAGGGTTTTTTTATTTAAATAAATATATAAAAATCATTAATTTCCAAAATACGCATAGATGAAATTGTTGATAAAAATGCGCACGGCCAATTCATGGGAGCCGCCTGCGAAGTCGAATTCGTCATCAACTCAGTCTAGGCACTCAGATTTAATTGCTGGTAATCTATGCAGACCTTCCATACATTATGGACTCTGGTTGCTACTAGCTCTCCACTATCTGCCTTTATCATAGTTACTCCAGATTTTTTAGGTACTACTTGAACAGAACCTACCGATTTATTATAAAAAATGGAATAGATAATGTCTGCCTTCAGGAGTCTAGTAGCCTTTTTTTTACCACGTTAAGGATTGTTGGGTTCAAACGCCTCTGAGGTTGTTGGACTGGCTTGGCACCATCTTCCAAGAAAATGCAATACAGACATGACTGTGGGCTTATTCCCACAATGTCATTCAAGCTCCATCCTATCGCTTTCTTGTACTTCCGTAACACCTCAAGCTCCCTTGTAATTATCACCAGAAATTTGTTGTCTTCTTCTAGGAATGCATATTTCAAGTGAGGAGGAAGAGGTTTCAACTCCTCATTGGAATCTTGACGTGATAATTTATCCTCTTAGAATAATGGAGGTGGTGGAGCATCTTTATCATGGTCATTACTTTTCTCCATAGTTGGACTTTTAATATCAAGCCTCAATTTTCCACACAATTCATTGTGAACTTCTACTACAACCTATGATGTTGGACCGAAGGATAGAGTGAACCTCTAGTGGGACTATGGCCTTCCTGAATCATTCGGAGACATTTCAAGAATATAAAAATCACCAGAAAGATCAAACCCTTGATGCTTATACCAATATGTCCTCAGCAATTCCCACAACGAGATTATACTCTTGTTGGCCAATACAAACGAACAGCTAACCACTTCAACTGTGGAAGATTTAACCTGTTATAGACTAAGAGCGGCATAATACTAACACATGTCCCTAGATAACACATGCAATCAACAAACTGTATACTATCAATAGTGTAAGAAATTAGACAAGGGCCTGGATTACCACATTTTTCAGGAATAGTTTTCATTAAGAAAGAAATAGAACTTCCCAATGAAATAGTCTCTAAGTCATTAATCCTATCTTTATTAATGCACAAATCTTTCAAAAATTTTACATACTTTGGTACTTGTCGGATTGCGTTAAAGAGAGGGATTGTTACCTCAACTTTTTTGAAAATATCCACCATGTTAGAATCCAATTCCAAGTGCTTCTTAGTCTTCTTCACTGTGGTTGGAAACTGAATGGAAATAGGCTCTTCCACAACAATTTTCTTCTTGGGATCCGTAGCCTTTGCTTTTTCTTTCTCCTCATTAACAACCACTTGTGCCTCCTCTTCATCCATATCCTCTATCTCAACAATTTCTTCCTCAAGAGCATCCTCCATTGCAATTGAATCATTGAAAACCCTCTCCTCTTGTATAGTATCGAACCTTAAGATAATGGTATTAAGAATGCCCTTGGAGTTTGAGAGTAGTTGATATGGGATTCCACTTGAATTTGAAGGTTGAAATGGGGTTGAATTGTTGTTGGATGACCCCATGGATAACCGGAACACGACATCGGTCAAAGTGGCTAGATCGCCTCTTGGCGCTTAATCAACTCTTGTTGTTCTCTTCTCGTATCTTTTTGTTCTTGAAGGAGAATACGGAGGGTGTCATCCATTAGTGATTGGTTTGAAGAAGAAGAGGGGTAAGTGATTTGGGGTACTTAGGGTTGTCTTTGATGTGGAGGTTGATATCTTTGACCTTGTTGTTGTTGTTGTTGAAATGGTGAACTTTGTTGATATTGTTGGTTTTATGGTTGATTACGATATGGTTGAGGGTTATTGTTCCATCTTTAGTTTGAGTTGTCCCGCCACCCTTGATTAGAATTGTCTCGCCACCCTTGGTTATAGTTGTTCCCTTGTTGATAGGGACCTTGATTCTCCGGGTGGTAGTTTGAACAGTTATAGAACGGATTAGCCACCGCCAACACATTGTCATCTTGGAGTTGGAGACACTCATCAATGTAATGAGAACTACATGAGCACACTCTACACACTCTTTGTGGTCCTTTGATTTGATATTGTTGTGGGGCTCTTTGAGTTCTTGGGGGTCTTTGTTGTGATTGATGTATTTGTTTGAGGATGATGGTCATCTCTTAAGGTTTTGTTTAGAGCAGATTCACTTGGGGACACTTCCACAATAGCTTTGGATCGGGAGTTTCTCACTTTCAAATGTTGGGTGGATTCGGCTAAGTCGGAGATGAGTTACCAAACTTCCTCCACCGTCTTGTACTTCACAAAAGAACCATTGCTAGAGGCATCTAGGAGGATTTTATCTTGAGGCTTAAGACCTTGACAAAATATGTTATCAGAACTAAATCTTTTATTCGGTGATGAGGACAAAACTCAAGTAGTTTCTTGAATTGCTCCCAGTACTCCAGGAGCGTCTCCGAGTCACTTTGTATGATCCAAGAAATTTTCTTCCTCAACCGATCAGTCACCTCAAGAGGAAGAATTTATCCAAAAACTCTCTTTGGAGTAGGTCCCGATTTGTAACCACCTCATCAGGCTGAGTGCAAAATCATTCCTTCGCTTTTCCCTCAATGGAAAAGAAAAAATCGAAGACCAAAATCGCATGCTCATCTGACCCATGTCTTCTAGTGGTTGAACACAGTACTTGGAAGTCTTTCAAATGCTTGATCGAATCTTCATCAGGCGATCCATGAAACTTAGGAAGCAGATTTATCAGACCAGTTTTCAGCTCAAAGTTGGCATCCAAGTCAGGATAATGGACTTGGAGCGGTTGGAGGGTAATATCAGGTGCGCCCACCTCCTTGAGAGTAATTCTCCTTGGAGTAGCCATAGTCTCAACACCTGTATTAGTAGAAGCAATGTTAAAAGAATCAACAGAGGAATAAAGAGTTCCTTCGTTGAAAGACGACTTGAAATTGACATCAGAAAAGGTTGGTGAATCGGCAAAAGCCGCTTCACTGCACGTAGTTGGGGTTAGAGACCATGGTGAACGGCTGGTCCGCTAACCCTGCAACCTGTGGCATCACCGGGGTGGTCAAAGTAGAGGGAGAAGATCCAGAAGTCCCGGGGATACCGTAAGAAATCCTTCCTCTACCCCAACCACGGCTACAACCACGACTAGTAGCCTGATCCGCAGCACCTCTACCTATCGTGATGTCTGCAAATATCAAATTATCTAACAATTTTGTGACAATTTCTAAAAAAACAGTCATCAATGTAATGATTAACACAATTAGACAATTTCAAACACTTCAACAATTCGAAACCTAATGTATTGAATCTAACCTAATTTAATCAACCTAAATCCCCTAAGATTATAAAACTAAAATGAACTAACTTTGAAATTGATTCAAAATTAAAATTGAAATTCTACTCAAACCTAAACTAAATTAAAGGAATTGGAAAAGAGTTGTTCAAGAACCTGTAATGAATGAAGAACAAAGCAAGAAATAAGGGAAGAGGTAGATGTTGCAGTGGTGGTCACCAAAGTTGCGATGGCGGCAGATGGTGGTGACGGCGAGAGAGAGAGAGAGAGAGAGAGAGAGAGAGAGAAGGGGGAAGATGGAGAAGAAGGAGGGGTCGGCATAAAGGGTTGACGATGACGGCGAAGGGGTGGCAATGGCGGTGGTCTCGGCGGCGGCAGATGGTGGTGATGGCGACTGAAAGGAGAGAGAGAGAGAGAGAGAGAGATGATGATGGTGATGGTGGTGAGAGTTCGAATGAGGAGGAAGATAATTTGTGATTTGAATTTATACCCCTTTTACTGTCAGATTTACCATCGAAAAATTCCGACAGTAATCTATTACGGGTCACCAAAATAGAGCGTTTCACTAATTAGAGTTATCGTCAAATTTTCTCGATAGTAAAAGACGCGCCAATTTAATTTATTTTTCCTACAAATATTACCATCGAATTTACCGTCAGAAAATAGAATCTGTTGGTAATTACTTAACCTTATGAATTTGGTGTCGTTATTGCCGGTGAATCCAACGGTAAATCTACCGCTACTCTGCGATGCTAAATCCGATAGTACTTAATGTTGTTTTTGTAGTGTTATAACTTTTTAAAAAATATAACTTTCAAAAAAATATGGTATTTATATTTCGTAAATCAAACAAAAATGACTTTCAACACAAGGAGCAATAATTATATTTAATAAAATAGTTTTTACAATTTAAAAATATAATAAACATCCATCGATCAAATATAAAAAGAATTTAATTTTAATATGTTATTAATGATAATAATTTTACACCTAAAAAGGTATTCAAAATCAAATGTATTCGAACTTGTAAAACCTTTTAGATTATCTAAATCAATAGGGCTTGGTGGCTAATAGATATTCAAAATCAGAATGTATTTGAACTTGTAAAATATTTTAGATTATCGTTGTCATCGTTCTTTTTTTTCTCCTTCTTCTTCTTTTTTATTTAATTTCTCCTCATTTTTTTTCTTATTCTTCTTTATTATCATCATCATCTTCTTCATCTTTTTCTTTTTTTATGTATATTCAAAAAATTAAAACACATAAATTTTAATTTACAAAATAAAAATTTTGGTGTACAATACAAAAATTTTTGAAAAACTATACGTCCATAATATTGACACACAACACGCAAAATATGTATAGCACAAAGATTTTGATATACAACATAGAAATTTTGGTGGACAACACGTAAATTTTTGAAGGACCACATGCTGAGAACATTGACTCAGCTAATCAACAAAATATATTCATAATAAAAATTTATGTGCTATGTGCAAAAATTTCTGTACTACATGCAAAATTTCCATTTTATATCAATAAGTTTATACTATGTGAAAAAATTTCTGTACTATATAAATAAGTTTAGGTTAAATTACATAGTTGGTCCTTATACTTTTAGTGAAATTACAAATTGGTCCTTATACTTTAAAAGTTTGTAATTGGTCCCTAAAAAGAATTAAAATTTACAATTTAGTCTCCGCCATTCAAAAAATGTTTGATAATATTCTCTATTTTAAACATGTGAGTTGCACATGTTTGACAATAGAGACCAATTTGTAATTTTAGTGAAAGTATGGAGACCAACTGTGTAATTTAACTATCTAAAAATGACCAAAACTCTCAAGGCTATCTGAATCCACCCCACCCCTCCCCAGCTCTCTCACTCTCACTTTCTCACTTACCAAAATGGCACCCCAATCATAGCGCTCTTTGTCTCTCACCTCAGCTCACAATTGTCGTGTCTCTCACCTCCATCACCACGCCAAATCCACTGATAAATTGAGTTGCTATTTTTATGTTGATTCGTTTTTTTTTTTTGAGAAAGTGAGAGTGAGAGAGCTAGAAAGGGTCAGGGTGGGTTCAGATAGCTTAGAGAGTTTCTGGTCATTTTCAAATAGTTAAATTATACAGTTGGTCTCCATACTTTAAAAAATTACAAATTGGTTCCTATTGTCAAACATGTGCAGCTCACATGTTTAAAATAGAGATTATTTTGAGAATATTCTGTTAAACCAAATACTTTTTGAACGGCAGAGACTAAATTATAAATTTTAAATCTCTTTAGGGACTCAATTATAAAATTTTAAAGTATAGGGACCAATTTGCAATTTCACTAAAAGTGTAGGAACCAACTCTGTAATTTAACCATAAGTTTATTTACTCTCCAATAAAAATTTTTGTGCTTAAGAAGCGCGAAAAAAGAAAAGCTATGATGCACGACTTGGTTAAACTTTGTCAAAAATATTTGTACTTATAACATTGTCAGATTTGTATATCAAAACTAGTGCAATGCCTCTCCATTGCGCAAAATGTTAATTAAATCTCTTTTAACTATTTTGGATAATTTTTCTATCTATGATAATTCACTATCATATTTAACAAGCAATTATAACAAATTGTAATATTTACGGACTTACTACAAGGGTTTTATTATCTTCTACTCAAATTGGGTTGTAATCAGAGCAAAAATAAAGTTTCTTCAACCTGAAAGATAACACCACAGTAGAAACACAATTTTGACAGTTATTTATTTTTGTATGGTAATTCTACGCGAAACAGTTTGGTGCAGCTCGAAATGCCTAATCGTCACCAAAAAAAGATGTAAAAACACAACAAGGTGCATTTCCACGAGTTAAGACGAGATTCTAACTAAATCCTAAGGAGAGAGAATTTAAGAAGGAAAAGAAAATCAAAATTTGATTTTTAATTTAAAATTTGTATGGGAAATATTATGTCTAATCAGTTTTGTTGTTTTCCTTTGTAACTATTTAGCATTACCATTTGTGAATCAACTACACACTACTTGTTGAGCAACTATGGTTCCAACCATCTTTAGTATAGTAATAGATTAAACTCATACAAAAATACTTTTAAAAATCATACACTTAAATAAATTTTACCAACTCTATTGTCATCGCTCTTCATTTTTGATGGAAGTTGTACATTTCTAAACATCCACAAATACCCGCAGTAGTGTTAAAAATAAGGTGAATGTTATCTTACCCTCTCTAAAGTAACATGTAAGTTACCCTCTCTGATATGTCATATTTTAATTAGAGAGAGTTGGAGTACCTTTTATAGAAGAATGATTTGGGAAGATAAAATAAGATACTCAACGAGACCGTGATGCTTGGGAGGCGTAATGAGGACGACGAAGGAGTGGGGAGGAGTAAACGCAATTAGAGAGAGTTGGAGTACATTTTCTAGAAGAATGATTTGGGAAGAGAAAACGAAACACCAATGAGACGGTGATGCTTGGGAGGCGCAACGACGATAAAAAAGTGGAGAAGGTAACTCAGGTTAAAATAAACACCCAATTAAAATGTGACACATAACTTACATGTTACTTTAGAGATGGTAGGATAGCATTCACCTAAAAATAAAGGGTAAGAAACGTAGAGCAAAACGTTGTATTTTTCTTCGGCTCATTTTTAATCTCATTAGTTTGTAATTACCTATAACGTACGGACACTTTCTTGATTTGTCATGTTCTCGTATCGGACACATTTCGGACACGACACACATCGACACCATTTAGTACGCGTGTCTTTTGTGTCCAACCATATCTTAATAAAAAATAAAAAACTCTTATACTTGAACACACCTAAATACCATCGTATATTAACATGTCGAATCTTATTCTTAACATATATTTTTGAAATGAGTTAAGAAATAATATATATTATTAATTATTAAAACAAAATATATTTTAAATACTTTATATAATTAAAAAATATTAAAAATATTTAAAAAATAATTTATATTTAATATCAATAAAATATTAAAATAACATTATAATTTATCTAAAAAATACTTTATATTTTATATATATATATATATATATATATATACTGTTTTTCGTATTTTTTAAGAATTGTCATATGGTGTTTCGTGTTCATGTCATATTCTATATTTCGTATATTATCATAATTTTAAAAATCGAACCAAATTGATCGATTCGGCTAAATTAGTTGGGAATCGACCATTTGACCAATTGAATTGACGTTAAAAATCACTTGGCAAAAAATTGGCCTAAGAACCGACCAAATTAGCAGTTATCCAGTGAACCGCCGGATCGGCCGAATTTTTTGAAGGTTACCGATTCGGTAAAAATTCAGAAATGCTAATTACATCCAATACCCTTTCCCCACGCCCCACCCCTGTCTCTCTGCAGCAGAAGAACCAACCCTAAACCTTCTTCGAACGTTGCCCGCAGCCACCATCCCTCTTCAAAGTCATCGTCGAACTCTTCTCCTAGAGGGTGCTGTCGCCGCCGTCAGGGACAGACCGTGGGTGCCGTCGTCGCCTGTGAAAGCTCTACTCCGCCCTCTTCACATCGTTCCTCCTCTTCTCGCCGTCGCACGAGGTCTGAGTTGAGTTCGTGGCGTCTCCGTCGCGAAGGTTGCTCGGTCGTCGTCTCTTCGAGCGCTCTCTCTGTCCTTGTCCGGGTCAACGTCCCTCTTCGAGCTGTCTCTTGCCGTCGCTGCTTCTTCGCTCCTCGCCGTGGGTCGTCGCTGCTTCTCACCTCCTGCGTCGTTTCTGCTTCTCTGCTTCTCGTCATTTTTGGCTGTCGCCCCTTCTCTTCTCCTCTGATTTCAGGTAACTGTTTCACACGGTCGCCGCTAGCTCACTCTGTCTCACACTCTCCGAGCTCACTTTGTCATCGCCGTTCATCTCTCGCCATCTCTCCGGTAAGCCAGTGCTTCTTCAGTCTCATGTTTTTTTTTCAATTAATTTTTAAGATTCTGAGTTTGTGTTCTGAGTTTGGAATTCGATTACTTATTTAATTTGTTGAATGCTGATGTGATGCTGAATTCAATTTAATTTGGTTTCTGAGTTTGGAATTAGATTCAATTTAGTTTTTGTTGCTGATGTGTTTTCAGTCTAGTTTGGATTCAGAAGTCAGAATCATGTTGCTGATTAATTGATTAGAATACCAAAAACTAAATATGATTATATGCTTTAGCTCTCTTATATTCAGCAGGTTTAGGAATTTGTAATTGAATTGAACTTTGTTTTGTGTGACGATTATATGCTTCTTGATTTGAGGATCTTTACTATTCAGTCCTTTACTCCTTTATGTGAAATGGAAATGATGCTGTTAAGTTATTGATTACTTGATTACTTGATTACTTGAAGTTATTGTTGAACTTTTTTTAAACATGTTCAACTATGATTCAACCCCAGTTAGATCATTGAACCATTGAACCATCACTTGATCGGTTCAATGACCGGTTTGGTTCTTGCAACCTTGGTAATTACCTTTTTTAACCCTAAAACTCAAGTCTTCAGTTCAGTTCAGTGAGTGAGTGAGTGAGCGAGTATGAAGGTGGTGGCGCTCGTTAGTGGCGGCAAAGACAGCTGCTATGCCATGATGAAGTCCATTCACTATGGCCACCAGGTTCCCCTTTTTTATTTTTTAATTCTACTTTTTAAAATTATTTCTCTTCCCTTAATTTCCTTTGATTTTGCTTTTTGGTGTTGGAGGTAGATAGTTGCGTTGGCGAACTTGTTACCTGCTGATGATGACGTCGACGAGCTTGATAGCTACATGTACCAAACCGTATGCTTTCTTCTTTCACATTATTTTGGTTATTTGCATTTTAACTTAGTAATACTTTGAATATGGTATAGCAATAAAATTCAACATTTCAATTGTTAGGTCAGTGTTGTTTTAGTTTTGTTTCTTCATTCATGTTTAGAGATTGTTGTTTTAGGTTGGTCATCAAATTATTGTTAGCTACGCGGAATGCATGGGGTTGCCATTGTTCAGGAGGCGAATTCGAGGATCAACAAGGCAAGCTTTATTGACATAAATCTGTTTTGTAGAACGTATGATTTTATTTTAGGCAAGTTCATAGGTTAGTTTCAGATAATTTTAAGGCAATTGGGATGTAACTAAAAGTCCTCATAACATGCTTTACGGATTATGTTATGCAAGTTCAAAAGGCGATTTGTTTACTTGCAATTCATGTCTTAATTATTGTCATAAAAAGGCTTGATATGTATTTTAGAAAGATTGAGATGCATCATGTGTTTTATATATATAGAAAAAGAGATTCTTTTAGATGAGAAGAAGGATAATACAAACTGGGGATACGGTTTCCCCCTATACAAAATAAAAACAAAATAAAAGATTTATCCATAAAGCATAGCTTTTCAATCTTTCAACATGTCTAAGAGAGGAAGTTCTGTATAAAGGTCATGAGCTCTGCACCAAATTGATGCTAAATGTCTAATCCTGTCTCATAAAACATGTTTGTGAGAAATCTGTTATTGAAGATGAAAAATGCAATTCCACAAAAATTTCTCTTTTCTACTGCCTACAGCAGACCTAGGCAATAGAAATTGATCTAGAGTTGGATGATTTCCCTTATAAAAAGGCTTGAAAAATGCCATAGCTCGGCCCAGGCCCTAAGAAGAAAGCATAGCAGTAGTGGGAGAGGGTCATTTGTACACAGGAACTTATAAGGATATGCTAAGAGAGAAACGCGGAGAGAAGTTTATTATTAGTTTTCAGCATTTTTTCTTGGGCAGGGCATAGTACGAATCCCCGTATCTTTTTCCTTTTTCTTTCTTCATCCTTATTCAGTCACCATATCTGAATCCTTCTTTATTAAGGGTATCCTTTCTTGTAATCAAACTTGTTTGTAATTCTAAATGCTTATTCCAGATTGCATTCTCCAGAGCTTTAGAATATGAATTGATATAATTAATGTTCAGTTTTAACCTTCAAATGATATTTTCTTGATAGACATCAAGAGCTTGGTTACAGAACAACCCAGGGTGATGAAGTTGAAGATATGTTTATTTTACTTCGTGAAGTGAAAAGACAGATACCTGAAGTTACTGCAGTGTCTTCTGGGGCCATTGCATCTGACTATCAGAGATTGCGGGTGGAAAGTGTTTGTTCAAGGTTAGGCCTTGTTTCTCTGGCATACTTATGGAAACAAGATCAATCATTGCTCCTCCAAGAAATGGTAAATGGCAGCATAATTGATAGTCTAGTCATGCATGCATGCAATTATGCATTGGTTTTTTTGGTTCTTATCATTCAGATTTCATATAATACTAACTCAGTTTCCTGACCAGATTGCAAATGGAATTTTGGCTGTGACTGTAAAGGTATAATTTGTTTAACTTTCCTTGTAATGTCTCTTGCTCTCTTTATGGTTTTTCTTCTTCATTATAAATGGGAGAGAATTCCTATGTTCTAATCATATGGTTGTTCTTATTCTAACTTGTCAACAATTGACAACAATCAAAGATGTCATGATATTAATGTTAGTACTTTTATAAAATTGAGCATTGGCTTGGTGTTGAATGTATGAAAGTGAGTTGAATGAATGATATGGCGCCATAGAAAGAAAGTGTTATGCAAGCAATGACATTTACTTCTATATAGTAATTATTATGTTCAACTTGCTTTTGTATAAGGCAATTTTTAGTCTGGAATTTAATGCTTTATCTATTTTACAAGGTAGCCGCCATGGGTTTGGTGCCTGGAAAGCACTTGGGTAAAGAAATAGCCTTCTTAAATGCTTATTTGCACAAATTAAAAGAGTATGTTAAAGTTATTTATTTTCCATTATTTATTTATTTTGTGTTGTATCTATGCAAATTCTTCAAAGTTTCTAGAATAACATCATGCTATGGTTTTTTAATAGTTCTGTCTAGTTCATCCTTTCTTGTATTACCTTTTGCAGGTTATATGGAATTAATGTTTGTGGTGAAGGAGGGGAATATGAAACGTTAACTCTTGATTGCCCTCTCTTCATTGTAAGTTTACTGTCTCTCTTTTGGCTATATAATCTTTGGATTATTTGTCCTACATTCCTAGTGCTCTGGCTGGTCCACCATACATTATGAATTTGGAGCTGTTCCTTACATATTTGTTACCGTTCATAAAGTTGGTCTTAATTAGCTTCTGTTCATATTGATGTCATTTTTGTGATCACACTGAACTTGAGAATTCAATCTTGTCATTGCTACTCATTTTGCTTCAATTTTAATCGCTATTTGTATTTCTATTTTCTTCTTTCATCATGATATTCCTTTGAATATCCAGAATGCTCGAATTGTGCTCGATGAATACCAAGTTGTGAGGCACTCTTCAGATTCCATAGCTCCTGTTGGAATCCTTCATCCCTTGAAATTTCATTTGGAAAAGAAGGTAGATATTCAATCTTTAACATCACCAGACAACATAAGTGAAACTTATGTTCAGAAACTGGGAACTGTGTTTGAAGTGGAAGACACTTTAGAAAGATGTGAAGACACATTTAAGTCGTTGGATTGCAGTGCTGACCCAATTGATGACTTAGCACATAAATTTAACATCTCAAGAACAAATAACAAGAGAACACTCTCCTTAAGTTGCTCGTTACAAGATTCATGCAATGGTGGTCTTCATTACTTTCCTGTTTATTTTCAGATTATTTCAATGCCTCGTTATATTTATGCATAGTTTCTTTCCTTGACGGACATGTATCTTATTTTTCAAGAGCAGATTTGCGGGAAGATTTGAAGACTGTTTTGGCAAAAACTGAATCACTATTAGCTGGCTTTGGCTTTGGGTGGGAGAATGTTGTCTATATTCACCTTTACATAGATGAAATGAGTAAGTTCTCAGAGGCAAATGAGACATATGTAAAATTTATAACCCAGCAGAGGTGTCCATTTGGTGTCCCATCACGTAGTACAGTTGAAATGCCTCTAGTAGAGATGGGTTTCAGCAAAGCATATATGGAAGTTCTTGCGTCAAGTAATAAAGATAAAAAGGTTTTGCATGTACAGAGTATTTCCTCTTGGGCACCTAGTTGCATTGGGCCATACAGTCAGGTAAATCCAACCTCTCTCATGATTTTCGTTTCCTTTCTCATTGTGAAAATTGACTTGGTCACAACTGAAAGTGGTTTATTCTATGCAATGTTGACAGTAAAACTATAGGTAGAATGACTTCTTTTTTTGGTCAAAATATACTGGTTTGGACCCACAAGTGCTATGCCTGTCTTGGATCTTGATGACAAAGTTACTGTACCACGGAAGCACCATGTTCCATAGAGAAAAATTGTAGCATGCGAGTCCTCAAAGAAGAGTGATTTTTTTAAAATAAAATAATTTAGTGAATCCTTAATATTTCAACTGTAGCAACTGGACAAAATAACCTTGGTTTATTGACTACAGTCTCTACTTGGTTGAAACCAGATAATCAACTGCCTTTTGAACTTCTTTTCTAAATATCTATAATATTTGAGTGTCATGATTCATGTCTTGGGAATTATTATAGATGCTCTCATTAAAATATGAGAAAGTGTATTTAGTTATCTGATTGAATGATACAATTGTAGTGACTGTTTGTTTGGTACCTCGAACTTTCCTTCATCATTTAATGTATGGTATTTGGTATATACTTTCACATTTCAAATGTTATCTGGTGAAATGTCCTTTTATAATGTTAATGCTTTGGCTTTCAGGCAACCTTGCACGATAATATACTTCATATGGCTGGTCAGTTGGGACTTGACCCTCCAACAATGAATCTTTGCAGTGGAGGTGCTAGTGCTGAACTGGAACTGGCTCTCAGAAACTGTGAAGCTGTGGCAAAATGCTTTCGTTGTTCAATATCCACATCAGCAATTATGTTTGTTGTTTACTGTTCTAAACGTGTCTCATCATCAGAGAGACATGATATGCAGGAGAAACTAGAAACAATCCTTAGGCAGATGAGGATCTTTCAGTTACAGGAACAAAACACCTGCAAAGCATTAGATCCCGTAGTCCTTTATGTCCTTGTTCCTGATCTACCTAAAAGGTACTATGGCCGTCCCATAAATCTGTGATTTCTCTGATCTACGCACTCCTACACCCATACACAAATTTATGGATATGCAATTTTTAGGCAGGCCTTTTTATAACTTTGTAGGAATTATAATTTCCTTTTCTGTATTATGCTTCCTTATTGTGAGTTGTGGTATCTTTTATCAGTGAATTGTTCTCAGCATAACTAAAGATAAAGCAGCACTGAGTTCTCAGCATACTAGCTGAGTTCTCTTTTTTACTTTATTTTATGCTGTTATTTTATATTACTGTTTGATATGGGGCAGGTTGGTTGTAAGGGGATGGTTTTTATTGAATGGCTTGTGTTTTTCTTCATGATAAATGTTGATATGATATTAATGCTAAGATTTGGTTGGCATCTTTCCAGTGCATGTGTAGAAATAAAGCCTGTTCTTTATGTTGACGATGGCACGGAGATAGCAACTGAGACCATAACAGAAAGTTCTGGTTCCGAAGCACCCCACTACTGGGGTTTCAAGCAGGAAAATTGGCATGATTCTTGTATTCAGAAACTTGTGGTTCCAGGAAAGATTTGTGCTGTTACATTATCTATTACAAGTGAGGATGCTGCAAAGATATGTTTCCATTCTGTGTCTGCTGATTCTGTCAATGATGATCAATATCTTCAATATAAGTCGCTCATGGAGAAGTCATCAAGATTCTGCTTCTATCTTCTGGACAAAGTCATGGCCGATAATGGGTTTGGCTGGGAAGATTTAATGGTCAGTATGTGTTTAAGTATGACATGCCAGATGTTTTCATCTTAAATGCCCAAAGCTTTCTTTATTTAATGTATTGATGCAAATAATTGATTTTCTCTATCTTGTGCAGAGTTTGAGGATCTATATCCCTGCAAGCCTTCAAATGTCGATAGCTATGCTGCTGCCTACGTTCAACAAGGCTCTATTGGAACTTTCTGAAGCGAGTCAGAAGAAAGTTTTAAATGGCGAGGAGCCAATCTTCAACATAGTTCCTGTCATCGGTGCTGGTAGGTCTGCTTCATCCATGTCTAATATAATAACTTGCGAATTACTCGGCCAGAAATCCTGGGCATAAATTGCTGGATAAACTCTTATGTTCTAGCTTGGTTATATTTATATTGTCATTTTATATACGAAATGGACGTGGAAAGATTGTTTTACTGGAATTCCTTGGTAATTTGGATAGAATAGGCGTTAGAGAAATTCAGGTTCAAATGGGGCTGATCAAATTTCATTGATCTTTCCCAAAGTAATACAATTTCTGAGGTTTTGTTGCTTTTGGTTTTGGCAAAACAAAAAATTACACTTGGGGTATGTTAGATTGGGTGTAAAGGTAGGGTAAAACTAAAATTACATCAGGTTCTGCCGCATGGAATGTTGTACTTTAAAGGATTGTCATGGCCGTATTAATTTACTTCAAAGTGTAGTTACTTAATTCTTATGGTGTATACGAAAACATTATCTTTTGTTGAATATTTATTTAGAGGAACTCTTGGGACTAGCAATTTTTAGTATTTTTAATCATCAATTAACAAGCACAACGTTAAATTATTTTAAACAAATAAATTTTACTAATTTATACGTACAAACTTTAAAAAAATGTGGGTACAAACTATATTGGTTATGAGTGTAAAACTTTGGTAAATATAAGTGCAAATTATATATTTCTTGGTACAAAATCTTTGTAAATATGAGTGTAAATCAAGGTTCAGAAAATCGAATCGGTCATCAAATTGCTCTAGTCACTGGTTCACAGGTCTAATTGGTCTAACTGGTGGTTCAAAAAAAAAATCGTTTTAGAATAGAAATAATAAATAAATTATAAATACACATTTTAAAATATAATTATAGTCTAATATAAATCTTAAAATATCTTCGAAATTTAAAACACTATGTAAAATATCATCAACCAAATATATATGATCTTATCAAAATCCAAACTCAAAAGTTAAATAGTAATAAAAGCATATCTAAATATTAAATTTCAACATCATGGTTTATCAATCATCAAAATCCGCAATAATTTGTTGCAAATCTGTTTCGGTGGGATGATTTTCACCTTCATTCCCACCCTGTTGAGCAGAAGAATTAAGAGATGCAGCATAAAGACCACTATTACCACTGCCACTTTGATATAAATCAGCATCAATTTCACCTTATAAAATAGACATGTTATCATTATATTACAAACTAACAACATTCTAATAAATCATTAGAAACTAAATATACTATACTCACGCAATAAGTCATCCACATTACCAGGAAGATCAGACTCTTTCTCTACAACCTCTTCAGTCACCCAGAAGTCAACTTGACTGACGCTTTCATAATCAATTGGATCATATTGTGTCTTTTGCTTTTTTTTCTTTTTCCTTCCTAAAAAGTTAAATACAATATATGAAGATTTAATAATTTACAAATTTGTTATGATAAAGATTACAAATGAAACAATATGGTATTTCATGAAACATATATTACTTGGATTTAAGACGCAAATTATAGGTAACATAAACAATGTCATTCAGTCTATCATGCTCCAATCTATTTCTTCTTTTTGTATGAATCTGGTAAAAAAGACTCAAATTTCTCTCACACCGAGAAGAAGCAGATGCTTGGCTAAGAATGCGAACAGCTATCTTTTGTAAACATAGAGCAGAGCCTCTGAATAACCTCCACAATTCATCTACCAATTATAAAACCATAGCATATTAGAAGATATCAATTAAGAACATAGGAGCATAAAACAAATTACTATTAATTAAACAAATATTCAGCCATATTCTTACCAGACTTAAGTTCAGATGCATTTCAAATAGCTTCTTGTTTATCAAAACTTTCCTTCCGATCTCTATATAAATGTATTTCTTTCAATGCCTGAACTGAATCCAAATTGTTACACTTGCAATACAAGGTAACAAGATCAAGCAAACCTTGTATAACATCAGGTGCTTCTTTATAATTTTCATTAAAAAAGAATTTAGGATTCAGGAAGTAAGCTGCCGCATGAAGATCTTTATTCAAATGCTTGTCCCATCTTGAGTTGATAATATCTGTGTACGCCTGATATGCAGTCCTAAACATCTCTTCAGCCAGTTAACAATTTGCTACAGCATTCAGCCAGTCAACAATTACAAAGCAGCAAAAGCGCAAAACACAAAAACACAAGTAGCCCTCTTCATCGTCTTCATGTTTCTGTATCAAAGGGTGAATTGCGAGTACAATAAAAAAACTTACTAACCAACAAACAGAAATTGCAATTGGAATACAATAAAATAGAAGACCAGAGTTAATTTAATTTTCAGATTATTTATTTCTTATACTAACCAACAAACAGAAATTGAGCATAGGAACAAAGAACGAAGGAGATGAGCAGAGGAAGTTCAGAGAAGATGAACATTGAAGACGACGACTCACTCACCTGGGTTCGATGGAGGGCTACTGGGCTGGGAGCCTAGGAATGCTTCACTTCAGAGTTCAGAGGGCTAGGGTTCACTGGGCTGGGAACCAGGCGACGATCGAGGGCTACTGGTGCTGAGGACTAGGCGACGGCGGTGGCGCTGACGACCTGAGACCGCGACGACGATGGAGGGCTACTGGGCTGGGAGCCTGGAAATGCTTCAGTTCAGATGAGGAGGGCTAGGGGTCACTGTGAGACTGAGATGATCGAATGGGGATCGTGGGAAGAAGGGGGGGTTGGGTTCGCGAGTGGGTCTGGGTCCTGGGTCGGGTCGGGTTTCAATTTTTATTTTTTTAAACAATTACAAAAACGGCACCGTTTAAAAGAACCGGCTGGTCACCGGTCCGGTCCAACCGGCTGGTCACCGGTCTGGTCCAATCGGCTGGTTCACCGGCGATTATTAGAGGAAGACCGGATCGCTTGCGTCGTCGGTTCGCAGTTAAACCGATCGAATCGGCCGGTCCGGTCTGATTTTCAAAACCTTGGTGTAAATTATTGTTGGTCAAATATTGGTTAAAAATATTTGCTGGCCATGTAGTATTTGCTCATTTATTTATTGCTTTTCACATTTTAAAATTGTACTATCATTATAAAATATAAAGTAAAACAAATAAAAAAAAATAATAATTCAACATTATGTTTAAATAACTCTCAACTAAATGGTTTATAGTTATTGCTTCTGTTGTTGGAAAATGATAATGTCATTTCTATTTTTGATAATTTTATTCTTCACACAATTTTTTATATTATATGTATAAATTTGTAAAAAAAATGATATTATCAAAACAAGAGTGATAATAACTATTTTTGTTTATGTTTTTTATGATTATGAGAAAGTTTTTGAATATTTAATTAAATTTTTGAGTAATATGTTTCATATATATCTAGTTTTATTTTATATTTTTAATATGAATATATTTTGAAAAGCACCAGCAAAAATTAATAACATAAAAAGTTAAAAATATTTATTTCAGTTTAATGCCCACAATGGCAATAGTAGCCCACAATGGCAAAAGAGGGCAAGAGAGAAGAAGACAAGGCTATTGTTGTTAGAATAAAAGTGATTATTTTATTATTATTTCAGTTATATTAGGTTACATAAAAAATAATTTTATAGATGAGAGATATTTTAGTGATTTTAAATCTACAGTTAACATTTCTTTTCCATAAATCATTTTGATCCATCATCCATCACGAATTATGATTAGTTTCGGGCACTTTTTCATTTCCAAAAATAATAATTTTCTTGTACCACATTTGAAAATCCAATATGATTTGCAAATTGCAAACATTCTAAAGAATGTTAAAATAAGAGTAAATGTTATGATGCGTATCACATTGTATTTAAATTATTAAAAAAGATAAATAAATAATATTTAATAAATTTTAAATGATTTATTTTTTATTTTAAAAATTAAGTTAGACAATTTAGACGCCACAACAAAAATATCATAAAATTCACCTAAAACAAAGGCATTACTACTGTGTTGAAATGAGAATTATCAACAGGTGTAGTAGGACACTTGTCGAGTGCGGAGCGTCTCCTCATTAAATGGCCCTTGAATATGAAAGTGTCGAAAGTAATGTTGAGGAGACAGGCTACAGGAGTCAGCATTTTGTATGAGAAGTTAGTGGTGGCATTTTGTATGAGAAGTTAGTGGTGGATTAGAGGTTAATTTGAGAGAGATTAGTTATCAATGTTTTGTACGGAAGAAGAGGGCTGAGCAGCAGAGACGTTTGACTGCAACGACGACACCCAGGACTCGATGACGAGTTCAAGGCGGCCCACGACGACGACGACACAAGCGGGCTTCACCACGGCAATAGAGACTGCGATGTCAAAGGTAGCTCCGAACCAACTTTCTGACGACACGAAGAGATGAGCAGGGCTTTGAGAGACGAGGATGGCAAGTGCTGGTTGTCTCTTCCGACACCAATAGTGGTGAGAGCTGATGAAACGTGTTTTATGCGATGGTGGCTGGTTGGCTTTGCTTTGATAGGGTTTAGGGGTGGGTTTGGTAAGTTTGTGAGAGAAAAAGGGGGGATGAGTGTTGTTCTGTTGGATTTTTTTATTCTATTTTTTTATTAATAATTTTTTCATTTCAAAAACCTAATTATAATAAGCTTAGTCATAAACATCTTTATTATAGCTAAAGTAAATCACAAGCAATCCTTACACCACATACTTTGTTTCCTCTTGTAGATTTTTATCTATCACGTTTTGTTGCTTGTACACTCACTATTCACACAATAGAATAAGATCATGTACGATAATACTTTGACAAGCGTTTTTCTATACATGTAGAACTAATTTTCTTTCTACAAAATAGTATGTACCTAAAATTAAAAGATTTACATAAACCAAACACACTTCCAAAATAACGAGAAAAAGAAATCTATTGGAGATGTCAAGTCAAATCAAATCAGAGCAGAAAAATAATCAAAAGGCCTATACAACTACACTGAGAGACCTAATTATATATATTCTTTTATTTTATTCCCGACGTATATTATAAAAATAAATTAATGTTATTATTTATAGAGCATTTACTTTTTTAAATACCCATTACACATCTACGGAGGCACAAAAATCATTAAAAACATAATCCGATAACTTAGTACCTGAGATAAGAAAGTGTCTAAAACGAATAAATCGATTACACTCAAGATACATATAAACTGCACGTTTGTTTAGAAACTGATACATTCATGTATCTAGGTGTCTGAGTACCTGAGATACGTGTTTATGCAATTAGGTGACTCAGTATCTGGAATATGTTTATTTATATCTAGGTGACTTAGTACTTTAGATATATTGTCAAAATACAATATATAAAAAGGTTCTTGACTCATCACATTATACCAATTCCACTAATTTGTATTTTCCTTCTCTTTATTCTTCATACACATGGCTAGTAATCAGTTCTTTTTTGTGGTAGTTTGTCCGAATGAGATAATTAAAAGTGGTGAGGGGAGAGTGACATTTGAGTGCGATTCACCTGTGATGTTGCGCACTTGCTGTCTTGATTACTTGGACGCGCTAAAAAATCTCATTTTGACTAGTATGGGTGCACTAGGTTCCAACGAGGTTGGGAGAGTTGCGTACAGATTTTTATTAGCGCTCCTGAGTGGAGGGTTTCAAAATAGGACATTTTTTATTGAAGCATATCAACATGTAACAGTCATGTTCAACATACATGCGAGGCTAATGTTGCGGCATGTGATAGAGTGATACACTGCGATTCGTGATGTAGGTAGTGGTTGTGGGCCATTGTCCTCGAACCTTCATGCACCCCCAGTAGAGGCAAAACTGATGCACTTTGTCGAACCAATTGATCGTGTCAAGGAAGACTTGAGTGATTTTGATTTGGATTACATATTTATATTACCGCATCTGGATCATCTAACCAGAGTCTATCCTCTAACGAGTTTGTGCTAGAGACTCAATTGGGCGGTGGTGTTCGAGTTCTTCCTCCACCACTGGCCATTCTACAGTTGTCAGAAGTTCCAAGCTACTATCACACTCTTAACTTGGAAGCAATGCAACTAGATGATCTTTTCAACTGTAGCTAAGGGGAAGATTACAACACGGATGACGACATTGACTTTTGGGTCGGCCATAGGTTTAGGAGTAGAGATGTTATTCTCATGGCAGTCAAGAACTATAGCATTCAAAGGAATGTTGAATACAGAGTTTTGGAGTTTGATAGGCTAAAACACCATTGTAGATGCAAGCAATTCTCTACTGGGTGTCCATGGAGCCTTCATGTAGCACTTTGGCAGAATTTGAACAATTGGTAATTGTCATCAGTTGCATTCATTTTATGAAATTAAGAAGAAAATATTGATTACGTTATTTATTATATGTACTTATTTGGTGCCAACTATTTCCCAAAACCATGCGCAATTGAATAGCAGCTTGATTTGCACTATGATCTTGCCAATTATACACAATGATCCATCTGTTTTCATCCCGGTATTGCAAAGTGCAGTGCAATGGAATTATCATTTCAAGTAGTGATAATATGATATTGAAAGGTGTGGATAGAAAAATAAAAGGTGATTGTTCAGATTTATCGTGATTAGGAAGAGTCGTATAACAGACTTTCCTTCCTATTTCAAGCTTTTGCAAGAATGCCTATCTAGCATGGTGCATGATTGCATTGTAGTCCTGTATTACAATGACAACATGATTGACAGAGATTCTAGCCAGTTTGATAAAGTATTTTGGGCCTTTTCTCCGTGCATCAAAGCCTTTAAGTACTGCAAGCCAGTGGTATCAGTTGACGGGACACGCCTGTACGGCAAATACAGGGGAGTGCTATTGATTACTGTGGCACAAGATGATAATAACAATATCATTCCTATAATTTTTGCACTGGTTGGGCGTGAGTCTATCGAGTTCTGGGCATTTTTATGACGAATTTGATGCAGCACATGACTCAGCAACAGAGTCTTCTTATTTCTGATAGTTTTCACGCCATACAAGTTGCCCTCAATGCTCCTAGTAGTGGTTGGCATCCTCCAACAGCTCACCATGCGTTCCGCATACGTCATATGACTTTCAACTTCAATACTCGATTCAAATCAGCAGAGGTCAAAAGGTATCTTATCAATGGTATTGCTGGAAGTCCCTAGTGCAGCTGCCATTCGGGTCACAATATGTGCGCAAACCAAGATGGTAAGCTACATCTTAGATAGTGATGGTGATCTCACCCTACAAAAGGTGAAAAGTATGAATCTCAAATCTCCACTGCTCCACAAATGCAAAGAGTAAGACATTGTCAAAGATAAAATCCTTTAACCCTACTACATGTCTAAACTTAATCTGTATGGTCCCATATCGGTTGGGAAGGGGAACGAAACATGCCTTATAAGGGTGTGGATACCTCTCCCTAGCATGACGCGTTTTGACGAGTGAGTGTGGGGGACTTCGGCTATCATCCCTATCGTCAAAGGCAAAACCATGAGACCTTGTGTGTCAAAGCGGACAATATCGTGCTAGCGGGTGGTTTAGGCTGTTACATTATGGTATTAGAGACGGAGCCCGGATCGATGTGCCAGCGTGAGCGCTGGACTCCCTTAGGGGGGTGGATTGTAAGATCCTATATCGGTTGGGGAGGGGAACGAAGCATGCCTTATAAGGCTGTGGATACCTCTCCCTAGCACGACGCATTTTGATGAGTGAGTGTGGGGGGCTTCGGCTATCATCCCTATCGTCAAAGGCAAAACCGTGAGGCCTTGTGTGCCAAAGTGGACAATATCGTGCTAGCGGGTGGTTTGGGCTGTTACATAATCTCCCTAATGTATGGTAGTAGCACGTTAGGCGGTGGGGTAGACAACGTCACACGACATGACAAGAACAACTGCAATGACTAGAACCATTGATTAGTCCTCTCAATATTATTGCATATGATGTTGCAAACTAATATGAATAAATTAATTGAATTTTACTATTGACTAATTAAATACACAATGTTCCTATATAACAGAATAAATAATTTAATTTTAAAAAAAAATTTCATATACAATTGACTAATTAAATAATACAATGTCACTACATATTATAGATAATGGAATAAATTTAATTAAAAAATATACTTCATATAACAGAGCAAACAATTTAAATAAATAATTTAATTTAACTAAATTATATTATTAACTTGCCATGGCCCCCCCAAACTTTTTTAAAAAAATTTAGTAGTACTTTTTCAAAAAGTAGAAAATAGTTTAGTTGACTCAAATATTTTACTATGACTTAAAGTATCCAAATTCAATCTTCATCTCTTGTTTTTATTACACATTAATTTTTAGTTTTGAACATTCAAAACATAATCAAAATTAAAAGATAAAATTAAATCAAATAAAAAAATTATCTAACAAAAAAAGATAAGAATAAAAGAAGATCATCTAATAAAATAAAAGATAAAAATTATCATTATAAAAAAGATCATCTAACAATCAAATCAAATCAAAAAGTTATCTAACAAAAAAAGATAAGAATAAAAAAAGATCATCTAACAAAATCAAAGATAAAAATCATCAAATCAAAAAAGTTATCTAACAAAAAAAGATCATCTAATAAAATAAAAGATAAAAATCATCATTATAAAAAAATTATCTAACAATCAAATCAAATCAAAAAGTTATCTAACTAAAAAAGATAAGAATAAAAAAAGATTATCTAACAAAATCAAAGATAAAAATCTTCGTTATAAAAGAACGCTACTTTGCTAGTAGCTTCTCTATTCGCATTTCGCAACTCTCTATTCAACAAGTATCACTCCTTCTACATTTGAATTCAAATATAAAAAATTAGGTATTTTTTATTTATTTAATTTAATATTATTTTATATTTTACTATTTATTTAATTTAATTTTTTATATGAAAAAAGATTAAAATATTCAATAAGTATTGATATTATTGTATTTGTATAAATTGATAAAAAAATTTAATAAATATTATAAATTTTAATATTTGTCCTTCTAACTTCTTTTTTACATATTTTACAGGATATATACTCAAATTTTATATAAAATAATCATGAAAAATCAAAGAATTGATGATTTTTTAAGAGAAAGGCTAATATTCAAGAAGGAGAACATATAACTTCTACAATATCAACACCTGTAGATAGTTCTTCTACTTTAAAGAATCATGAAGAAAGTGAGATACAACCTGCAAAAGTTCAAAGAGTTGCATCTGATGAGTTTGACCTTAATTCATTGGAACGAGACCCTGGAAAACGACTTCAAATTTGGCAATATCACCCAAACCAGAGAGATGAGGTTAGACGAGCTTATCTTAAATGGGGTCAATATCAAAAGCATCTTGACAATTATCCTCTATCTGGTACGAAGCATCCAAGACGATTTCAATATGCATGGTTTGGTATTTTTCCGTCATGGTTAGAGTATTCACCTTCTGAAGATGATGCATATTGTTTATTTTGTTATTTGGTTAGCAAAACACCCAGTGGACGTAATGGGTCAGATATTTTTATTAGTAAAGGGTTTAGAAATTGGAAAAAGGTTAATGATGGAAAGTATTGTGCTTTTCTTAAACATATTGGAGATCCTTGCTCACCACACAATAATGCAGTTGGAGCATGTCTAAATTTACTGAATCAGGCAAGTCACATCCAAAATGTAATTGAGGATCATACTTCTGAGGAAATTCAAAAGAATCGATTGCGTCTAAAATCCTCCATTGATGTAACTCGTTGGCTTACATTTCAAGCTTGTGCTTTCAGAGGCCATGATGAGACTCCAGAATAAAAAAATCGAGGTAATTTTCTTGAAATGATAAAACTCATAGCATCTTACAATGATGAAGTTGTAAAAGCTGTGTTAGAAAATGCTCTATATAATGCTAGATATACTTCACATCAAATTCAAAAAGAAATATTGCATATTCTCTCAAATAAGGTGAGAAAGCATATTTGTGAGAAAATTCGAAATTCCAAATTTTGCATTGTAGTAGATAAAGCTCGTGATGAATCCAAAAGAGAACAAATGGCACTTGTTTTGAGATTTGTTGATATACATGGTTTTATTCAAGAGCGTTTTCTTGATCTTGTACATGTCAAAGATACTATATCATTAACTCTGAAACAAGAATTGTGCGGCATTCTTTCTCGACATGGTCTTGATGTCTCTAATATTCGTGGTCAAGGATATGATGGCGCCAGCAACATGAAAGGGGAATGGAATGGGTTACAAGCATTATTCTTAAAAGATTGCCCTTATGCTTACTATATCCACTGTTTTGCTCATCGATTACAACTTGCATTAGTTGCTGCATCAAGAGAAGTTATTCCTGTGCATCAGTTTTTTTCAAAATTGACTTTCATCGTCAACATCATTTGTTCTTCTAGTAAGCGACATGATGAGTCACATGCTGCCAAAAAAGATGAAATTGTCCATTTATTAGAAATTGATGAGCTTGAAACAGGTAAAGGAGCAAATCAAATTGGTACTTTGAGACGAGCAGGTGATACTCGATGGATTTCTCATTTCTCTTCTGTTTGCAGTTTGATAAATATGTATGGTGAAACGTTGACTGTTTTACAAAAATTTATTGTTGATGGATCAACTTATTCTCAGCGTGGTGATGCAGATAGTGCTTACAATACCTTAACCTCATTTGAGTTTGTATTGATCTTGCATTTGATAAAAGATATTATGGGCATAACTGATATTCTTTGTCAAGCTTTACAAAAGCAGTCTCAAGACATAGTTAATGCTGTACAACTAGTTCATTCTACAAAAACACTTATCCAAAGCATGAGAGATGATAGATGGGAGGAATTATTAAAAAATGTGAAATCATTTTGTGAGCAACATGATATTCTAATTCCTGATTTAATTGCTTCTTATGTTGCAAGGCAAGGACGCTCGCGTCACCAAAAAGATCATATTACAGTTGAGCATTATTTTAGGGTGGAGATATTTTTAGTCATAATTGATAAGCAATTACAAGAGTTAAATAGCAGATTTAATGATCAAGCAATGGATCTACTAAGTCTGAGCTCTACTCTCATGCCTAAGGATGCTTACAAAAATTTTGATATTGCTAAGATTTCTACTCTTGTTGACAGCTACTATCCCGAAGACTTTACTGAACAAGAGAAGATTAATTTGCCTTTTCAGCTTCAACATTTTATTCTTGATGCTTGTCAGCATCCATAAATGAAGAATTTGTCAACTATTCATGAACTGTGTAGATGTTTAGCAGAAACAAAAAAGTCAAAAGTGTATTATTTGATTGATAGATTGATTCGTCTGATATTAACTCTTCCAGTTTCTACAGCTACTACAGAGCGATCATTTTCAGCAATGAAATAATAAAGACAAGGTTAAGAAATAAGATGGAGGATGACTTTCTCGCGGATAGTTTGGTTATTTACATTGAGAAAGAAATTGCTGAAAAATTTAGTTCTGATTCAATTATTGAAGATTTCAAGTCACTAAAGACTCGAAGAGTACCATTATAAACTATTTTATATTTTTTATCTGTAGAATTATTTATTTATTATCTTAATAGTAACAAACTTAAAGAATAATTATATTGATAAATTTTATTTTAATATAAATATTATTATTAAATTTTTATGTTTAAATTTCCCCCCTCCCCCAAATTTTATGTTAAGCTCCGCCACTGAGTCTAATGTTTAATAATGCGTTTTCAACAATTTGAACAATTTAAACTATTTAAATTTAAGGATAAAGTATATCTTTTGTCCTTAATGTTTGTTAAAAGTTTCAAAAATATCCCTAAGTTTTGATTTGTATCAATTTTCTCCATCAAGCTTTTTATTTGCATCAATTTTATCCTTATTGTTAATTTTTTTATAATTAATATTTTTCTTTTCAATTATACCCCTCATATCCCCATCATCATCATCATCATCATCATCATCATCATCATCTCTCTCTCTCTCTCTCTCTCTCTCTCTCTCTCTCTCTCTCTCTCTCTCTCCATCGTCACTATCAACTCCACCAGCATCATCATCGAACAACCACTATCAACCTCCTTCTTTATCATCGCTGGCCATACCCCCATTTTCTCCTTCTTTTTCCTTTCTCTTCCGACTCTCCATCACCACCATCTCCATCGAGCTCCATTCTCGACGATGACCAACCTTTTTCTTCTTCTTTGCACAGTCCTAGCACCACCAAAGTTATCTCTCTCCTCCTTTGAAGCACTACCAAATATTCGTATCCAAGAACAAGATTTATATCACAATCAACTCCAAAATTTTTTAAGATAATCCAAAGACCTAGCCAATAAACACAAACACTTCTCAAACTACATCAAAATCAACCCAAGATTCCATCCACTCCAATTTCAAAACTTTGAAATATCTCCTCACAAACAAAACATAATAGTAACAATAACAACAACAATAACAATTACCTATATCTGTAATAGACATATTTCAGATTCAAATCTTACGTTGAGTTTTCAGGAAACTAAAAAAAATGCTTACCCCTAACTCCTGAGAAGCCTCTGCTATTGCCTGGTGTCACAAATACCCAACAGTGACACCAAGCTCATTCTCCTGATCCGCAAAGGCTGCCTCTTTCTCATTAGCTGCCGCCGCCTTCTTCTCCTCCTTTCTTGCCCTCTTCGGCTCCTTACAGCTGCCGTCGCCATCGTCGATAGTGGTTGCTCGATTATGACGGTGGTGGAGATGATGGTGAGGACGGAGAGAGAAAGAGTGGGGGAGAGAGATGATGATGATGGTGAAGATGGAAATGATGATGGTGGTGGAGAGAGAGTGGTGCCACAAATACACAACTCCCTTTAGCTGCCGCCGCCTTCTTCTCACCCTCTTCGGCTCCTTGCAGTTGCCGCCACCGCTGCCAATAGTGTTGCTCGATGATGATGGCGAGGATGGAAAGACAAAGAGTATGTGTGTGGGAAAGAGAGATGATAATGATGATGGATTGATGGGGATATGAGGGGTATAATTGGAAAGAAAATATTAATTATCGAAAAATTAATAATAAGGATAAAATTGATGCAAATTGAAAACTTGATTGACAAAATTGAAACAAATTAAAACTTAGGGATATTTTTAAAACTTTTAACAAATATTAAGGACAAAAAATATACTTTACCTTAAATTTAAAGTAACATTTCTTACGCATACTTTAACTGCTGAAATTCAAATATCCTAACATATAGAAATATAGAATTCCTAACTAATTAAATCAAGAAATAATAATAGATAAACTTCAAAATTAAATAAATAAAATTATTCTAACATTTCAATAAATTAACTATTTAAAATGAAAGATAGACATACTAACTGACCTCGAAGTCCAGAGCTCTGGCCACATACCACGTCGCATTTAGCTTGTTAATGTTCTCAGAACACACGTAATTCTAGCGTTGAGTCATATGCAACTTCAAAATTTTTTAAAAAAAAAAAGATCAAATGACACAACATATCTCGACTACTACCTATTTTTATAAGCATATAAACATATCTCAGGTACTGGGTACCCTAACTCACTATGAATGTATCATGAGTACTTAGTACCTGATTTATGCGTTTATTAGTGTATATATATGTGTCCTACAAGGAAAAATTCATAAAAATATAAAAAAAGTATTTACATTTTTGAATATTTTAAGAAAAACACACAAAACAATTACTATCCTAAAAATTTTACAAAATCTCTACCAAAATCAAAGTTTAACTTGAGAATAGTAAGTAATTTACACTCCTTCGAATTGAAATAATTATTCATTAATTTCAATACACAATTTAAAATAAAATTAAAATATTTACATTAGGATCCTATTTTTTCAAAGATTTATCTATAAACAATATTGATGGTTGAATTCGCAGACGTTCCAGCGTGATTCATGAATAAAATTTTTAAACCGCACTTACTCTTAACTCTTGAAAGTGTCACATATAGTTGACCATGTGTGAAAATTGGTCTACACAGATATAATACAACATGAGATAAAGTTTGTCCTTAAGACTTGTTAATTGTCATGGCAAAAGGTACTATTAAAGAGAATTGTCTTCGTTGAAACTTAACTGGGACAATTTTATTTGTTGGTACTATATTCATTCTTGGAATCAAAGTAATATGACCAACATTGTACCCATTAAGAATTTACATTCTATGACATGATTTGCAAGCTTCCTAACTTTTATTCTTATACCATTACAAAGACCACTGGATTGGTCAATATTCCTCAGTAAAATTACCAGAATACCAACCTCGAGTATTAATTTATGAGGAGGCAAACCAGAACAATTTATGCTATTCAATAATTCAAGACCATAGAGATCTAGTTGACTTTTTATATTCTCTTCATCCATACAAATTGAATCTGAACTAAGATATAATTTTTTTTCCTCCAAGGTTGATAGCCATTAGATGGTCGTTGACCTCTTCAACAATGTCCAGCGTCGGAGACAGTATAATTTTTGCTTTGAAATTTTTTTTGAAGATATGATTTCCAAAATATTTAGAAAAAAAAAACAAATGAACGAACTCATCAAATACCTAGTTTGAAAAAGGAATAACAATATCTTCTGGAATAAATATCTCAGATTTACCATCTATATTGTCACCTATTAGACCATCACCAACTTTCAATAACTACTCACCAAATTGCTTGTCTCAACTTGATCTAAGGTAATTGCACCTATAAAAAGTCTCATGTTTTTTTATTTGTTTGAATATCTGGCAAAACTTTCAAAGGTAAGCCGAAATTAGGGTAGAATGAACAATATCTTGTCTCGACTCTCGTGATATCACCTAAAATCTCACCTAGTATAACTAATTTTTTTTTCAAAAGACAAATCTTTCTTATACATTGCAAAAAAATCTCATGATATCACTCAAGCATTTATCAAGTACTTCATTGTATTGCCTACTAACCATTGGAGCTTGATCCCAAATTATAAGTTTGGCTTTCAAAATGGTTATAATAGTAAAAATTATTTACATCCGACTCTTTTATCATCTCAGCATAGGTCTGTCCGAGTAGAATTGTGGCCTCCTTATCAAATGCTACAAAAGTTATTGTAGCAGTACCATAAAAAATTACCAAATTCAACTTATACTTATTTTTTATGTAAAAAATTCAATTAACACTTGACTTGTGACTTCTTAGTTTAAATAAAATCATAAAAAATATTATCTAATTTAATTTAAATGCTCAAACACAATATGTCAAATTCACTTAATACCAAAGAGAGCAAATTGGGTCAAAAAATGTGGATAACTAATTTACAATTTAATAAAAGGGTTAAACACGATTTTGGTTCCTATGGTTTGGGCCAAAAATTTTTTTCATCTCTAACCTTTTTTTGCCTACAAAATCATCCTTAAGGTTCAATGTAGTTTTAAAATCATCTTTCGAACAATTATACCCTCAGTATCATCATCTCCATCACACCTTCAGAGGAGAGAGAAGTAGAAACTCAGAGAGAGAAGCAAAAACTCAGAGAGAGAGAGAAAGAGAAGGAGAGAAGGAAGCCTCGTCGTTGCCCTCGTCGTTGCCCTCGCCGTCGCCCTCACCTCGCCTCGCCGCACCTCGTCTTTGTTGGCGCTTGGCCCTTACCCTCGCAGTGTTGCGATTCACGCCCTCGCCTCGTCGCGACGCGACGTGCCTGGTCCTCGTCCTCTTGTTCCTCGTCGTCATCAGAGAGGTGGTGGTGGTGGTCGTGTTCTTCGTATCTTCCAGCAGTTCAGCGGTTCCTCTACCTTTACCAATAGCGTCCCCCTCGCTGCCGTTTTCGATGGAGTTGAAGGTTCTAATAAAATCTTCGAAAATTTTATAGAGAGGGATAAATGCCGTGAGATTTGTAAAGAGAAAAAGTTAGTGTCTCTTCTTCTAGCAATCAGATAGTATCTTCAAAATCAGCCACAAAAAAAGTGTGACCATTTAGAAATGTCAGGTACAAACAAAAATTGAAAAAGAAGATTAATTTGGGAATTTCTAATTTGGGGTTCTTGTAATTGAAGATAAATTTGAGAATTTCTTATTCTTGTAATTTGGATATGAGTTCTGTTGATGGAAGAAGAAGAATTTTAGTTATGAATTTTGTTAATGATTCTGAGTTTTGTTAATTTGATATGAGTTTTGTTAATGGTGATGATGATGAATTTCTTGTTTTTTGTTAATGATGATGGTTTTGGTGATGAATTATTATTTTGGTTTTGATTTATTTGAGGTTGTTATTGAAGGTTGGATTTTCTTGTTGGATTCATGAACAGATGCCGATGAAGTAGTAGTAGGTGGAGTGATGGTGGTAGTGAGAACAGAGAGAGGGTGATCTTTTTATCATTTAAAAAATTAATCTGTCTAAAAAGATGATTTTAAAATTACGTAAAACTTTATGAATGATTTTATATACAAAAAAAGTTGGTATAAAAATTTTTTTAGCCTAAACCATAGAAATCAAAATCGTATTTAACCCTTAACAAAAAGAAAGTAACTATCCAAATTAATTTCAATAATAAGTAGACAACAGAAAAACAATTTTATAACGACAACGAAAGAGATTAATTTCTCACAACAGTTCATATTGATCATCTCAATTAAGCAATACTTTTTTTCGAGTGTTTCCTTTATTAAATTGAAAATTGAAACTAAATATACAACCCTTTTTTTTTGGAATGTTTTTAAATAAATATTTTAATTCTTTTATTTAGTAAAATAGGTATTTTGGACACTATTTATATTTTTAGATTTCATTACATATTTCGTTTACAGTGTAAACGAAATAATTATACACGTATCTTATTTATACTAAGATGTATAAAATTTAAAAAAAAATACACATATCTCGTTTATAATATAAACGAGATAAATTTATAATTATCTTGTTTACACTATAAATAAAATATATGTATTATTACAAAAAGTTTACGATTAAAATAATATCAATTTAATTTTTATTTTAAAGTTAATCCAATTTTTTTTAAATTGAAAATTTTTGCAAATTGTCTCTCTAATATAATTTAATTTTATACAATGATATCAATTTTAATTTTTTTAAATCTAAAACGAGTGATTTGAAATTGTCCATTTAAAACTAGTATATTATTTTTTTAAAAATCAAGCCATTATAAATTTATCTCGTTTACACTGTATTTATTTACACTATAAACAAGATAAGACATGATTCTAATTGGCTTTATTTCGTTTATAAACGAAATATGTGTATAATAGTTTCGTTTATGCTATAAATGAGATATGTAACAAAATCTAAAAACGTAAATAGTGTTCAAAATATCTATTTTAGTAAATAAAATAATTAAAATATTTATTAAAAAAAATCTTTCTCATTTGGTGTATAAGCTACCTAATTTTTATTGTAGCATTCTTTATGTGCAATTTGTATTTGCATGTTGTGCTGTATTTCTTGATAATAATTTTTTGGGATAAATATTATTTTGGTCCCTAACGTTGAGGGTCAGAATCAAAATCGTTCCTAATGTAATTTTAGATTTAAAATTATCCTTAATGTTACATTTCATTTTAAAATCTTCCTTTTTAATAAATTTCTTTTGTAAATGACAAAATTACCCTTTTTTTATAAATAGTTTTTTAAATAAAAAATATATAAAATAAAAAAAGAAAAGACACGAGGGGGGAGGAGAGACATGAGGGGGAAAGGTGAAAGGACGCAGGAGGGAGGGTGGGGGGAGGAAGAAAGGAAAAGGGGAAAGGGAGAAGGGGAAGGAGAAGGGGGGAGGGGGACGGCGCTAGCGAAATTTGGAGCTGCCGTCCTGTCGCGAGCCAGGGAGAGAGCCTCGCCTTCTGCACTGCTGCTCCTCATCGCCGCGTTCTCGCTAGTGCTTCTCGCCGCCTCGTCGTTGCTCCTCGCTGTCTCGCCGCTTCTGCTTCTTGCTACGATCTCTGTTTCTGCTTCGTCTTCTGCTTCTTCTGGGTCTGCTTGAGTGCTTCTGCTTCTGCAACTTCTGCTTTGTCTTCTACTTTTTGCTTCTGCTTGAGTGCTTCTGCTTCTGCATCTTTTGCTTCTGGGTCTGCATCTTCTAATTTTAATTTGTTATTTTCTGATTTTATCATTATTGTGTGTTGATTTGTTGAATCTGATTTTGATTTGTTGAATTTGGATTTGAATAATGGATTTGTTCATCATAATCCCTAATTTCTTAATTTTTATTGTTGGTTTTGTTGTTGTTTTGATTTCTGAATTGCTATTGCTTTTTGTTGTTTTTGGTTTTGTTGTTGTTTTTTATTTCTGAATTATGGGGTCCTTTAATTTAGAACATGCAGATTGCAAAGTAAAAGTGAGATACCAAGAATGAATCTGAGTGAAACAAAATGAATAAATGAAGTGAGATACCAAGAGGAGGAAGGTTGAATGGCTGAATCTTGAGTGTGTTAATGGCAACAAGAATTTGTTAATAGAAGAAGAATTTGTTCTTCTGGAAGAAGAAGAAGAATGAAATGGTGAAAAAAAGGGTATTTTTGTGATTTAGAAAAAAAAATTTATTAGAAAGGACAATTTTAAAATGAAATGCAATATTAAGGATTATTTTAAATCCAAAATTATACCAGGGACGATTTTAATTCTGACCTTCAACGTTAGAGACCAAAACAATATTTATCCCTAATTTTCTTTAGCCTTCATAAGAATTTTAAAAAGATAAAAATGTTAAATTGAAAACAAAATGTACTATTAGACATTTTCTTAACCAATTTTGCACTAAAATTATGGTAGCCCTTTGATAAACAATTTTAAAATGATACTGCCCCCTTTTTTTTAATTCCCAAAAGCAAGAGAAAAGAGAAAAAATCATACTTTACACACGTAAAATTTTCTAGTGTCACAAGAGAATAAAGCATATTTATTGAAGTGTTCACCACTATCATATATCCCTTACAATAATTTATCTTATTTAAAATGTATATTTAGCTAAGACCAAAAGAAAAAATTGATCATATTAACTCTTAGTGTTTTAGAATTATTGTTCTCCTGCCACTAATCTTAGAATTTTTTTAAATAATTATGCTACAAATGTCTAAATTTTTGCAGTGATATGTTGGAAAAATAGTTAATTTTACAGCTTAATAAATTGTTCCTTTATTGTCTACTAATTATTGATTTTAATTTAGATCCTGCTAAATAAATTAAAAAGATACATTTAATTAGATAATTACATTATCATTTTTGAAAATATTGCAGAAATAAGTTTAAATAGAATTGTACCTATCAACTACATCATTCATGTCCTTTTTATCGTCATCATAAAAGTATATATCCACATTAGTTTCAATTACAAACATAGGACTTATACTACTAATATGGAACAGGATGAACAACAAAAATAGTGGCCATAACAATATAAAATCCAACCTACATAAAAACAGTGTGAAAGTTAAACAATAAAAATTGGACTAAATACTAAATAGTTATTTTCTAAAAGACACTCACATATACATACAGATATTGAATATTATTAAGTTCTAGACAATTGATTATCTTTTAAAAAAAATTAAATAAGAATTTTTGATAAAAAAATTAAATCAAATAATTGTGTAAAAACACTGACTTTTACTTGACATATATTTGAATTTAAGCAACTTTACATAAATGAATAATTTGACCAAATAAAGTTAACCAATGATCATACTTACATAAAAATAATCAAACTGTTATTAATTTTAAATCATAGTACTAACTATTTTATTATTATTACATATAGTATCACACTATAAAATTTAAAAAAATTAAATATAATCACGTCTTAATAAATAATAAACACAACTACAATAAAAGATATAACCATTTGAAAGTGATTAAATTTTCACATATTTCAAAAAGTCTTTATTTTTGCAAATTAAAAGACAACCATAGAGAGCTGTTGGTTATCTGTTGTCGCAAAACTCTTGATCCGGTCCTTCATTTTTCTAAAATCAACAATAAGCTTTAAACGGTAGAGAGAACATATTTTATAAAGATTAAAAAAATAAAATAGCTTATATAAACATATTAGTTATTGAGTTCTCTTACTTGGCATTCTCAATTTAAATGACCAACATGTTATCAGTTTTGTCATCATTTACATATTACTTCTCACCCTCTATACCGGTCATAATTTCAACGTCGTCTAAAAAAAATATTAAAAAGAGGATTGTGCACAAATTGCCCATCTTAGTGTTATTTTTTTATAAGAATAAAATAAAAATCAATTTATATACTATACTATGAACCACATACTTATCAACCAAAAAAGCGTTAAAGAGAGTAATTTATAATTTTTTCTTAAAAAAACCAACTTAATACTATGTAATGGTATTACATCACATAAAAAGAGTCTCATAGTAGTCCATGTTTAAAAAGATAATTTAAAAAGATGTGTTGTTTTGCAGTATAATTTATAGTTGTTGCTAACTCCGATATGTGCAAAAATATACACACCTCTTTTTGATAACAATGATCCGAATACATATATCAAATCTGAGATCTCTACCTACAGAAGCATGGATAATGATTTTCTATTTTTGTACAAAGCAAAACATTTTATTATTTATTGTCTATACATAATAACAATAAAGACGGTTAGAATATAGTTAGGATCAATTAGTATTAATTAGTATTATTTAGTATATTTAAATATTTATTATATGAGATTATGTCTTTATTATTACGATTCTCTTAGTACCTATAAATATTCCTTTATATTGTAACATTCTATACAACATGAATAGACAACTTGAATACACACAAATCATTTCTTCAGTTTAATCTCTTGTTTCTAACATGGTATCAGAGCCATGGTATCATCCTTGAGGAGGATATGTTGTTTTCCTTGCGATGAAATCGTCGTAGTTTTTGCACTTTTTTTCTATGCTATTTTTCCTTACCTTTTGTCACTCCATTAATACTTTTTCACCTCACCGACTAGCCTATTTTCTCTGTCTTGTATTTTTTTCGAGTCGAATGATCAAGCACCATTGTCATACGCTGCTTACTTATTCTCATGAAGAAATCATATATTTTTCGCTCTGTTTCGGTAGTTCTATTTCTCTCGTGGCAGTTCTATCTGCGTTTTCTCGTGGCAGTTCCGTTTGTGTTCTCTCTCGTGGCAATTTCGTCTGCGTTTCGTCTGTGTTTCCTTGTGGCAGTTCCATCTGCGCTTTCGCCAGTTCCGTTTGCACTTCCTTCAGCTTCCTTCAGACAAGCGACAGTTTCGTCTGCGCTTCATTCAGACTAGCGACGCTTCCTTCAAACAAGCGGCAGTTCTATCTGCACTTCCTTCCGGCAGTTCCGTTTGCACCCGTTTTATCAGTTTATGCAGTTTTTTTCCTCTTTATTTTGTTGTTTTAAATAAGTTTTAAACTTAGTTTGAGGGGGGATGTTAGAATATAATTAGGATCAATTAGTATTATTTAGTATATCTGAATATTTATTATATGAGATTACGTCTTTATTTTTACGATTCTTTTAATACTTATAAATACCCCTTTATATTGTATCATTCTAGACAACATAAATAGACAACTTGAATACACACAAATCTTTTCTCTAATTTATCCTCTTATTTCTAACAAAGAGCAATTAAATAATTAAAGAAAATTTCAATAAAATACAAGAGAGATTAATATATCATTTCTTTCAACAAAAATAAAGAAAAAACAAACTTAACACCCAAAGGCAATAAAAAATAACGCAAAAGCAGCAAATGGTTTGAAATCTCAGAACATTAGAACTAAACCATTAAATGCTCAAATACAATATATCCAATTCATTTTATACCAATGAGAGCAAATTCGGGCTAAGAAAGTGAAGAGCTAATTTTTTTATTTAACAAAAAAAGCAAATATCCAAATTAATATTAACAATAAGCAAAGAAAAAATATTGTGACAAAATATTGGTTAAAAGGTTCTGATATTTAGTTATTAATTTACAAAAATGTTATTCGTATACTAAAATTAAAATTAATTATTATATTTATATATAAATATATGTGTAGTTTAATTTATTTTTAATGTATATTTATATTCTAACATATATTTTATATTGGTAGTTAATTTTATAATCAATTTATTTATATTATGTATAAGATGACAAAAGTGTATTGAAGATTCTTGTAGGTAAATTTGTATAGAGACGGCAAATTAAATAACTTATGAAGAAGAAACGGTTAATTACATATAGATCCAATTTAAAATGAACCATGTACTCTTTCATAATAGTTTAATAAAAAAATTTGGATCACAAACCAATAAAGTAATTCAAACTTTTGCGACTTTCATTACTCTAATAGAAATAAAGAAACATTTCATAATAGGAATTTGGAAATTTTATTTGACATTTAGATAAAAATATACCCAAAAAAATAAAGAGAAAAAGACAAATTAATTCCTAATTTTTTGGTTTGTGAATATTTTAAGTTTGTGAGAATTTATAATTATATTTAAGTCTCTTGACCTCTTTAAAATTTGGACACGTTGATCCCTGTGTCTAATTTGTTTCATTTTAAAAATTCTCTCACGTGTGTATTCATATCAATCAGGTCAGTACAACAAAAATCACGTTTAATTTTTCTGTTGGGTCTAACAAACCCAAATAAACATGAGGGATCAATATGTCTAGATTTTAAAAAGGTTAAGGACTTGAAAGTCCGCAAATCAAAAGATCAAGAACCTGCTTGTCTTTTTCTCAAAAATAAAAAAAGTAAATAAAATAATAGAATATATCCAAATTATTAAATAAAAAAATCTAAAAAAAATTAATTTCACCAACTAAGAACATAAAAATCTAAAAAATTAAGATCAATTAATAGTCAATAATTAAGACAATAAAAAAAGTCATAACAACTCAAAAAACAGTTATTCAATTATCACGTAGCAAATAAAAAAAAAAGACAAATACACACTAAAAAAATTTATATTATTGAGACTCAAAAACATCATTAAAAATAATAGAGAACACACATAGTAATTATTATAGAAAACTATGATTTATGAATTTTGCATCATGAAATTTTTGTACATAAAATTATATTTACCTGCTCATCCATTAATACCATTTTGATGGAGCTAATAGATTTGGGTTCTCTAAATCCGACCAAAATTTGATCAGTCTGATATGATTTTAATATTCTGTTGGTGGTGCAATAATCTCCAAAGAATTTGCCTAGCCGTTTTCCCTGGTAAACAAAGATTAAAAACAAATGTAAATTCTAAAAAAAATAATCGAATAAGACACACAAAAAGACAATAGTATCATACCTCTTATACTATTTAAGAACTAAAAAGGAGTATATTTTCAAGTAAAGAATTTTAGAATTAGGTTACATCTAAATACATTTAAAATTACAGATCCTCTATAACCAACCAAAAAAAAAGAAATATGTATTGATGATTCACAAAGACAAAAAAAATTTAATTGAAAATAAAATATACGTTCTTTATCATAAATCTTTGCCAATCAAAACATATAAAATAAAAAAAATAAAAAAATTAAGATATGTGAAAAAAGAGCAAGAAGTGCAAAAAAAAAAAAAATCAATGGAAAAAAGCTTAATCAACATGTGGAGCAAGAAAAAGAAAATCTACTAAAAAAAGAGTGAGAAAAATAAAATTAATGAAAATAGGAAAAAAAAAAGAGTGAAAAAAAGAAGAAGAATGAGCTGAAAAGAAAAGTTAGCCGAGAAGAACTCCAACAATGAAAAAGCAATGAGAAAGAGAAGAAGCACTCAAAATTTCAATCCTGTAGTAGTGCTTTTGTTTTGGGCTTTTAAAGCCCTTCTTCATACAAAAAACTACAAAATTAGTGTAATTATTGCAGTCAATTATAATAATAACAAATTTATTCTACATTAATTCATTTGATCCACATTATTATATATATATGATTTAGGAAAAAAAATAAATCAACCTAATACATAAAATTAGCAACCAAACAAAAACTATTTTAATATAAGACGTAATTTCATCAATTGATATCATTAGTCATTCTTAAAATGTTAACCATAAATATAAGGGATAAGTATTGTTTTGGTCCCTAACATTGAGGGTCAGAATCAAAATCGCCCCCAACGTAATTTTGAATTTAAAATCATCCTTAACATGTTTTCTTGTATTAAAATCGTCCTTTTTAATAAAATATTTAATTTTATTCTTAAAATACTCTTACTTTAATAAAAAAATTATAATTTTTTTTTTAAAAAAAAGAACGCATTTGGGGAGGAAGGGAAGGAAACACGTTTTTTTGGGGGGCGGGTGGGGAAAGGAAACACGAAGGGAGGAGGGGAAGGAGAGGGGAAAGAGGAAAGGGGAAAGGAAGAGGGGGAAGGGGAGGGGGAGGGGACGGCGCCGGTGAAGTTTGGAGCTGCCGTCGCCGTCGCCGGAAGAAAGAAGAAAGGAGAGGGGCGCGACAGGGGAGAAGAGAAGAGGGGAAAGAGAGAGGGAGCGCTGGTGGCGGGGAGGACCGTTCATGCATGCTTCTATTGCCGTGGAGTGCGTCGCCGGGAAGAGGAGCCCGACGCGAGGAGGGCGGCGCTCGAAGGAGAGAAAGAGGGATCCGAGGCTGAGCTGGTCCGCGCACGTTCTATCGTCGGTCCGCGAGTGATGGGTGGCCGAGGAGAGAGAGGGATCCGAGGGTGGAGCGCATCGTTGGTCCTCGCACGCTCCGTCACCGCCGCTGGTGATGGGTGGCAAAGCGCCGGTGGTTCTGCATCTGCTTCTTCTTCTGCTTCGGCTTCTGCATCTGTATCTTCTTCTTCTGCATCTGCTTCTGCTTGAGTTTCTGTTTCTGATTCTATGACTACCTCTGCTTCTGCTTTTGTGACTGCTTTTGATTTTGATTTGTTGTTTTTTGATTTAGTTGTTGAATTTGTTGAATTTGGATTGATTTGTTGAATTTCTGATTTCAGGATTTGTTGAATTTGTGTTGATTTTATTGATGTTGTTTTTCTTGGTGGTGGAGATAAAGGTGCTCGTGGTGGTGGTGGTGGAGGGCATTTTTGTCCAGAAAAAATCAAAAGAACGATTTTAATACGAAAAACACGTTAAGGATAATTTTAAATCCAAAATTACGTTTGGTTTCGACTCTGACCATCAACGTTAGGAACCAAAACAATACTTATCCCTAAATATAACATATATCAAATTAAATAACTAATTTAAATAACACAAACGTGTTTAAAGTGAAATGGCACCAATGTAATCATCGGATTATCATAATTTTAGACTCGATAATCTATTGAAAATACCGACAAAAAATTCTTCGATAATTAATGTCAGACTGAAAAATTTTGCTTGTAAAAAATTTTCGGCACTGTTTATACTGTCAATTACAGAATAATGATATAAATTTCAAAGTAACAAGCGTTTTTTTATAGTGATGGGAGAAATATACAATTCGATTAACGTAAATTATGACAAATATGTGTTGACAATTTGATTAACCTAAATTATAGAACAAATAAAATAATTTCAATTAAGGTTAACAGAAATAATTAAAAATAAGATTAAAAAATTATTTTAATTAAATATTTGAATAAATTAAATTATCATTAAAATTAAAATGATAGCGACATTCTAGTTTAATATAAATTCGAATAATATAATTATACAATAATAAAGATAGATAAAATTAGACCAAATTCATTATTTCATTGTTTTATATAGGAAACAATGATTTTTTTACTAAATTAATTTATATTTATTACATTTAATTAAAATAAATAATAAATGATTTAATTTATTATGCACTTTATAAATTAATGAATAAAAATAAGTGATATAATATACAATTAGTTGATTAATATAAATTATAATAAATTGTGTGATATTTAAATATTTAATCAAATAAATTAGAATTTATTGTAATAAATTATATTTAATAAATTAAAGAAATAAATTGAAAAATAGTAAAATACTTTTAAAAATATATTACGTGAGCACTATCATTAACTACAAAAATCTAATTTTAATATAATAGAACATCTAAATAATTTAGTACTCAAAATGTGCTTTTAATGATCTTTTATGTACACTATTAAAATATGTCACATTACGTATTTTTGTTTTGTATATAGTATTTGTTTTATATATTTTCATAAATAACAAGTTTATTTAATTTAATTTAAATAAAAAAAAGCATGTCATGTTCTATGTTAGGCCTACGTCAAGCACCAGAAATAGCATACAAGTGTATATATATAATAGCGAAGCGAACATAAAGGCACGACCCTTCGTGAACATCCGATAAAATTGGAACGATAGAGAGAAGATTAGCATGGCTCCTGCTCAAAGATGACATGCACAAATTGAGAAATGGTCTAAATTTTTTTCCTTTGGTCGATGGATTCCATCTTTCTCGGTATGGTCTTCTTCCTACGGTATTTCTTAATGGAAGAGGCAACCATTTTCCATCGTTCCAAATTTCAATGACAATAGCTGAGTCGAAGCACTTCATCATGGTCGCTTTAACCATTTCTATCTGTTATGACTTCACTCTCTATCTTCATTTCTTTTTTTTTCCTATAGAAGCAAATATCCCCTTTTATTAATGTCTTGTTTTATTTTCTCATTCTTTTGTTTTTGGTTAATTTACTTATGTTTTTTGGTGACATTTTTTATGCTGGTTTAGGATTTTCAGATATCAAAATTTGCATGAGATCTTCAGCCACGCCTCCACTTGAGCACTTTTGAATATTACCCTTTTTGCCCAAAAACTCAAGTCTTCAGTTTAGTTCAGTGAGTGAGTGAGCGAGTATGAAGGTGGTGGCGCTCGTTACCGGCGGCAAAGACAGCTGCTACGCCATGATGAAGTCCATTCACTATGGCCACCAGGTTCCCCTTTTTTTATTTTTTAAAATTATTTCTCTTTCCTTAATTTTTGTTCTTAATTTCCTTTGATTTTTGCTTTTTGGTGTTGGAGGTAGATAGTTGCGTTGGCGAACTTGTGGGCTGATGATAAAGTCGACGAGTTCTATGGCTACGTTTACTATAACGATAGCTTCATGTACCATACCGTAGGCTTTCATCTTTCACATATTTTTGGTTATTTGCATTTTAACTTAGTACTACTTTGAATATGGTATAGCAATAAAATTCCACATTTCAATTGTTAGGTCAGTGTTGTTTTAGTTTTGTTTCTCCATTTATGTTTGGATATTGTTGTTTTAGGTTGGTCATCAAGTTATTGTTAGCTACGCAGAATGCATGGGGTTGCCGTTGTTTAGGAGGAAAATTCGAGGAGAGGCAAGGCAAGCTTTATTGACATAAATCTGTTTTGTAGAACGTATGATTTTATTTTAGGCAAGTTCATAGGTTAGTTTCAAATAATTTTAAGGCAATTGGGATGTAACTAAAAGTCCTCATAACATGCTTTATGGATTATTTTATGCAAGTTCAAAAGGCGATTTGTTTACTTACAATTCATGTCTTAATTATTGTCATAAAAAGGCTTGATATGTATTTACAAAGGTTGAGATGCATAATGTGTTTTATATCTATAGAAAAAGAGATTCTTTCAGATGAGAAGAAGGATAATGCAAACTGAGGATACAGTTTCCCCTATACAAAATCAAAACAAAACAAAAGATTTATCCATAAAGCAAATCTTTTCAATTTCTCAACATGTCTAAGAAAGGAATTTCTGTATAAAGGTCATGAGTTCTGCACCAAGTTGATGCTAAATGTCTAATCCTATCACATAAAATATGTTTATGAGAAATCGAATCTACATAGAATCATTCAAGACATGCTTGTAACAAAAACTAAAATACGACATTGGCATAATTTTAAAACTGAAATAGTTTATTAGTGTGTTTTATCCTCCGAAATATGCAACAACTCGGGTGTTACATATCTAGGGTACCCTTTCTTGTACTCAAACTTGTTCCTAACTCTAAATGCTTATTCCCAGATTGCATTCTCCAAAGCTTTAGAATATGAATTCATATAATTAATGTTCAGTTTTAACCTTCAACTGATATTTTCTCGATAGACACACTGCGATTAGTTACATAACAACCGAGGGTGATGAAGTTGAAGATATGTTTATTTTACTTCGTGAGGTGAAAAGGCAGATGCCTGAAGTTACTGCAGTGTCTTCTGGGGTCATCGCAGCAGACTATCGGAGATTGCGGGTGGAAAGTGTTTGTTCAAGGTTAGGCCTTGTTTCTCTGGCATACTTGTGGAAACAAGATCAATCATTGCTTCTCCAAGAAATGGTAAATGGCAGCATAATTGATAGCTAGTCTAGTCATGCATGCATGCAATTTTGCATTGATTTTTTTGGTTCTTATCATTCATATTTCATATAATACTAACTTAGTTCTGGCCCTGATCAGATTGCAAATGGAATTTTGGCTGTGATTGTAAAGGTATAATTTTTTTAACTTTCCTGGTAATGTCTTTTGCTCTCTATGGTTTTTCTTCTTTATTATAAATGGGAGAGAATTCCTATGTTCTAATCATATGGTTGTTCTTATTCTAACTTGTCAACAATTGACAACATTCAAAGATGTCATGATACTAATGTTAGTACTTTTATAAAATTGAGCATTGCCTTGGTGTTGAATGAATGATATGGCGCCATAGAAAAGAAAGTGTTATGCAAGTGATGACATTTACTTCTATAAATTAATTATTATGTTCAACTTGCTTTTGTATAAGGCAGTTTTTAGTCTGGAATTTAATGCTTTTTCTATTTTACAAGGTATGCGCCTGGGGTTTGGTGCCTGGAAAGCACTTGGATAAAGAAATAGCATCCTTAAATGCTTATTTGAACAAGTTACCACGGTATGCCAAAGTTATTTATTTTCCAATTTTTATTTATTTATTTTTATTATTTATTTTGTGTTGTGTCTATGCAAATTCTTCCAAGTTTCTATAATAACATCATGCCATGATTTTAGTTCATTCTTTCTTGTATTATCTCGTGCAGGTTACATAGATTTAATGTTTCTGGTGAAATGGGAGAATATGAAACGTTAACTCTTGATTGCCCCCTATTCATTGTATGTTCATACTCTCTCTCTCTTATGGCTGTGTAATCTTTGAATTTGGAGCTGTTCCTTACATTTTTGTTACCATTCATAAAGTTGGTGTTAATTAGCTTTCATTCATATTGTTTTCAATTTTGTGATCACACTGAACTTGAGAATTCAATCTTGTAATTGCTACTCATTTTGCTTCAATTTTGATCCCTATTTGTATTTCTATTTTCTTCTTTCATCAAAATATTTCTTTAAATCTCCAGAATGCTCGAATTGTGCTTGATGAATATCAAATTGTGAGGGACATTGAACATCCCTTTCATCCTGTTGGAAAACTTGATTCTTTCAAATTTCATTTGGAAAAGAAGGTAGATGTTCAATCTTTAACATCACCAGACAACATAAGTGAAACTTCAGTTCAGAAACTGGGAACTGTGTTTGAAGTGGAAGACACTTTAGAAAGATGTGAAGACACATTTAAGCCGTTGGATTGTAGTGCTGACCCAATTGATGACTTAGCACATAAATTTAACATCTCAAGAACAAATAACAAGAAAACACTCTCCTTAAGTTGCTCGTTACAAGATTCATGCAATGGTGGTCTTCATAACTTTCCTGTTTATTTTTCAGATTATTTCATTGCCTCGTTATATTTGTGCATAGTTTCTTTCCTTGACGGAGCTGTATTTATTTTTCAAGAGCAGATTTGCGGGAAGATTTGAAGACTGTTTTGACAAAAATTGAATCACTATTAGCTGGCTTGGGCTTTGGATGGGAGACTGTAGTCTATATTCACCTTTACATAGATGACATGAGTAAGTTCTCAGAGGCAAATGAGACATATGTGAAATTTATCACCCCGGAGAGGTGTCCATTTGGGGTCCCATCATGTAGCACATTTGAAATGCCTCTAGTAGAGATGAATTTTAGCAAAGCGTATATGGAAGTTCTTGTGTCAAATAATAAAGCTAAAAAGGTTTTGCATATACAGAGTATTTCCTCTTGGGCACCTAGTTGCATTGGGCCATACAGTCAGGTAAATCCGACCTCATGTAATGATTTTTGTGTGGTTTATTCTATGCAATGTTGACAGTGAGACTATATGTAGAATGACTTTTTTTTTGTCAATATACTGGTATGGACCCACAAGTGCTTGGATCTTGATGACAAAGTTACTATACCACGGAAGCACCATTTCCATAGAGAAGAATTGTAGAATGCGAGTTTATTGACTATAGTCTCTACTTGGTTGAAACCAGATAATCATCTGCCTTTTAAACTTCATTTTTAAATATCTATAATGTTTGGGAATTATTATAGATGCTCTCATTAAAATATGAGAAAGTGTATTGAGTTATCTGATTGAATGATACAATTGTAGTGACTGTTTGTTTGGTTACCTCGAATTATTCTTCATCATTTAATGTATGGTATTTGGTATATACTTTCACATTTCAAATATTATCTGGTGAAATGTCATTTTATAAGGTGAATGCTTTTGCTTTCAGGCAACCTTGCATGATAATATACTTTATATGGCTGGTCAGTTGGGACTTGACCCTCCGACAATGAATCTTTGCAGTGGAGGTGCTATTGCTGAACTGGAACTAGCTCTCAGACACTGTGAAGCTGTGGCAAAATGCTTCAGAAACTCTGAAAATATGGCAAAATGCTTTAATTGTTCAATATCCACAACAGCAATTATGTTTGTTGTTTACTGTTCAAAACGTGTCTCATCATCAGAGAGACATGATATGCAGGAGAAACTAGAAACAATCCTTAGGCAGATGAGGATCTTTCAGTTACAGGAACAAAACACCTGCAAATCATTAGATCCTGTAGTCCTTTATGTCCTTGTTCCTGATCTACCTAAAAGGTACTATGGCCGTCCCATAAATTTATGGATATGCAATTTTTAGGCAGGCATTTTTATAACTTTAGAAATTATAATTTTCTTTTCTCTGTTACGCTTTCTTATTGTGAGTTGTGCTATCTTTTCTCAGTGAATTGTTCTCAGCATAACTAATGATAAAGCTGTTCTGAATTCTTAGCATATTAGCTGAGTTCTCTTTTTTACTTTATTTTATGCTGTTATTTTATATTACTGTTTGATATGGGGCAGGTTGGTTGTAAGGGGATGGTTTTTATTGAATGGCTTGTGTTTTTCTTCATGATAAATGTTGATATGATATTAATGCTAACATTTAGTTGGCATCTTTCCAGTGCATGTGTAGAAATAAAGCCTGTTCTTTATGTTGACGATGGCACGGAGATAGCAACTGAGACCATAATAGAAAGTTCTGGTTCCAAAGCACCCCACTACTGGGGTTTCAAGCAAGAAAATTGGCATGATTCTTGTATTCGGAAACTTGTGGTTCCAGGATTGATTTATGCTGTTACATTATCTATAACGAGTGAAGATGCTGCAAAGATATGTTTCCATTCTGTGTCTGCTGATTCTGTCAATGATGATCAATATCTTCAACATAAGTCGCTCATGGAGAAGTCATCAAGATTCTGCTTCTATCTTCTGGACAAAGTCATGGCCGATAATGGTTTTGGCTGGGAAGATTTAATGGTCAGTATGTGCTTAAGTATGACATGCCAGATGTTTTCATCTTAAATGCCCAAAGCATTATTTATTTAATGTATTGATGCAAATAATTGATTTTCTCTATCTTGTGCAGAGTTTGAGGATCTATATCCCTACAAGCCTTCAAATGTCGATAGCTATGCTGCTGCCTATGTTCAACAAGGCTCTATTGGAACTTTCTGAAGCGAGTCAGAAGAAAGTTTTAAATGGTGAGGAGCCAATCTTCAACATAGTTCCTGTCATCGGTGCTGGTAGGTCTGCTTCATCCATGTCTAATATAATAACTTGCGAATTACTCGCCCAGAAATCCTGAGCATAAATTGCTGGATAAACTCTTATGATCTAGCTTGGTTATATTTATATTGTCATTTTATATACGAAATGGACATGGAAAGATTGTTTTACTGGAATTCCTTGGTAATTTGGATGGAATAGGCGTTAGAGAAATTCAGGTTCAAATGGGGCTGATCAAATTTCATTGATCTTTCCCAAAGTAATACAATTTCTTAGGTTTTGTTACTTTTGGTTTTGGCAAAACAAAAAATTACACTTGGGGTATGTTAAATTGGGTGTAAAGGTAGGGGTAAAACTAAAATTACATCAGGTTCTGTCGCATGGAATGTTGTACTTTAAAGGATTGTCATGGCCGTATTAATTTACTTCAAAGTGTAGTTACTTAATTCTTATGGTGTATACAAAATCATTATCTTTTGTTGAATATTTATTTAGAGGAACTCTTGGGACTAGCAATATTTAGTATTTTTAACCATCGATTGACAAGCACAACGTTAAATTATCTTAAACAAATAAATTTTACTAATTTGTACGTACAAACTTTAAAAAAATGTGGGTACAAACTATATTGGTTATGAGTGTAAAACTTTGATAAATATAGGTGCAAATTATATGTTTTTTGGTACAAAATTTCTGTAAATAAGAATGTAAATTATTGTTGGTCAAGTGTTGGTTAAAAATATTTGCTGGCCATATTTGCTAGCCATGTAGTATATGCTCATTTATTTATTGTTTTTCACATATTGAAATTTTACTATCATTATAAAACATAAAGTAAAACAAATAAAAAAATAATAATTCAACATTATGTTTAATCAACTCTCAACTAAATGGTTTATAGTTATTGCTTCTGTTGTTGGAAAATGATAATGTCATTTTTATTTTTGATAATTTTATTCTTCACACAATTTTTTATATTATATGTATAAATTTGTAAAAAAAATGATAATATCAAAACAGGAGTGATAACTATTCTTGTTTATGTTTTTTATGATTATGAGAAAGTTTTTAAATATTTAATTAAATTTTTGAGTAATATGTTTCATATATATCTAGTTTTATTTTATATTTTTAATATGAATATATTTTGAAAAGCACCATTAAAAATTAATAACATAAAAAGTTAAAAATATTTATTTCAGTTTAACATAGTAGCCCATAATGGCAAAAGAGGGCAAGGGAAAAGAAGGCAAGGCTATTGTTGTTAGAATAAAAGTGATTATTTTATTATTATTTCAGTTATATTAGGTTACATAAAAAATAATTTTATAGATGAGAGATATTTTAGTGATTTCAAATCTATAGTTAACATTTCTTTTCCACAAATCATTTTGATCAATCATCCATGACGAATTAAGATTAATTTCGGGCACTTTTTCATTTCCAAAAATAATAATTTTCTTGTACCACATTTGAAAATCCAATATGATTTGCAAATTGCAAGCATCCCAAAGAATGTTAAAACAAGAATGAATGCTATGGTGTCCTATTACATTGTATTTAAGTTACTAAAAAAGGTAAATAAATAATATTTAATAAATTTTAAATGATTTATTTTTTGTTTTAAGTATTTTATATTTTACTTTAAAAGTTAAGTTAGGCAATTTAGATACCACAACAAAGATATAAAATTCACCTAAAAACAAGGACATTACTACTGTGTTAAAATGAGAATTATCAACAGGTGTAGTACGACACTTGTCGAGTGTGAAGTGTCTCCTCATTTAATGGCCCTTGAGTATGAAAGTGTAGAAAGTAATGTTGAGGAGACAGATTACAGGAGTCAACATTTTGTACGAGAAGTTAGTGGTGGATTAGAGGTTAATTTGAGAGAGATTAGTTATCAATGTTTTGTACGGAGGAAGAGGGCTGAGCAGCAGAGACGTTTGACGACAACGATGGCACCCAAGACTCGATGACGAGTTCAAGGCGGATCATGACGACGACACAAGTGGGCTTTACAACTGAAATAGAGACTGCGATGTCAAAGGTAGCTTCGAACCAACTTTCTGACGACACGAGAAGATGAGAAGGGCTTTAAGAGACGAGGATGGCAAGTGCTGGTTGTCTCTTCTAACACCAATAGTGGTGAGAGCTGATGAAACGTGTTTTATGCGATGGTGGCTGGTTGGCTTTGCTTTGATAGGGTTTAGGATTGGGTTTGGTAAGTTTGTGAGAGAAAAAAAGAAGGGGGGATGAGTGTTTTGTTCGAGGTAATGACCAAATCAGTACCCGAAAGATTCAAACGCTGACATTTTGGTACCTCACTATTGTTATTGACAAAATAGTCCTTAAAAGATTTTAAAATTTGACAAACGTGCCCCCGAGCTCGCCGGAGTAAATTTCTGGCAAGCACAATGCTAATGTAGGCACCGTGTTTCCTCCCCAACCAAATTTCCCCCAAAGTTTCCTCCAACGCACACTCCCTCCCCTCCCTCAACCCCACCACTCGCTATAACAATAGCCTTAATATCAACAGAATCAATAATCTCCACCACTCCCCCTTCCCCAACGCACACTCCTTTCTCCCTCCCTCAACACCACCATTCACAGCAACAAAAACCTCAACATCAATAGAGTTGTCCCAAATCATGAATTGTCCCAAATTTTTAGGTTAAATTATCATTTAAAAAAATTAATAAAAATAAAACTCAGAGAAAACAAACAAATTCATATATAATAATCAAAATAAAATAAAATTAATCAAAATAAAATAAAATAAAACTTAATACAACACCACCAAAGTAAGAATAGAAGAAGAACACCAGACACAGAAGGGGCACGATACGATGGAGTCAAGATGGAACCCAGACAGAGGATGCATGGCAGCGACTGGCGGCTAGCAGCAAGCAGATACAAGCAGTGAAGGCGACATCGGTGAAGACGCACAGACAACGCAATGCCACGAAGGAGATAGACGACATTGGCGGACACAGAAGATTCGATGACGAGATGGCGACAGTGCAGTATCGATGACACTAGCTCTGTAAGACTGAGAAGGTTGAACTCCACTGCTGTTTTGGAGGAGAGTGAGTTGAGAGTGTGAGACACTGTGTTGGGAAGGGGATTAGAATTCAAAGGGGCAAGGGAAGGGGATTATGGTTCAGAAAGGGGGATTTTGGATTGAGGAGGGGGGAAGTATGTCGGGGATGGGGAATTAGGGTTAGGGAGGGGGAAGGAAGGATTAGGGTTGGGGAGGGGGAAGGAGAAGGAGAAGTGCATTGGAAAGGAAGAAAGGAAGAAGTAGGGTGGGGGTGGGGGGGGGGTTGCCATGTCATCAAAATGTAATGGCCATGTCAGCACTGTACTTGTCGGAGATGTGCTCCGGCGAACTCGTGGGTACGCTTGTCAAATTTTAAAATCTTTTAAGGATCATTTTGTCAATAACAATAGTGAGATACCAAAATGTCAGATTTTGAATCTTTCGAGTACTGATTTGGTCATTACCTCGTGTTTTGTTCTGTTGGATTTTTTATTCTATTTTTTTCATTTCAAAAACCTAGTTATAATAAGCTTAGTCATAAACATCTTTATTATAGCTAAAGTAAATCATAGGCAGTCCTTACACCACATACTTTGTCTCCTCTTGTAGATTTTCATCTATCACGTTCTGTTGCTTGTACACTCACTATTCACACAATAGAATAAGATCATGTAGGATAATACTTTGACAAGCGTTTCTCTGTACATATAGAACTAATTTTCTTTCTACACAATAGTATGTACCTAAATTTAAAAGAGATTTACATGAACCAAACACACTTCCAAAATAACAAGAGAAAAAGAAATCTATTGGAGATGTCAAGTCAAATCAAATCAGAGCAGAAAAATAATCAAAAGGCCTATACAACTACACTGAGAGACCTAATTATATATATTCTTTTATTTTATTCCTGATGCATATTACAAAAACAAATTAATGTTGTTATTTATAGAGTATTTACTTTTTGAATACCCATTACACATCTACGGAGGCACAAAAATCATTAAAAACATAATCCAATAACTTAGTACCTGAGATAAGAAAGTGTCTAAAACGAATAAATCGATTACACTCGGGATACATATAAACTGCACTTTTGTTTAGAAACTGAGTACTCAGTACTCGGGATACATTCATGTATCTGGGTGTCTTAGTACCTGAGATATGTGTTTATGCTACTAGGTGACTCAGTATCTGGAATATGTTTATTTATATCTAGGTAACTTAGTACTTTAGATATATTGTCAAAATACAATATATAAAAAGGTTCTTGACTCATCACATTATACCAATTCCACTAATTTGCATTTTCCTTCTCTTTATTCTTCATACACATGGCTAGTAATAAATTCTTTTTTGTGGTAGTTTATCCGAATGAGATAATTAGAAGTGGTGAGGGGAGAGTGACATTTGAGTGCGATTCACCTGTGATGTTGCGCACTTGCCGTCTTGATTATTTGAACGCGCTAAAAAATCTCATTTTGACTAGTATGGGCGCACTAGGTTCCAAAGAGGTTGGGAGAGTTGCGTACAGATTTTTATTAGTGCTCCTGAGTGGAGGGTTTCAAAATAGGACATTTTTTATTGAAGCATATCAGCATGAGACAGTCATGTTCAATATACATGCGAGGCTAATGCTGCGGCATGTGATAGAGTGGTACGCTGCGATTCGTGACGTAGGTGGTGGTTGTGGGCCATTGTCCTCGAACCCTCATGCACCTCCAGTAGAGGCAAAACTGATGCACTTTGCCGAACCAGTTGATCGTGTCAAGGAAGACTTGAGTGATTTTGATTTGGATTACATATTTATATTACCGCATCTGGATCATCTAACCAGAGTCTATCCTCTAACGAGTTTGTGCTAGAGACTCAATTGGGCGGTGGTGTTCGAGTTCTTCCTCCACCACTGGCCATTCTACAGTTGTCAGAAGTTCCAAGCTACTATCACACTCTTAACTTGGAAGCAATGCAACTAGATGATCTTTTCAACTGTAGCTAAGGAGAAGATTACAACACGGATGACGGCATTGACTTTTGGGTCGGCCATAGGTTTAGGAGTAGAGATGTTATTCTCATGGCAGTCAAGAACTATAGCATTCAAAGGAATGTTGAATACAGAGTTTTGGAGTCTGATAGGCTAAAACACCATTGTAGATGCAAGCAATTCTCTATTGGGTGTCTATGGAGCCTTCGTGTAGTACTTTGGCAGAATTTGAACAATTGGTAATTGTCATCAGTTGCATTCATTTTATGAAATTAAGAAGAAAATGTTGATTACGTTATTTATTATATGTACCTATTTGGTGCCAACTATTTTCCAAAACCATGCGCAATTGAATAGCAGCTTGATTTGCACTATGATCTTGCCAATTATACACGATGATCTATCTGTTTTCATCCCGGTATTGCAAAGTACAGTGCAATAGAATTATCATTTCAAGTAGTGATAATATGATATTGAAAGGTGTGAATGGAAAAATAAAAGGTGATTGTTCAGATTTATGGTGATTAGGAAGAATCGTATAACAAACTTTCCTTCCTATTTCAAGCTTTTGTAAGAATGCCTACCTAGCACGGTGCATGATTGCGTTGCAGTCCTGTATTACAATGACAACATGATTGATAGAGATTCTAGCTAGTTTGATAAGATATTTTGGGCCTTTTCTCCGTGCATCAAAGCCTTTAAGTACTGCAAGCCAGTGGTATCAGTTGACGGGACACGCCTGTACGGCAAATACGGGGAAGTGATATTGATTACTGTGGCACAAGATGATAATAACAATATCATTCCTATAATTTTTGCACTGGTTGGGCGTGAGTCTACGGAGTCCTGGGCATTTTTATGATGAATTTGATGCAGCACATGACTCAGCAACATGGTCTTCTTATTTCTGATAGTTCACAGGCCATACAAGTTGCCCTCAATGCTCCTAGCAGTGGTTGGCATCCTCCAACAGCTCACCATGCGTTCCGCATACGTCATATGGCTTCCAACTTCAATACCCGATTCAAATCAGTAGAGGGCAAAAGGTATCTTATCAGCCGCCATTCGGGTCACAATATGTGCGCAAACCAAGAAGGTAAGCTACATCTTGGAGAGTGATGGTAATCTCATCCTACGAAAGGTGAAAAGTATGAGTCTTAAATCTCTACTGCTCCACAAATGCAAAGAGTAAGACATTGTCAAAGATAAAATCCTTTAACCCTACTACATGTCTAAACCTAATCTGTAAGGTCCCATATCGGTTGGGGAGGGGACGAAGCATGCCTTATAAGGGTGTGGACACCTCTCCCTAGCATGACGCATTTTGACGAGTGAGTGTGGGGGACTTCGGCTATCATCCCTGTCGTCAAAGGCAAAACTGTGAGGCCTTGTGTGCCAAAGCAGACAATATCGTGCTAGCGGGTGGTTTAGGCTGTTACATTATGGTATCAGAGCCGGAGCCCGGATCGATGTGCTAGCGTGGGTGCTGGACTCCCTTAGGGGGTGGATTTTAAGGTCTCATATCGGTTGGAGAGGGGAATGAAACATGTCTTATAAGGGTGTGGATACCTCTCCCTAGCATGACGCGTTTTGACGAGTGAGTGTGGGGGGCTTCGGCTATCATCCCTATCGTCAAAGGCAAAACTGTAAGGCTTTATGTGCCAAAGCGGACAATATCGTGCTAGCGGGTGGTTTGGGCTGTTACATAATCTCCCTAATATATGGTAGTAGCACGTTAGGCGGTGGGGTAGACAACGTCACACGACATGGTAAGAGCAACTGCAATGACTAGAATCATTGATTAGTCCTCTCGGTATTATTGCATATGATGCTGCAAACTAATCTGAATAATTTAATTGATTTTTACTACTGACTAATTAAATACACAATGTTCCTATATAACAGAATAAATAATTTAATTTTAAAAAATAATTTCATATACAATTGACTAATTAAATAATGCAATGTCACTACATATTATAGATAATAGAATAAATTTAATTAAAAAATATACTTTGTATGACAGAGCAAACAATTTAAATAAATAATATAATTTAACTAAATTATATTATTAACATGTCAACTTAATATTTTTTCCGATTAAAATAACTATAGTTTCATAATATAGTTAACCATAGTCTAATGTTTAATAATACTTTTTCAACAATTTGAACAATTTAAAATATTTAAATTTAAGGATAAAGTATATTTTTTGTCCTTAATGTTTGCTAAAAGTTTCAAAAATATCTCTAAGTTTTGATTTGTTTCAATTTTCTCCATCAAGTTTTTTATTTGCATCAATTTTATCCTTATTATCAATTTTTTTATAATTAATATTTTTCTTTTCAATTATACCACTCATATCCCCATCATCATCATCATCTCTCTCTCACACACTCTCTCTCTCTCCATCGTCACTATCATCTCTACCATCATCATCATCAAACAACCACTATCAACCTGCTTCTTTATCATTGTTAGTCATACCCCCTTTTTTCCTTCTTTTTCCTTTCTCTTCCAACTCTCCATCACCACCATCTCCATCGAGCTCCATTCTCAACGATGACCAACCTTTTTCTTCTTCTTTGCACAATCCTAGCACCACCAAAGTCATCTCTCTCCTCCTTTGAAGCACTACCAAATATTCGTATCCAAGAGCAAGATTTATATCACAATCAACTCCAAATTTTTTTAAGATAATCCAAAGACCTAGCCAAAAAACACAAACACATCTCAAACTACATCAAAATCAACCCAAGATTCCATCCACTCCAATTTCAAAACTTTGAACTATCTCTTCACAAACAAAACATAATAGTAACAATAACAACAATAACAATTACCTATATATGTAATAGACATATTTCATATTCAAATCTTACATTGAGTTTTTAGTAAACTAAAAAAAATGACTACCCCTGACTCCTGAGAAGCCTCCGCTGCTGTCTAGTGCCACAAATATCTAACAGTGACACCAAGCTCGCTCTCCTGATTCGCAAAGGCTGCCTCTTTCTCGTTAGCTGCCGCCGCCTTCTTCTCCCCCTTTCTCACCTTCTTTGGTTCCCTACAGCTACCGCCGCCATCGTCGATAGTGGTTGCTCGATTATGACGGTGGTGGAGATGATGGTGAGGACAGAGAGAGAAAGAGTGGGGGAGAGAGATGATGATGATGGTGAGGACATAAATGATGATGGTGGTGGAGAGAGAGTGGTGCCACAAATACACAACTCTCTTTAGCTGCCACCGCCTTCTTCTCACCCTCTTTGGCTCCCTGCAGTTGCCGCCACCGCTGTCGATAGTGTTGCTCGATGACGATGGCGAGGATGGAGAGAGAGAGAGAGAGAGAGAGAGAGAGAGAGAGAGAGAGAGAGAGAGAGAGAGAGAGAGAGAGAGAGAGAGTGTGTGTATGTGGGAAAGAGAGATGATAATGATGATGGATTGATGGGGATATGAGGGGTATAATTGGAAAGAAAATATTAATTATCGAAAAATTAATAATAAGGATAAAATTGATGCAAATTGAAAACTTGATTGACAAAATTGAAACAAATTAAAACTTAGGAATATTTTTAAAAGTTTTAACAAACATTAAGGACAAAAAATATACTTTACCTTAAATTTAAAGTAACATTTCTTACGCATACTTTAACTACTGAAATTCAAATATCCTAACATATAGAAATAGAGAATTCCTAACTAATTAAATCAAGAAATAATAATAGATAAACTTCAAAATTAAATAAATAAAAATATTCTAACATTTCAATAAATTAACTATTTAAAATAAAAGATAGACATACTAACTGACCTCGAAGTCCAGAGCTCTGGCCACATACCACGTCACATTTAGCTTGTTAATGTTCTCAGAACACACGTAATTCTAGCGTTGAGTCATATACAACTTCAAAATTTTTCAAAAAAAAAAAAAAATCAAATGACACAACATATCTCGACTACTACCTATTTTTATAAGCATATAAACATATCTCAGGTACTGGGTACCCTAACTCACTATGAACGTATCATGAGTACTTAGTACCTGATTTCTGCGTTTATTAGTGTATATATATGTGTCCTACAAGAAAAAATTCATAAAAATATAAAAAAGTATTTACATTTTTGAATATTTTAAGAAAAACACACAAAACAATTACTATCTTAAAAATTTTACAAAATCTCTACCAAAATCAAAGTTTAACTTGAGAATAGTAAGTAATTTACACTCCTTCGAATTGAAATAATTATTCATTAATTTCAATACACAATTTAAAATAAAATTAAAATATTTACATTAGGATCCTATTTTTTCAAAGATTTATCTATAAATAATATTGATGGTTGAATTCGCAGACATTCCAGCGTGATTCAGGAATAAAACTTTTAAACCACTCTTACTCTTAACTTTTGAAAATGTCGCATATAGTTAACCATGTGTGAAATTTGGTCTACCCAGGTATAATACAACATGAGATAAAGTTTGTCCTTAAGACTTGTTAATTGTCATGGCAAAAGGTACTATTAAAGAGAATTGTCTTCGTAAACCTAACTGGGACAATTTTATTTGTTGGTACTATATTCATTCTTAGAATCAAAGTAATATGACCAACATTGTACCCCTTAAGACTTTAAATTAAATGACATGATTTGCAAACTTCCTAACTTTTAGTCTTGTACTATTACAAAGACCACTGGATTTGTCAATATTCCTCAGTAATATCACTAGAATACTAACCTCGAGTATTAATTTATGAGGAGGCAAACCAGAACAATTTATGCTATTCAATAATTCAAGACCATAGAGATCTAGTTGACTTTTTATATTCTCTTCATCCATACAAATTGAATCTCAACTAAGATAAAAAAAATTTCCTCCAAGGTTGATAGCCATTAGATGGTTGTTGACCTCTTCAACAATGTCCAGCATCGGAGACAGTATAATTTTTGCTTTGAAAATTTTTTTTGAAGATATGATTTCCAATATATTTAGAAAAAAATGAACCAACTCATCAAATACCTGGTTTGAAAAAGGAATAACAATATCTTCTGGAATATATATCTCAGATTTATCATCTATATTGTCACCTATTAAACCATCACTAACTTTCAATAACCACTCACCAAATTACTTGTCTCAACTTGATCTAAAGTAATTGCACCTATAAAAAGTCTCATGTTTTTTTGTTTGTTTGAATATCTGGCAAAACTTTCAAAGGTAAGCTGAATTTATGGTAGAATGAACAATATCTTGTCTCGACTCTTGTGAAATGATAGAAAGAAATTGTCAAAAATCTCACCTAGTATAACTACTTTTTTTTCAATAAGCAAATCTTTATTATACATTGCAAAAAAAAACTCATGATATCACTCAAGCATTTATCAAGTACTTCATAGTATTGCCTACTAACCATTGGAGCTTAATCCCAAATTATAAGTTTGGCTTTCAAAATAGTTATAATAGTAAAATTATTTACATTCGACTCTTTTATCATCTCAGCATAGGTCTGTCTAAGTAGAATTGAGGCCTCCTTATCAAACACTACAAAAGTTATTGTAGTAGTACTATAAAAAATTATTAAATTCAACTTATACTTATTTTTATGTAAAAAATTCAATTAACACTTGACTTGTGACTTCTTAGTTTAAATAAAATTATAAAAAATATTATCTAATTTAATTTAAATGCTCAAAAATAATATGTCAAATTCACTTAATACCAAAGAGAGCAAATTGGGTCCAAAAATGTGGAGAACTAATTTACAATTTAATAAAAGGGTTAAGTACGATTTTGGTTCTTATGGTTTGGGCCAAAAAATTTTTTCATCCTTAACCTTTTTTTGCCTACAAAATCACCTTTAAGGTTCAACATAGTTTTAAAATCATCTTTCGACCAATTATACTCTCAGTATCATCATCTCCATCACACCTTTAGAGGAGAGAGAAGTAGAAACTCAGAGAGAGAAGCAAAAAATCAGAGAGAGAGAGAAGGAGAGAAGGAAGCCTCGTCGTTGCCCTCGCCGTCACCCTCGCCTCGCCTCGCCTCGCCTCATCCTCGTCCTCGTTGGCGCTTGGCCCTCTCCCTCGCAGTGCTGCGACTCATGCCCTCGCCTGGTCGCGACTTGCTCTCGCCTCGTCGCTACGTGCCTGGCCCTCGTCCTCATGTTCCTCATCCTCGTCAGAGAGGTGGTGGTGGTGGTCGTGTTCCTCGTATCCTCCAACAGTTCAGCGTCGCTTCTACCTTTACCAACAGCGTCCCCCTCACTGCCGTTTTCGATGGAGTTGAAGGTTCTAATAAAATCTTTGAAAGTTTTATAGAGAGGGTAAATGCCGTGAGATTTGTAAAGAGAAAAAGTTAGTGTCTCTTCTTCTAGCAATCAGATAGTATCTTCAAAATCAGCCACAAAAAAAGTGTGACCTTTCAGAAATGTTAGGTACAAGCAAAAATTGAAAAAGAAGATGAATTTGGAAATTTCTAATTTGGGGTTCTTGTAATTGAAGATGAATTTGAAAATTTCTTATTCTTGTTATTTGGATATGAGTTCTGTTAATGGAAGAAGAAGAATTTTAGTTATGAATTTTGTTAATGATTATGAGTTTTGTTAATTAGATCTGAGTTTTGTTAATGATGATGATGAATTTCTTGTTTTTTGTTAATGATGATGGTTTTGGTGATGAATTATTATTTTGGTTTTGATTTATTTGAGGTTGTTATTGAAGGTTGGATTTTCTTGTTAGATTCATGAACAGATGGCGATGAAGTGGTAGTAGGTGGGGTGATGGTGGTGGTGAGGAGAGAGGGTGATATTTTTATCATTTAAAAAATTAATCTGTCCAAAAAGATAATTTTAAAATTTAGTACAACTTTATGGATGATTTTGTATGCAAAAAAAGTTGGGATAAAAAAAAATTTTAGCCTAAACCATAGAAATCAAAATCGTATTTAACCCTAAACCATAGAAATCAAAATCGTATTTAACCCTTAACAAAAAGAAAGTAAGTATCCAAATTAATACAGAAAAACAATTTTATAACAACAACAAAAGAGGTTAATTTCTCACAACAGTTCATATTGATAATCTCAATTAAGCAATATTTTTTTTCGAGTGTTTCCTTTATTAAATTGAAAATTGAAACTAAGTATACAACCTTTTTTTTGGAATATTTCAAATAAATATTTTAATTCTTTTATTTAATAAAATAGGTATTTTGGACACTATTTATATTTTTAAGTTTCATTACATATTTCGTTTACAGTGTAAAAAAAAAATTTATACACGTATCTTGTTTATACTAAGATGTATGAAATTTAAAAAAAAAACATATATATAAACGAGATAAATTCATAATTATCTTGTTTACACTGTAAATAAAATATATGTATTATTACAAAAAGTTCACGATTAAAATAATATCAATTTAATTTTTATTTTAAAGTTAATCCAAGTTTTTTTAAATTGAAAATTTTTGCAAACTGTCTCTCTAATATAATTTAATTTTATACAATGATATCAATTTTAATTTTTTTTAATCTAAAACGAGTAATTTGAAATTGTCCATTTAAAATTAGTATATTATTTTTTTAAAAATCAAGCCATTATAAATTTATCTCGTTTACACTGTATTTATTTACACTATAAATAAGATAAGACATGATTCTAATTGGCTTTATCTCGTTTATAAACAAGATATGTGTACAATAATTTTATTTACACTATAAATGAGATAGGTAACAAAATCTAAAAACGGAAATAGTGTTCAAAATATTTATTTTAGTAAATAAAATAATTAAAATATTTATTAAAAAAAATCTTTCTCGTTTGGTGTATAAGCTACCTAATTTTTATTGTAGCATTCTTTATGTGCAATTTGTATTTGCATGTTGTGCTGTATTTCTTGATAATAATTTTCTTTAGCCTTCATAAGAATTTTAAAAAGATAAAACATGTTAAATTGAGAACAAAATGCACTATTAGACATTTTCTTAACCAATTTTGCACTAAAATTATGGTAGCCCTTTGATAAAAAATTTTAAAATGATACTGCCTCTTTTTTTTAATTCCCAAAAGCAAGAAAAAAGAGAAAAAATCATACTCGTAAAATTTTCTAGTATCACACGAGAATAAAACATATTTATTGAAGTGTTCACCACTATCATATATCCCTTACAATAATCTATCTTATTTGAAATGTATATTTAGCTAAGACCAAAAGAGAAAATTGATCATCTTAACTCTTAGTGTTTTAGAATTATTGTTCTCCTGCCACGAATTTTAGAATTTTTTTTTTAAAAATTATGTTATAAATGTCTAAATTGTTGTAGTGATATGTTGGGAAAATAGTTAATTTTACAGCTTAATAAAATGTTCTTTTATTGTCTACTAATTATTGATTTTAATTTAAATACTGCTAAATAAATTAAAAAGATACATTTAATTAGATAATTACATTATTATTTTTGAAAATATTGCACAAATAAGTTTAAATAGAGTTGTACCTATCAACTATATCGTTCATGTCCTTTTTACGTCATCACAAAAATATATATCCACATTAGCTTCAATTACAAACACAGGACTTATACCACTAATATGAAACAGGATAAACAACAAGAATAGTGGTCATAACAATATAAAATCCAATCTACATAAAAACAGTGTGAAAGTTAAGCAATAAAAAATAGACTAAATACTTAATAGTTATTTTCTATAAGACACTCACATATACATACAGACATTAGACAACTGATTATCTTTTAAAAAAAATTAAATAGGATTTTTTGATAAAAAAATTAAATCAAATAATTGTGTAAAAACACTGACTTTTGCTTGACATATATTTGAATTTAAGCAACTTTACATAAATGAATAATTTGACCAAATAAAGTTAACCAATGATCATACTTACATAAAAATAATCAAATTGTTATTAATTTTAAATCATATTACTAACTATTTTATTATTATTACATATAGTATCCCACTATAAAATTTAAAAATTTAAAAATTTAAATTAAATCACGTCTTAATAAATAATAAACACAATTACAATAAAAGATATAATCATTTGAAAGTGATTAAATTTTCACATATCTCAAAAAATCTTTATTTTTGTAAATTGAAAGACAACCACAGATAGCCGTTGGTTACCTGTTGTCGCAAAACTCTTGATCCGGTCTGCTATTTCTCTAAAACTAACAATAAGCTTTAAACGAAAGAAAGAATATATTTTATAGAGATTAAAAAAATAAAATAGCTTGTATACATATATTAGTTATTGAGTTCTCACACTTGTCATTCTCAATTTGAATGACCAACATATTAACAATTTTGCCATCATTTACATATTGCTTCTCATCCTCTATACCGGTCATAATTTTAACATCGTCTAAAAAAAATATTAAAAAGAGAATTGTGCACAAATTACCCATCTTAGTGTTATTTTTTTATAAGAATAAAATAAAAATCAATTTATATACTATACTATGAACTACATATACTTACCAACAAAAAAAAAGCGTTAAGAAGAGTAATTTATAATTTTTTCTTAAAAAAACCAACTTAATACCATGTAATGGTATTACATCACATAAAAAGAGTCTCATAGTTAGTAGTCCATGTTTGAAAAAATAATTTAAAAAGATGTGTTGTTGTGCAGTATAATCTATAATTGTTGCTAATTCCCATATATGTAAAAATATACACAACTCTTTCTGATAAGAATGATTTGAATACATATATCAAATATAAGATCTCTACCTACAGAAGCATGGATAATGATTTTCTATTTTTTTACAAAAGCAAAACATTTTATTATTTATTGTCTATATATAATAACAATAAAGACCAATTAAATAATTAAATAAAATTTCAATAAAATACAAGAGAGATTAAATATATCATTTCTTTCAACAAAAATAAAGAAAAAACAAACTTAACACCCAAAGGCAATAAAAAATAACACAAAAGCAGCAAATGGTTTGAAATCTCAGAACATTAGAACTAAACCATTAAATGCTCAAATATGTAAGACTCAGAACTTTTGAAAAGTCTTATTATGATCAATTCTCAAATCATATGGTTATTTATAGTTTTAATTTCAGAAATTATTTTATTAAAGGTAATTAAGGCAAGTTTTGATTTATTGGATTTGAGATGAGTTATGATTATTATCCAATTTTATAATTATTGGATTATTTTCTATATTTAAAGTATAAAGTTGATAGTTGTGAAATAATAAGGATTTTATATGATTTGGATTAGATAAGTAATATTTTAAATATTAATACTGCTATTTTAGAAAATGAAAAAATTAATTATATTATTTCTAATTTTTAGATTTGGACATTTTATTGAAAATAATTTGTAAAGTTGATGAGCAAATAGTATTTTCCTATATATGATTAGTGTTGAATTTTATTTGGGTTTCAATTATTATATCATTCCCAATTTTATGTGAAATTACCAAATCACTCCTAACCATAATTTTCAAAAGAATAAAACTCTAACCCAGCGACCCGTTACCCGATCCGGTTTTCTTTCCCCCCACACCCAGCTGCAGTCGAAATCCCCTTTTTCCTAACTCAGCAGCAGCGTTTCTTTTTCCATGAAAAAAAGAAAGGAGAAACATAAGGTGGAAGAAGAGAAACGGGGAGGAGAGGAGATGGGGAGGACGGTGTCGGCGGGCGTCACTGCCGCCGCACCGTCGCGTCGCGCAGGGGCGAGAGGAGCGAGATCCGTGAATGAGGCAAGGATCTGCGCCGGTGGCACGGGGTTTGCCTTCGCCGCTTGATGCCGCCGAGGGGAGGAGTGTCACAACCACCGCAAGGAGCCATCGATGTCACCCTCCCGAGTCACCATCCCCGAGTTGTAGCACCATGAAGCCAGCCTCTTCGCGTCGCCGCGGCTGCCCGCGCTATCGTCGTCGCCGTTGGTCCACCGGGAGTCACCGTTGAAACTGAGACACAGAGAGAGAGGGTACGCGAGTAAGAAGGGGCTGAGGGCCTAAAACCGCCGTGCCTGGTCTCGTCTGTGAAGCCATTGCCGTCGTCAGCAGAACAGAGGGCGAGAGAGAGACAGAGAGCTCGCGGTGGGGGAAACAACCTACGACGCCGCTGGAGCTTCTATGGCCGTCGGATGCTGCCGCCGCCAGAATTTCTGGTCACTGCCGTTCTGGTGAGCTTGCCCTGTTTCTGGTTCCTCCTAGTTCTGCCAGTTCAATTTTACTTTGAAGCTGTCGCTGAAAATGTTGTATTTGATGAAGTGGCTGTCATAAGTTGCGTTGTCATTGCCGGAGACGCTGTTGTAGTCTCCGGACCCATCACCAGAGCTTCTGCAGTTTGATTCAGTCCTTAATCCTTTCTCACGGGTCAATCTCCGGTTATTGCGGGTCACGATTAAAGCTGCCGCCGAACCGGTTCAGGGACCGCCGCTGTTTGGTGCAGCCGTTCTTTCTTTGTTTCGGTAAGCATTTTTTATTTTTGAAAGTCCTGTGTTAGTGTTCTGTTCCATGTAGTAAAGTGGTTGCGATGTTAATAGTTTTAGGAGTTAGAATCCAGTTTGCTTATGCTGCTTATAGCTGTTTTTGCTTTCGAGAGAGCAAGCAGAGGCGAGGTTCTGATTTTCGGTGATTTTGGGCTGAGCGAAAAGGAATCAGTTAACGAGTTTGGGTTATAGCTTCAATTTGTCGAGGTAGGGGCGCTTTCCAAAAACTATGTTTTATGTATTGGAATTATCATATATGGATACTGATGTGAGATATTGTGTATTTGGTGATTGTATCTACCTTATGTATTATTTGATTGACTCGAATGATTATGGATGTTGGTTTGGCTGAATTGTTGTGCGGCTTTGTGAAATGTAATGTTTTGAAGTTGATTCTTTAAAGATTTGAAATCTGAGTTTAATCCGCTGAGGATTTATTTGATTTGAGTTAATTGTTTTGATGATTTGAAAAGTCGAATGCAGCTTTGAATTCAGCCTGGTTTACTTTAATTAACTTGGTTTTGGACAAATAATTTGTTACTGAGCCGTTTCTTTAAAGCTTTAAAAATGAGTTAAATCGGTTGATATTGATTTAATTTGAAATAGTTTCCTTGAGATATGCCACTGAGGCGACTGATGGATTTAGCGTGATTTTGAATTGAGTTTTGGGTTCTGGATTGTTGAAAAGGATTGAGGAATGATTTATTTGGGACCCGAACCGGGTGGCAAAGTCCAAGTTTTAGGGGAGATGCTGCCGAAATTTCTATAAAATCCGAGGCTTTATTTGAAATATTATTTAGGAAATTTTGAGTTCAATGCCTTTCCTATTTACTTGGAGGATTGTGAATTTAGGTCTTCTTTTATTAACTTTACTTAGATCAATTATGAAAAGCGATGAAGTTATTCTTTGAAAGAATTACTGAAAAGAGAATCATGATTTTTCCTTATTTTCCAAGAAGAATAGTATGTCTTTGGGTACAAGTTATTCGAAAGAGAATTTTGCCTTGAGGCTGTTTTAAAAGGTAAAACGGGTTTATGTTTTTCTCTATTAAACATAAAGGGTGTCCATTGGAAGAGTTTTCGTGATTTTAAAAGGAATTGGATTTCGATTGATGAATTTCTTTATTTTGACGTTTTGAATGAGATTCAGAGTACCTTTTGAACTCTAGTTTAACACAACAAAAATGATTCTCTTAGCAGTTTGAAACGCTTCAGATTTAATTATGGAATTGAAGCCGGTTTTCTTTAAGTAAAGGAAATAGCTTTGAAAAGAGTAATTGATTACATGACTCGGATTGGCTTAGATCCTATTTTACTACTCAAATCAGGAAGCCAAGATTTTTAATGAATTTAAAATGAATTTGGTGAAATGAATTATGTTATTCTCCCCTAAAGACTTGGGACTCTGCCGAGGAACTTTTGTTATAAAATCCCATTGTTGTATGGGTGGTTTTGAATACTTTAAAATAAATCTTTAACTTTCCATGGTTTTGGAAGTTTTGGAAAGAGAATGCTGTGAGTGGCTTTGTTTTAAAAAGGAACTCACTTTGAGTAAATTTTGCTTATGAGCCTGAGATGATTTGAGAAACGGGATTTCTAAAGTCAAGGCTGAAAAGAGTTGAAAATTGATTTCAAAGTGAAACGATTTGAGAAAAAGTAATTTATGGCTTAAATGCCAATTTTATGAATTTGATGATGTTGAATGGTGGAAGTGCTGCTTTGTTGTGAGCCGGAATAGCTGTGTACGATTATGAATATTGGCTAGTTCTGGATTGAACCGTGAGCCGGAATGGTTGTGTATGATATGAATATTGGGTGGTTCTGGACTGAACCATGAGCCGGATGGCTGAGATAGATGTTGATCCATGGCTGAGAATGAAAGCATTTATGCTGAGATTTTGTTAAGTTGTGATGTTACACTTCTACTATCGGAGATGCGAGTTTTCCTGGGAGAAAGCAGTGACTAGCCACCACGTGCTCCAGGTGGAGACTCGAAGCTCTTTTGACCCTATGTCGTCAGGGTGGCCGGGCACTGTGAAATTTCCAGATGAGCTCACCCCCATAAATATTCACCAGTGAGGGTGATGGATATGGATCATGATTATGATCAAGTTTATATTGAGTATAACTCGAGTTGGGGAGACACGACAGAGGGACAGTCCAATGGTTAGCTACCAGGACTTGTCGGGTTGGCTCTATAACAGACAGATGATATCATCAGCCACTTGGGACAGGCATGCATCATATGCATCTATATGATTTTGTTTGGGTGTGCATATTGTACTTGGTTTGCCTATGTGATTAACTGCTAATTGTTCTACTTGCAATAACTGTTTGTTTGTGTCTGCATCTTCCTACTTGTGTTTGCATCTGGAACTCTATTGGTTTGTGGTGATTGGTTGTTGGATTGGATTGTTGGGCCTAGGGCCGTGTTTGAATTGAGATGGACCGATGGTTGATTCCGATTTTATGTTTCTGGTTTGGAAAACTATGAAAGGCTATTTTGGTTCAGCATAGATAAACCTTTTTGAAAGACTTTGGATTATTATTTTAAATGAACAGTTTTCTCTTTCAGAAAAAGATTTCATATTTCTCTTCTATGGTAAACCGTTGTTTTTGAAAAGAGGCATAAGACGGTTATAAATCGCTGGTACGGTTTATCTCCACATATCCTATTACAGTAATTCCCAAAAACCCTCTACTGAGAACCCTTTCGAGGATGATGTTCTCACCCCCCTACATTTTTTCCTTTTCAGGATATGGGCGCAGAAGTCACGAAGAGTTTATTTAATTGTTGTTGAAATGTTATATATTGTTTTAGATTATTATTTAATGTACCCTCGCCTTTGTCTTGAGATATTCTATAAGAGGGATAGGAATTGTTTTGGATAATGCTTGTAGTACTATTTACAAATATATATATATATATATATATATATATATATATATATATATATATATATATATATATATATATATATATATATATGGATGTACCCTTTATGAGTTTTGTAAGTTGTATGGTATCCATGGATGTTCGTTATCGAACAAAAGTAATTTTGGGAGCGGTATTGCGGTTTAAAGTTTTAAACAGGCTCTTATTTTAGTATTAAATAGTATAAGTGTCGTCGTAATATCCGAGTTATCAGAGTTGCGCAGCCGAAAGCGTGAGCTTTGGTAGTTAGGGTGTTACAAAATACAATATATCCAATTCATTTTATACCAATAAGAGCAAATTCGGGCTAAGAATGTGAAGAGCTAATTTTTTATTTAACAAAAAAAAAGCAAAAATCCAAATTAATATTAACAATAAGCAAAGAAAAAATATTGGGACAAAATATTGGTTAAAAGGTTCTGATATTTAGTTATTAATTTACAAAAATGCTATTCGTACACCAAAATTAAAATTAGTTACCAATATATTTATATATAAATATATATGTAGTTTAATTTATTTTTATTGTATATTTATATTTTAACATATATTTTATACTAATAGTTAATTTTGCTTATTGATTTGAGTGTACACTTAGCATAACCAATTTATTTATATTGCATATAGGATGACAAAAGTGTATTGAAGATTCTTGTAGGTAAATTTGTATAGAGACCGCAAATTAAATAACTTATGAAGAAGAAACAGTTAATTACATATAGATCCAATTTAAAATGAACCATGTACTCTTTCATAATAGTTTAATAAAAAAATTTGGATCACAAACCAATAAAATAATTCAAACTTTTGCGACTTTCATTACTCTAATAGAAATAAAGAAACATTTCATAATAGGAATTTGGAAATTTCATTTGACATTTAGATAAATATACACCCAAGAAAAGTAAAGAGAAAAAGTCAAATCGATTCCTAATTTTTTGGTCTACAAATATTTTAAGTTTTTGAAAATTTATAATTATATTTAAGTCTCTGACCTTTTTAAAATTTAGACACATCGATTTCTGTGTTTAATTTGTTTTATTTTAAAAATTTTTTCACGTGTGTATTCATATCAATTAGATAAGTACAACGAAAGTCACGTTTAATTTTTCTGTTGGGTCTAACAGACCTAAATGAATATGAGAGATCAATATGTCTAGATTTTAAAAAGTCAAGAACTTAAAGGTCTGCAGATCAAAAGATCAATAACTTATTTATCTTTTTATCAAAAATAAAAAAAGTAAATAAAATAATAGAACATATCCAAATTATTAAATAAAAAAATCTAAAAAAATTAACTTCACCAACTAAGAACATAAAAATCTGAAAAATTAAGATCAATTTATAGTCAATAATTAAGACAATAAAAAAAGTCATAACAACTCAAATAATAGTTATTCAATTATCACGTACCAAATAAAAAAAGAGACAAATACACACAAAAAAAAGTTTATATTATAGAGAATCAAAAACATCATTAAAAATAATAGAAAACACATAAAGTAATTATTATAGAAAATTATGATTTATGAATTTTGTATCATGAAATTTTTGTACATAAAATTAGAATTACCTGTTCATCCATCAATACCATTTCGATGGAGTGAATAGATTTGGGTTCTCTAAATTCGACCAAAGTTTGATCAGTCTAATATGATTTTAACATTCTGTTAGTGGTGCAATAATCTCCAAAAAATTTGCCTAGTGTTGTCTCTTGTGAATAAAGATTAAAAACAAATGTAAATTCTAGAAAGAAAATAATCGAGTAAGACACACACAAAAAGGCAATAGTATCATACCTCTTATACTATTTAAGAACTAAAAAGGAGTATATTTTCAAGTAAAGAATTTTAAAATTGGGTTACATCTAATTCACATATCCTCCATAACCCAAAAGAAAAAGAAATATGTATTGATGATTCACAAAGACAAAAAACAAAAATTAAATTAAAAATAAAATATACGTTCTTTATCGTAAATCTTTGCCAATCAAAACATATAAAATAAGAAAAATAAAAAAAATTAAGGTATGTGAAAAAAGAGCAAGAAGTGCAAAAAAAATCAATGGAAAAAAAGCTTAATCAACATGTGGAACAAGAAAAAGAAAATCTACTAAAAAAAGAGTGAGAAAAATAAAATTAATGAAAATTGGCCAAAAAAGAGTAAAAAAAAAAGGAAGAATGAGCTGAAAGGAAAAGTTAGTCGAGAAGAACTCCTCCAACAATGAAGGGACGCGATTGCATACTCCTTAAAAGTTTGGAGTACTAAAACTCCTGTTAAAAAGTTAAAAAAAAGTTAGCATTTATGATTATTTTATATTTTTATTTAAAATTTGTTTGGACTAGGATTAAAATTTTACATTAGATCCGTTAGACCTTAAAGGCCAGTTTGGACTTATTACACTTTTTGATTAATATTACCCATATTAGATTATTATAACATTTAAAAAAATTATTATAACATTATAATTAAAAAAAATAAAAAGTTTAAAAAATTAAAAAATCAAAACATATTTTTAGTATTAATTTTAAAAGACTAAAAAATACCCTTTAATATTAAAATTATTTAATTTTAATTTTAATTTTATTTAATTAAAAAGACAAAAATATTCTTTTAGTATTAATATTATTTAAATGTATTAAAATAAAAAGACCAAAATATCATTTATTTTGTGGAAGCATATTAAAAGGAAAAAAATTCTATGCCATTAATTATTTATAAATATTTATGAATTTAACTTTAATTTTAAAAATTTAAATTTATATGTATACTATATAACATAAAATAAATACTTCGTATAAAGAGAATGAATTTAATTATTGTTCTTCTTTCTAATTTTAAAAAATTAATTATATTAAGCATTTTGTATCTTAATTTTACTAATTTATACTTAATTCATTCTATTATACTCAAAATTTATTTTTATTATACTATACATACTAAAATATATTTATATTGTGATTTTTTTTATGTTCTGTATCTTTTTATTTAAACACCAATTCATAAAAATAAACATAAATATATAATAAAAAATTATTTATTTAAGTATTATAAAGAGAATATTATTCACAAAAATAAAAACTATTCTTAAAATTATTATTGAAATTTAAAGAAAAAATAAATATAATTTAAATAATTTATATACATAATTTAATTAAATAGATTTAACTCTCTAATATTTTTTAAAGAGGAGAAGATACAAGTTTGAGACAAAAATATTTTTTTAAAAAAAATCTAGAAATCACCACTAATTTTATTGAAAAAATAAAAAATTTTAAATTTCACAGAATATTTTTTTTAGAGTTTGGGACTCGATTTGAACTAATTATCTTATATATTAAAAAAATAAAAATATACAATTTATATAACTTTTACTTAACCTTGATCAAACTTTAACCATCATTTACATTTTTTTTATTCTTATTTTTCTTCGTTGCAAAATTTTTTTCCTTTTCTTATTTTTTTAGAAATTTAATTCTAATTCGATATTTAAATCAATGCAAAATGATATGATCGGTCCGGATTTAGTCACAAAAATATATTTACACCCTAACTTCATGAATTAAACATCAGAAGGAACAACTCTAGTTACAAATCTGATGATAATGTAACACTATTCTACTTTTTAATTTGTGATTACTTTTTTAAAATTATTTTTAAATTTAGTTTTAACTATAAAAATCTAAAATTAAATTTAACTAAGCCAGTGAGACGAAGTGGCTCTGAGACGGTGACGCGACAATAGAAATGATGAAGGAGATATAACGTTGAATGAGACACCGGCGACGGTGGTGAATGACCGTGATGGATTTGGTTAGAAGTGAGATTTGGAAAAGAGAGCTATCAGGTAAAATAAATATAAAGAATTTTTTAATTTAAAGCAGAAGAGGTAAAACAAATATAAAGAAAATAATAGAAATTTCAGCTACAGAGAACTAATTTAAAAATAAAAATATATGGAGTATTGATTCATTAAATAATTAAAAATTTTATACATTGTTAATTAACCAAACTATAAAAGAGTATTGTAAACATAATCGTATTAAAAATAATATGAGTATATTAATTTTTTAATTTATAATTAATAATTTTAAATAGTTATTTTATTAAATCGAATAAATATAATTAATCAAATAAATATAATAATATGAATACGTTTATTTTTATTAAATTAAATTAAGTTATTAATTAATTATATTTATTTAAACTTTAATTTAAAAATTTTATAATTTTAAATTTTAAATTATGTGAATAAAACTAAATTAAATAAAAATAAAAATATACCAGTACAATTTAGATCGTATTGTAATGAGTTTATAAAATTCTAAAATAAAATAAATCTTAAAAGATAAAAATAAAAAAATTGTTATGGGAAATAATAATTTTTTATTTTATTTCAGTAAAAAAATTAACACTAATAAAACATTAATTAAAAAAACGTTGCTTAATAAATAAAGATGGAAGATTAATATTTTATGATTATTTTATAATTTTTATTTAAAAGTATAATTTTAAGTTAGTGTTAATTTTTTAATATTAACCTTTTTAAAAAATATAATTTGTTGGTATTAATTATTTAACGATGTTATCAATATATAATAAAAGCTCTATTAATAGAATATTTGTTAAAATACTGTGCCAACACACATTACAATATTGATATTGTAAAGGAGTTTTAAAACTCTAAATATTAAGAGAGTACTGTAACATTCACCTCCAATGAAAAAACAATAAAAAAGAGAAGAAGCACTCAAAATTTCAATCCTGTAGTAGTGCTTTTGTTTTGGGCTTTTAAGGCCCTTCTTCATACAAAAAACTACAAAATTAGTGTAATTATTGCAGTCAATTATAATAATAAGAAATTTATTCTACATTAATTCATTTGATCCACATTATTATATATGATTTAGGAAAAAAATAAATCAACCTAATACATAAAAGTAGCAACCAAACTAAAACTATTTTAATATAAGACGTAATTTCATCAATTAATATTATTAGTCATTCTTAAAATTTTAACCATAAATATAAGGGATAAGTATTGTTTTGGTCCCTAACGTTGAGGATCAGAATAAAAATTGTCCCCAACATAATTTTAGATTTAAAATCATCCTTAACGTATTTTTTTGTATTAAAATCGTCCTTTTTAATAAAATTTTTAATTTTATTCCTAAAATACTTCTAAGTTAATAAAAAATTATAAAATTTTTAAAAAAAGAAAAGAACGCGTTTGGGGGGGGGACGATGCCGGCGAAGCTTGGAGCTGCCATCGCCGTCGCCGGAAGAAAGAAGAAAGGAGAGGGGATGCGACGGGAGAGAAGAGAAGAGGGGAAAGAGAGAGGGAGCGCCGGTGGAGAGGAGGACCGTCCATGCATGCTTCTGTCGCCGTGGAGTGCGTCGCCAGGAAGAGGAGCCCGACGCGAGGAAGGCGGCGCGTGAAGGAGAGAGAGGGGGATCCGAGGCTGAGCTGGTCCGCACACGCTCTGTCGCCGGTCCGCAGGTGATGGGTGGCCGAGGAGACAGAGGGATCCGAGGGTGGAGTGCGTCGCCGGTCCTCGCACGCTTCGTCGCCGTCGCTGGTGATGGGTGGCCAAGCGCCGGTGGTTCTGCATCTGCTTCTTCTTCTGCTTCGACTTCTCTATCTGCATCTTCTTCTTCTGCATCTGCTTCTGCTTGAGTTTCTATTTCTGATTCTATGACTACCTCTGCTTCTGATTTTGATTTGTTATTTTTTGATTTGGTTGTTGAATTTGGGTTGATTTGTTGAATTTCTGATTTCTGGATTTGTTGAATTTGTGTTGATTTTATTGATGTTGTTTTTCTTGGTGGTGGAGGTAAAGGTGCTGGTGGTGGTGGAGGGTATTTTTGTCCAAAAAAATTTAAACAGACGATTTTAATACGAAAAAACACGTTAAGAATGATTTTAAATCCAAAATTATGTTGGATACGGTTTTAATTCTGACCATCAATATTAGGAACCAAAACAATACTTATCCCTAAATATAACATATATCAAATTAATTAAATAACTAATTTAAATAACACAAACGTGTTTAAAACGAAATGGCACCAATGTAATCATTAGATTATCATAATTTTAGACTCGATAATCTATTGAAAGTACTGACAAAAAATTTGTCATAATTAACGTCAAACTGAAAAATTTTGTTAGTAAAAAATTTTCAGTGCTGTTTATACCGTTAATTACAGAATAACGATATAAATTTCAAGGTAACAAACGTTTTTTTATAGTGATGGGAGAAATATACAATTTAATTAACGTAAATTATGACAAATATGTGTTGACAATTTGATTAACCTAAATTATAGAACAAATAAAATAATTTCAATTAAGGTTAACAGAAATAATTAAAAATAAGATTAAAAAATTATTTTAATTAAATATTTGAATAAATTAAATTATCATTAAAATTAAAATGATAGCGACATTCTAGTTTAATATAAATTAGAATAATATAATTATACAATATTAAAGATAGATAAAATTAGACCAAATTCATTATTTCATTGTTTTATACAAGAGACAATGATTTTTTTTACTAAATTAATTTATATTTATTACATTTAATTAAAATAAATAACAAATGATTAGTCACCAAAAAAACAAATGATTTAATTTATTATGCACTTTATAAATTAATGAATCAAAATAAGTGATATAATATACAATTAGTTGATTAATATAAATTATAATAAATTGTATGATATTTAAATAATTAATAAAATAAATTAGAATTTATTGTAATAAATTATATTTAATAAATTAAAGAAATAAATTAAAAAATAATAAAATACTTTTAAAAATATATTAGGTGAGCACTATCATTAACTACAAAATCTAATTTTAATATAATAAAACATCTAAATAATTTAGTACTCAAAATGTGCTTTTAATGATCTTTTATGTACACTATTAAAATATGTCACATTACGTATTTTTGTTTTGTATATAGTATTTGTTTTATGTATTTCCATAAATAATAAGTTTATTTAATTTAATTTAAATAAAAAAAGCATGTCATATTCTATGTTAGCTTACGTTAAAACATCCGAAATAGCATACAAATGTATATATATAATAGCGAAGCGAACATAAAGGCACATCCCTTCGAGAACATCCGATAAAATTAGAATGATAGAGAGAAGATTAGCATGGCTCCTGCTCAAGGATGACATGCACAAATTGAGAAATGGTCTAAATTTTTTTTTTTGGTCGATGGATTCCATCTTTCTAGGTATGGTCTTCTTCCTACGGTATTTCTTGATGGCAGAGGCAACCATTTTCCATCGTTCCAAATTTCAATGACAATAGCCGAGTCGAAGCACTTCATCATGGTCGTTTTAACCATTTCTATCTGTTGTGACGACTTCACTCTCCATCTTCATTTCTTTTTTTTTCCTGTAGAAGCAAACATCCCCTTTTATTAATTTCTTGTTTTATTTTCTCATTCTTTTGTTTTTGGTTAATTTACTTATGTTTTTTGTGACATTTTTTTATGTTGGTTGAGGATTTTCAGATATCAAAATTTGCAAGAGATCTTCAGCCACACCTCCATTTGAGCACTTTTGAATATTACACTTTTTGCTCAAAAACTCAAGTCTTTAGTTCAGTTCAGTGAGTGAGTGAGCGAGCGAGTATGAAGGTGGTGGCGCTCGTTACCGGCGGCAAAGACAGTTGCTACGCCATGATGAAGTCCATTCACTATGGCCACCAGGTTCCCCTTTTTTATTTTTTAAAATTATTTCTCTTTCCTTAATTTTTGTTCTTAATTTTCTTTTATTTTTGCTTTTTGGTGTTGGAGGTAGATAGTTGCGTTGGCGATCTTGTGGGCTGATGATAAAGTCGACGAGTTCTATGGCTACGTGTACTATAACGATAGCTACATGTACTATACCGTAGGCTTTCTTCTTTCGCATTTTTTTTGGTTATTTGCATTTTAACTTAGTACTACTTTGAATATGGTATAGTAATAAAATTCCACATTTCAATTGTTAGGTCAGTGTTGTTTTAGTTTTGTTTCTCCATTCATGTTTGGAGATTGTTGTTTTAGGTTGGTCATCAGGTTATTGTTAGCTACGCGGAATGTATGGGGTTGCCGTTGTTTAGGAGGCAAATTCGAGGAGAGGCAAGGCAAGCTTTATTGACATAAATCTATTTTGTAGAACGTATGATTTTATTTTAGGCAAGTTCATAGGTTAGTTTCAGATAATTTTAAGGCAATTGGGATGTAACTAAAAGTCCTCATAACATGCTTTATGGATTATTTTATGCAAGTTGAAAAGGCGATTTGTTTACTTACAATTCATGTCTTAATTATTGTCATAAAAAGGCTTGATATGTATTTAGAAAGGTTGAGATGCATAATGTGTTTTATATATATAGAAAAAGAGATTCTTTCATATGAGAAGAAGGATAATACAAACTGAGGATACGGTTTCCCCTATACAAAATCAAAACAAAACAAAAGATTTATCTATAAAGCAAATCTTTTCAATTTCTCAACATGTCTAAGAGAGGAACTTCTGTATAAAGGTCATGAGTTCTGCACCAAGTTGATGCTAAATGTCTAATCCTATCACATAAAATATGTTTGTGAGAAATCGAATCTACATAGAGTCATTCAAGACATGCTTGTAACAAAAACTAAAATAGGACATTGGCATAATTTTAAAACTGAAATGGTTTATTAGTGTGTTTTATCCTCCGAAATATGCAACAACTCGGGTGTTACATATCTAGGGTACCCTTTCTTGTACTCAAACTTGTTCCTAACTCTAAATGCTTATTCCCAGATTGCATTCTCCAAAGCTTTAGAATATGAATTCATATAATTAATGTTCAGTTTTAACCTTCAAATAATATTTTCTCGATAGACATACTGTGGTTGGTTACATAACAACCGAGGGTGATGAAGTTGAAGATATGTTTATTTTACTTCGTGAGGTGAAAAGGCAGATGCCTGAAGTTACTGCAGTGTCTTCTGGGGTCATCGCAGAAGACTATCGGAGATTGTGGGTGGAAAGTGTTTGTTCAAGGTTAGGCCTTATTTCTCTGGCTTACTTGTAGAAACAAGATCAATCATTGCTCCTCCAAGAAATGGTAAATGGCAGCGTAATTGATAGCTAGTCTAGTCATGCATGCATGCAATTATGCATTGATTTTTTTGGTTCTTATCATTCAAATTTCATATAATACTAACTCAGTTCTGGTCCTGATCAGACTGCAAATGGAATTTTGGCTGTGATTGTAAAGGTATAATTTTTTTAACTTTCCTTGTAATGTCTCTTACTCTTTATGGTTTTTCTTCTTCATTATAAATGAGAGAGAATTCCTATGTTCTAATCATATGGTTGTTCTTATTCTAAATTGTCAACAATTGACAACATTCAACGATGTCATGATACTAATGTTAGTACTTTTATAAAATTGAGCATTGCCTTGGTGTTGAATGAATGATATGGCGCCATAGAAAAGAAAGTGTTACAAGTGATGACATTTACTTCTATACAGTAATTATTATGTTCAACTTGCTTTTGTATAAGGCAGTTTTTAATCTGGAATTTAATGCTTTTTTCTATTTTACAAGGTATGCGCCATGGGTTTGGTGCCTGGAAAGCACTTGGGTAAAGAAATAGCATCCTTAAATGTTTATTTGAACAAGTTACCATGGTATGTCAAAGTTATTTATTTTTTAATTTTTATTTATTTATTTTTATTATTTATTTTGTGTTATGTCTATGCAAATTCTTCCAAGTTTCTAGAATAACATCATGCCATGGTTTTAGTTCATCCTTTCTTGTATTACCTCTTGCAGGTTACATAGATTTAGTGTTTCTGGTGAAATGGGAGAATATGAAACGTTAACTCTTGATTGCCCCCTATTCATTGTAAGTTCATACTCTCTCTCTTATGGCTGTGTAATCTTTGAATTTGGAGCTGTTCCTTACATATTTGTTACCGTTCATAAAGTTGGTGTTATTGTTTTCAATTTTGTGATCACACTGAACTTGAGAATTCAATCTTGTAATTGCTACTCATTTTGCTTCAATTTTGATCCCTATTTGTATTTCTATTTTCTTCTTTCATCAAAATATTCCTTTAAAATTCCAGAATGCTCGAATTGTGCTCGATGAATATCAAATTGTGAGGGACATTGAACATCCCTTTCATCCTGTTGGAAAACTTGATTCTTTCAAATTTCATTTGGAAAAGAATGTAGATGTTCAATCTTTAACAACACCAGACAACATAAGTGAAACTTCAGTTCAGAAACTGGGAACTGTGTTTGAAGTGGAAGACACTTTAGAAAGATGTGAAGACACATTTAAGCCGTTGGATTGTAGTGCTGACCCAATTGATGACTTAGCACATAAATTTAACATCTCAAGAACAAATAACAAGATAACAATCTCCTTAAGTTGCTCGTTACAAGATTCATGCAATGGTGGTCTTCATTACTTTCCTGTTTATTTTTCAGATTATTTCATTGCCTCGTTATATTTGTGCATAGTTTCTTTCCTTGACGGAGCCGTATTTATTTTTCAAGAGCAGATTTGCGGGAAGATTTGAAGACTATTTTAGCAAAAATTGAATCACTATTAGCTGGCTTGGGTTTTGGATGGGAGACTGTTGTCTATATTCACCTTTACATAAATGACATGAGTAAGTTTTCAGAGACAAATGAGACATATGTGAAATTTATCACCCCGGAGAGGTGTCCATTTGGTGTCCCATCATGTAGCACAGTTGAAATGTCTCTAGTAGAGATGAATTTCAGCAAAGCATATATGGAAGTTCTTGTGTCAAATAATAAAGCTAAAAAGGTTTTGCATGTACAGAGTATTTCCTCTTAGGCATCTAGTTGCATTGGGCCATACAGTCAGGTAAATCCAACCTCATGTCATGATTTTCATTTCCTTTCTCATTGTGAAAATTGACTTGGTCACAACTGAAAGTGGTTTATTCTATGCAATATTGACAGTGAGACTATATGTAGAATGACTTTTTTTGTCAATATACTGGTATGGACCCACAAGTGCTTGGATCTTGATGACAAAGTTACTATACCACGGAAGCACCATTTCCATAGAGAAGAATTGTAGAATGCGAGTGATTTTTTTAAAAAATAATTTAGTGGATCCTTAATATTTCAATGGTAGCAACTGCACAAAGGTTTATTGACTATAGTCTCTACTTGGTTGAAACCAGATAATCATCTGCCTTTTGAACTTTATTTCTAAGTATCTATAATGTTTGGATGTCATGATTCAAGTCTTGGGAATTATTATAGATGATCTCATTAAAATATGAGAAAGTGTATTGAGTTATCTGATTGAATGATACAATTGTAGTGACTGTTCGTTTGGTTACCTCGAATTTTTCTTCATCATTTAATGTATGGTATTTGGTATATACTTTCACATTTCAAATGTTATATGGTGAAATGTCCTTTTATAATGTTAATGCTTTGGCTTTCAGGCAACCTTGCATGATAATATACTTTATATGGCTGGTCAGTTGGGACTCGACCCTCCGACAATGAATCTTTGCAGTGGAGGTGCTATCGCTGAACTGGAACTGGCTCTCAAAAACTGTGAAGCTGTGGCAAAATGCTTCAGAAACTGTGAAAATGTGGCAAAATGCTTTAATTGTTCAATATCCACAACAGTAATTATGTTTGTTGTTTACTGTTTGAAACGTGTCTCATCATCAGAGAGACATAATATGTAGGAGAAACTAGAAACAATCCTTAGGCAGATGAGGATCTTTTAGTTATAGAAACAAAACACCTGCAAAGCATTAGATCCCGTAGTCCTTTATGTCCTTGTTCCTGATCTACCTAAAAGGTACTATGGCCGTCCCATAAATTTATGCCTTTTTATAACTTTAGGAATTATAATTTCCTTTTCTCTGTTACGCTTCCTTATTGTGAGTTGTGGTATCTTTTCTCAGTGAATTGTTCTCAGCATAACTAATGATAAAGCTGCTCTGAGTTCTCAGCATACTAGCTGAGTTCTCTTTTTTACTTTATTTTATGTTGTTATTTTATATTACTGTTTGATATGGGGTAGGTTGGTTGTAAGGGGATGGTTTTTATTGAATGACTTGTACTTTTCTTGATGATAAATGTTGATATGATATTAATGCTAAGATTTGGTTGGCATATTTCCAGTGCATGTGTAGAAATAAAGCCTGTTCTTTATGTTGACGATGGCACGCAGATAGCAACTGAGACCATAACAGAAAGTTCTGGTTCCGAAGCACCCCACTACTGGGGTTTCAAGCAGAAAAATTGGCATGATTCTTGTATTCGGAAACTTGTGGTTCCAGGAATGATTTGTGCTGTTACATTATCTATTACCAGTGAAGATGCTGCAAAGATATGTTTCCATTCTGTGTCTACTGATTCTGTCAATGATGATCAATATCTTCAACATAAGTCGCTCATGAAGAAGTCATCAAGATTCTGCTTCTATCTTCTAGACAAAGTCATGACCGATAATGGTTTTGGCTGGGAAGATATAATGGTCAGTATGTGTTTAAGTATGACATGCCAGATGTTTTCATCTTAAATGCCCAACGCATTCTTTATTTAATGTATTGATGCAAGTAATTGATTTTCTCTATCTTGGGCAGAGTTTGAGGATCTATATCCCTGCAAGCCTTCAAATGTCGATAGATATACTGCTGCCTTTGTTCAACAAGGCTCTATTGGAACTTTCTGAAGCGAGCCAGAAGAAAGTTTTAAATGGCGAGGAGCCAATCTTCAACATAGTTCCTGTCATGGGTGCTGGTTGGTCTGCTTCATCCGTGTCCAATATAATAATAACTTGCGAATTACTCGCCCAGAAATCTGATGAAGATTTTGAAAAACACAACAGGGGGCAGTGGGGACCGCGTCCAGAAATATCATTAGAATCAACAAGCAATGATTAATTGATTATTCTAATTAGACAGTTGAACATTTTATTTAAGAAGTATTCAATGTTAAAACAAAGAATTTAATAAAAAGTAAGTACTTAGGATTAAAGAAAGTAGTATGATTAAACACGTTAAGGTTTTGGAGATATTTAGACTTAAAAAAAATACTTTTCATTATCTACCTTGATCATACAAAGATATATTCATGACAAACTATAATTAATCAAATTACAATCCATTGTTAATTTAATTTTTTTTTAACCTAAAACTATCAATTTCTTGATCAATTAAATTATGATAAGAGGTTAAGCATATTTTCTTATTCAAAGCTATACAATTCTTAATGATTAATCCTAGTTGATTTTATGTCACTTATCAAAATTAATTTTAAGAACTTAAAGAATTATGAGAAGTTTTAAACTCAATTTCAATAACCAACTTTTTCAATGTGATAACAGAATTTAAGTTAGATTAGAATTATTTTTCAATACATTCAAACCCTTGTGATGAAGAACAAAAACTTATTAAGAAAAACATCAATGCATTAATCAAAAGTATAAAAGCAATAACATTAGTTCATTAGAATTAACAGAGCTTCTAACCTTAATAGAGGAGATTAGTGACTCACAGTGCAAAACAAAAACAAGGATTCAAAATAATGCAGATAAGCGAAGCTGTCCACCAAGAAATTATTTGGACTTATTTATACTCCAAACTAACCCTACTTTTCAAATTTAAAACAAAATCAAAATAAAATCTTTCTTAATTAATCTTAACTAAAAATCATATTCTTTTTATTCATGACATTCAAAGCTTGATGTGTTTCTTCATTGAAATCATGGGCATAACTTGATCTTAGGCTCGAGTGAAGTGGTATGACACTTGGTGGAAGTGGAGTGGTATGTCACGACTCTTTTAGATAATTGGAAGTTGGCCAAAAATAAGGTTGCATGGATGTGTGCCTGGCATGTGTGGGCGTGGCACATGAGAGACTTGTTGCGCTTGGCGTGCATGAGGCATCGTGTGTGAGAATATGGCAAAAACTTGGTGAGGAGGAGCTGGCATGTGGAGGGCATGTGTGGGCGTGACACGCTTTCAAAGGGGGCCTCCTTGGGTGCTCTCTAGTTTTTGGCCTAGCGTGTGAGGTAGTGTGTAATGGCATGGAGAATGTGCAACACGTCTTCAATGGAGGCTAGGTGAGCATGTATGGGCACATGAGGTTGGTTACACTCCTTCGATGGAGGTTGTCCCTGGGAGGTGGTTTTGTCGCGGTGTGTGTGGGCATATGGGGAAGTGGCACACCTTCGAGCTTGTATGGTCCCTGGGAGTGTTTCGTTACTTGGTGTGTGCGTGTGAGGGTGTGGCATGCTATGCCTCTGTTTGTTTCCCTTCCTTTCTGTTCTTCCATTCTCTGCTTTTCTTTTTTTTCTATTTTGTTAATAATATTCAATAATCTCCTACAAAAACATAGAACGCAAAGCACTCAAAGTATATTGACTAAAACACAATAAATTTAGAGAGAAATTACTAACTTCATTAAGATAATTAATTAAAAAAACTACTAAAAGATGCTCATAAATTAAAATCTTGAGCATAAATTTTTGGATAAATTTTAGGTCGAAGGGTTAGTTATATTTATATTGTCATTTTATATAAGAAATGGACGTGGAAAGATTATTGTTTTATTGGAATTCCTTAGTAAGTTGGATGGAATAAGCTTTAAAGAAATTTAGGTTCAAATGGGACTGATTAAATTTCGTTGATTTTTCCCAATATAATACAATTTTGGAGGTTTTCTTGCTTTTGGTTTTGGCAAAACATATGTATATCAACTATTTTACTGTTGTAATTCTAGCCGGCTTAATCTTCGTGGGCCGAGACTAGTAGATATTTATATATACTTATTATATATGTCTCTTTACTCTCATTCTTCCTTTAAAGCTTTTATTTATCTACTTTTTTCGATGCGCTTATGCATGTTATTGAGTGTGAACAATTGACGAATTGGTTTTCATCCGAAGATTAAATCCTCTTACAGGCTTCTAGCTTAATATTTCTTTTATACATAACTATTAATATATTAGCTTTGTGTCGTAGCACTAAACCCTCATTGATATATGACTTAAGCATAAGTCATTGAAGGGTAGGATGTTACATTATGATAACAGAGCAGTTCTTCCTAGTGAGCCTGAGGGATGGACTACCTATGCTTTTGAGCATATTCTGAGTCATGTTTTGTGCTATTTAAGATATCTGATTGATAAACATAGCGATGTGAGGAAATTCATTGAGACCCTCGCGAACCCGACGCAAAGGCTCGGAGGACCTCCTCCAGGAGCCTCGTGGTTGTCCGGTGTCACCTGTTACCACCCACGAGGAAACTAGCGTGGTTAGAATTTTGGAATTGTAGAATTGAGCCACATGGATAGGTTTTTGTAACACTGGCACAGTTTCTATAACCACAACACAGAGGTCCTGTAACAAGCGCAAAATTTCTGTAACCAAATAGCAATGTGAGAAAACTCGTCGAGTCCCTCGCGAACTTGACTTAAAGGCTCAGAGGACCTCCTACGGGAGCCTCGTGGTTGTTCGACGTCACCCGGTACCACCTGCAAGAGAACTAGTGCAATTGGAGTGTTTGGAATTGAGGGATTGAACCCCCTGGATAGGTTCTTGTAACGCTGGCACAGTTTCTGTAATAGCAAGACAGAGGTCCTGTAACAAGCGTAGAATTTCTATAACTAAATAACGATCTGAGAAACTTTTCGAGTCCCTCGCAAACCCGACGCAAAAGCTCAGAGGGCCTCCTCTAGGAGCCCCATGGTTGTCCGACGTTACCCGTTACTCCCGCGAGGGAACCAGTGTGGTTGGAGTGTTGGAAATTGTAGGATTGAGCCCCATGGATGGGTTCTTGTAATGCCGGCACAATTCTCGTAACCACAAGACAGATGTTCTGTAACAAGCGTAGAATTTTTGTAACCAAATTGCGATGTGAGAAAATCCATCGAGTGCCTTGCGAACCCGGCGCAAAGGCTCGGATGACCTCCTCTAGGAGCCCCGTGGTTGTTCGGCGTCACTCGTTGCCACCCTCGAGGGAACCAGTGCGGTTAGAGTGTTTGGAATTGTGGGATTGAGCCCCCTAGATAGGTTCTTCAGTTTTTGTAACACTGTTACAGTTTCTATAACTGCAAGACAAAGGTCCTGTAACAAGCACAGAATTTCTGTAACCAAATAGCAATGTGAGAAAATTTATCGAGTCCCTCGTGAACCCGAGCAAAGGCCTGAAGGACCACCTCCGGGGGCCCCGTGGTTGTCTGACGTGACCCATTACCACCTGCGAGGGAAGCATTGCGCTTGTAGTGTTAGTAATTATGGGATTGAGCCGCCTGGATGAGTTCTTATAATGCCAGCACAGTTATCGTAACCGCAAGACAGAAGTCCTGTAACAAGTGCAAAATTTTTGTAACCAAATAGTGATGTGAGAAAATTCGTCGAGTCCTTTGTGAACCCAATGCAAAGGCTTGGGGGACCTCCTCTGGGAGCCCCGTGGTTGTCCGGCGTCACCCATTATCACTCGCGACAGAACCAGTGCAGTTGAAGTGTTTGGAGTTGTGGGATTGAGCCCCCTGGATAGATTCTTGTAGCACTAGCACATTTTCTATAACGACAAGACAAAGGTCCTATGACAAGCACATAATTTCTGTAACCAAATAGCAATGTGAGAAAATTCATCGAGTCCCTTGCGAACTTGATGCAAAGGCTCATAAGACCTCCTTTAGGAACCTCGTGATTGCCTGGCGTCACCCGTTACCACTTGCGGGGGAATCAGTGCAGTTGGAGTGTTTGGGATTGTTGGAATGAGTCCCCTTGATAGGTTCTTGTAACGTCGGCACACTTTCTGTAACCAAATTGAGATGTGAAGAAATTTGTCGAGTCCTTCGCAACCTGACGCAAAGGCTCGAAGGACTTCCTGTGTGATCCCTGTGATCGTCTTGCGTCACCCGTTACCACTTGCAAGGGAACCAGTGCGGTTGGAGTGTTTGGAATTATGGGATTGAGCCCCCTGGATAAGTTCTTGTAGCGCCGGCACAATTTTTGTTACTACAAGACAAAGGTCCTGTAACAAGCGCAGAATTTCTGTAACCAAATAGTAATGTGAGGAAATTCATCGAGTCCCTCACAAACCCGATGCAAAGGCACACGGGACCTCCACTAGGAGCCATGTGGTTGTCCGGCGACACCCGTTACCACCCGCGAGGGAACCAGTGCGGTTGAAGTGTTTGGAATTGAAGGATTGAACCCCCTGGATAAGTTCTTGTAATGCCAGCACAGTTGTCATAACTGCAAGACAGAGGTGTTGTAACAAGTGCAGAATTTTTGTAACCAAATAACGATGTAAAAATATTCGTCGAGTCCTTTACAAACCCGACACAGGCTCAGAGGACCTTCTCCAGGAGTCCTATGGTTGTTTGGCATCACCCGTTCTCGCGAACAAACTAGTGCAGTTGGAGTGTTTTGAAATTTCGTTGTGTCACCGCGATTTTGTGGTGGCGTTGCGATTCATTGCGGTATTGAGAAGGATAAACAGTGCATGTAGCTGGAAATTTTGTCAAAAAAAAGGATGATATATTTTTTGAGGACAAATCAAACTGATGGAATTTAAAATTTTGAGAGAGGGGAGAATGAGTTTTAAGAGAAATGAGCGGAGAGACAGGTGAAAGAGATTCGATATAAATCGCGTGTAAAAATAAAAAATACAACAAAAATAATTTAGTAAAACTACTTTTACCATTTGACCGTTACCAACTATGTATTCCGTTGGTGAAATAACAGAGCTCTAAAAACTAAAAGCAAAAGAGACCTAAATTCAATAGATGTAGCAGGACGAAAAACGTAAAATAGCGAATGCGAATTATAATGACACCCATTCACCTATTCACCCCATTCTCCTATCAAATTTGGATTACACCGCCACGCGCTACCCTCTTCCGTAACCAAATTAAAAAGGGTCCATCTACTGTACAGATGTACTTTTGTACAGATTTATAGATTTTTGTCTTTTATTGATTTAAAAGCATGTCACTAAAAGTGTTACTTAAAGAGAAAGTGTTACCCTTAATCGTTAACTTGGCTCTGATACCAATTTTTAGATGTAATTTCTTTTTCAAAATTTCTATTTTCAAAATTTCTATTAACTCTTTTGCTTCGAATAAGTTTATAATTTGTATAGATTTTGTTGGTGGTATTTTATAGTTTACAATTTCATAAAAAGTATTGACCATTTCTACTATTACTAATTCTGATTTCATTTTTATAGTTTTTCAATCTTGTTTTAGTTTATAATATTCTTTTTTGCATGAATTATTGTATATAAAATCTTTTATCTGTTTGTCTTTTTCTTTAATATAATTTTTCAAATCCTCAAAAACCTCTTTTATTTCTACACTTTCTGTTGTTTCTAAATATCTTTTTAATTTTTCAACTTCATTATCCATTTTTTCTTTCAACAGCTTTAATTCTTTTAAGTCATAATATGGTTTTCCAGTCATTTATAAATTTTTTAAGTTTAACTCCAACTTGTTTATATTTATTCTTATTTCTATCCTTTTTATTATAAGGTCATTAATTTCGAACTGAAGATTATTTAATTCCCTTTTATACTCCTTTATTTTACTTTTTAATTTTTCGCCCTTTTTCTTTTTATTTTGTTTTCTGGTCTTTCAATCTTTGTATACTTCATTATTTATCTTAGAATTTCTGAAAATTCTATCATCGATTCATCACTATTTTCTAGAGATTTTATTAATTTTTCTAACTCTTCAACTTCTCCTTTCAATTTGTCATAGATTATTTTTAGAGCTTTAAATGCTCTTTGATTTATTTCAGAAAACTGTAAATAATTCAACCGATTTTCTCTTTCAAAGAGCTCTTGTTTCTTGTCTTGATAGGTTACATATATTTTTTCTTTATTTATTGTCATAACTTAGTGTTTAGGGTTTCATTTAATTTTTCGACCTTTTTTGTTAATTCTTTTATTTCAGAATTTTCTTCTTTGATCTTTAACTTAGATAAACTTAACGGGCTATTAATTTTGGATTCTCTTATTTGAAAATTTGATGAAACTAATTTTCCTGATGGTTCTTTTAGTAAAAGAACTGGGTTTTCAATAGCTTTATATTTTGGTATTTCTGTCTTTACAATTTTCTGAAATAATTCATCGACATAAATTCTTTCTCTATTTTTAAATATTATACTATGATGACTATTTGTTAAAGCATAATTTATTGCATATGTAATTGAAAATGGTTCATCGTCTTGTTCCATTAGATTCTTTCTATGAAATTTATAAGCCAAACTTATAGATCTTCCAAGATTTTCAGTTGATAAAGGTATAGCATATCCAAGATGGGCATTGAATTTAACATTTACGTTTGCCAAGTTTCCATGAACAATTCCAATTATTTGATCTATTGGGTCATCAGTAATTCTTTTGTCACAGATTGCTAAGCTTATTGGTGAATTAATTCCTTTCATATATGTAGATTTGATTAAGACTTGTATAGTACTAATATGAATCCATCCAATTTTAGATCTTTTTTGTTGATCCTTAATTTTCTCAATCTGTTTACTCAATTCTTCATCATTTATCAAAGCTATTTCAAGTTCTCCATTGGCGGATTTTATCTTTATAGGGGCTTCAAGTTGAATTTTTCCATAGTATATTATATTTTTTCTATTAAAAACTTCTTTTAAAAGATTTTGTTTATTAAAATTTTTATTTGATTTGAGATTTAATTCTGTTTTTAGAACAGCCTGTTTTTCATTATCTAGTAAGGCAGATAACCTATAATAATCAGATTCTTCCGTTAATTCTAAACTTTCTAAATAATTCATAACTATGAGATTAGGATAAAGGCGTACCTTTCTGGAGAAAAACTTCCTTTATTTAGAATATTTACATAAGATGTTTTTATCTCCAGAGGGGAGATTGTAGATACTAACTCCAGATGGGAGTTTAGAATTGGTTTTTCCTAAGGGAATTCTTCTTCAGACTATAGAATCGCCTTGGCAACTTCCTCCTTGCTCTCCTAGCATATGAGTACTCTTAGCCTCCTGCTTTCTATTGTCTGATCCTTTCTACAATTGCCTAAGCAACCTATTTATAATGGTTGGGTCTGATGGACAATTCCCATCCTTACCCTTCTTACGACGTCATTGCTTACGTCATTGTTTATTATCTTGCACCAGCTACATTGTTGGTGCTCTATGACCTAAGCGCTTACGTCACTATGCAATAATGTTGAGAGATGCTTCAGATGTGCTGTCCTCCTCTTTCATTATGTGACCTTCAGATGCGTTGTCCTCTTCCTTTATTATGTGGATTGATTCCGTTTCATTATTGCTTTCTTCAGATAACTCTGAGACACATAGCTGGCACTTGTGGTCTTCTCTGTTTTTTATCAAATAGCAGAGATTCCTCTTTATCCCTTCGGGGAGCTTTTCTAAAAGTCCAGATAAGTTGTAGAATGCTGATTCAAATTCCACTAAGAGTCTCATCTCTCTTTCTTCAATTTCATTCCTTTTACTGGACACAAGCAAAGTATTTCTGCTTTTATAATTGATTCTTGTGTGAGATTCCCTTGTTATCTTTTGAGTTCTTTCGAAGACCCTTGCTAGTGTGCTGGCTAGTCTTCCTTCATGACTGTAGATTGTTAAATCTTGAACTTGATCAATTGGTTGAAAATTTCCTGGGAAGACGGACATGAAGATTACTTGATGTGCTGGAACCCAGCATTCTTCTTCTTCATTAAAAATAGGTTGACTATTCGTAAATTTTAGGGATATATCCCTTGGATTTACGTTGTCAATCATATTTTTAAATCTCTTTACTGCATCAATGAATCCTGCAGGAAACTCACTAATAATTTTCAAATCATTAAAAATTAAAATTGTATCAATTAATCCATACTGGAAAAACTGATAGGTGTCAGATGGGGAAGCATCTGGAAATATAACCAGCTTTGTTAGCTGTTCTTTGGCAATAGGATAATATCCTAAGATTGCCCTTTTTTCTTCAGTCCAATTCGGGACTATGTTAAGGGTTTCTCTGAGATTTGATCTACAGACCCTTTTCTTTTCCTTGATTTCAGCCCTTGTAGGAATGTTTCTTATTATTCATGTTCTCTAGGTTTGAATTGGAGCTTTATCTGCTCTTTTTAGGGTTTGCTCTGGATGAAGAGCTTCATATTCCCTGAAAGATTCCTTTGCTTCTTCCAGTGTTAAAAACCCTCCTTTATGAATTATCCTTGATTGATGTGTAAATGGTGCTGCTTTTTCCGAGGCATCATATACTCCTTTCATGGGGCCATTATAAATTACATAATATTTTTTATCTTGGGTGGATTTTTTGATAATTTCAGCAATTGTTTTATTTTCTGGAATTTTTTCTTCACCTGATTTGTCCACCACGCTTAGCTGGCTGAACTCTGATGGTTTTGGTTGTTGTGTTGATTTCATTGCTTCGATGGCCTTCTTGAGGAATTGGATCTGTGTCCTTATTTGCTGACAATGCTTGCATTTTTCGAGTTCTTGTTCGTATTTCTGGATTTCTTGATCTAATGCGTTGTAGACGAACTCAATTCTCTTGTTAATGTATCTGTAATAACATTTTTGTCACTCTTAATATATTCAATCTTTATTGGATATTGTAACAAAAATAATTGCCATCTTACCAATCGTCCATGATTATAATCAACTTTTAAATTATATCGTATGAAACCTGTTATGTAACTTGAATCTGTCTTTAATGTAAAATCTCTGGGTAGTAAATCAATTTTCCATTTCTTAAGAGATTTAATTGCTGCTAGAGTTTCCTTTTCATGAGTGGTATATCTCTGTTTTGTTGGAGTAAAAGTCCCTGAAATATACCTGCAAAGTAATTCCTTTGGGGAATATTTAGAATCTAGTGATTCTTTTTCTTGTTCCAAACTTTTTATAGCTTTCTTAGCTTTTAGACATCCTGACCAGGTTATGTCTGAAGCATCTGTTTCTACTATTAAGTAGTCATTTTCTTCTGGAATATAAAGTTCTGGAAGTTTTTCACAAAGTTCTTTAATTCTTTGAATTTGCATACTATCTTTTTCATCCCATTTCCATTCTTTTTTAGTACTTATTTTTGGAAATAAGCTTTTAGTGTATTCTGTTATATTCTTTAAAAATCCTTGATCGGAAATATAATTTATACACCCTAAAAATCTTTGTAATTGTTTTCTATCTTCTATTTTATTAGGAAATAAATTTACCTTTTCTAGAACATTTGGTTGAAGTTTTAGCTTACCTTGAGTAGATAGAATTAATCCAAGAAACTCTATTTCTTGTTTTGCTATTCTTGCTTTCTTTTTGCTAAGAACTAATCCTTTCTGTTTACATCTTTCTAAAACTATTAATAATTTTTGAAAATGATCTTCTTTATCCTGTTTTGTAAAAATTAATATATCATCAATGTATACTAAAACAAATTCATTTAATTCTTTTAGATTTTCTTCCATAAATCTTTGATAAATACCTGGGGCTTGCTTTAATCCGAATGGTAATACATTCCATTCATAAAGCAACATACTTGTTGATTCTTTTGTTGGGCAAGTAAAAGTAGTTAATTTCTTTGTTTCTTCGTCTAAACGAAGTTGCCAATATCCTGATTTTGCATCAAGAGATGAAAACCAAGTTGCTCCCTTGATTTTTTCTAAAATAGAATCTTTTCTTGGAAGTTTATGAGCATCACCAATAGTTGCTTCATTCATTTTCTTATAGTTTATTACCATTCTTCGTTTTCCCCTTTTAATTTCATTATTGTTTTCAACGTAAAAAGCTGGAGCCGCATGAGGACTTTTACTTAATCTTATAATTCCTTTTTCCAAAAGATCTTTACATTCTAATGAGAACTCTTCTCTATCTCTTGCGGAATAAGGAATTTTATTTGGAACATTTATCTCTTTTGTGGGATCTTTTAATTTAATGCTTACTAATTCATTATTTGTATTTTTAATATCTAAAGGATTTTCAGCACAAATTTCATCCAAAAGTTCTTCTATCTTTATTTCAAGATTATTTTTTGGAATATTTATCTGAAAGTATAAATTTAAATAACATGTTTCTAATATAGAAAATATTTTCAATTTGAAGATCTTATCTATAGTAGTAGTTGGTATTTTTATACGTTTTGATTTTTGATTTATTGAAGAATCGTGTGGGGCTTTTAAAACTATATATGTTAATTCTTGAATGAATGGATGATATAGCTTTAAAAAGTTATTTCCTATAATAAAATCCATTCCAGAATCTAACATATATATAGATGGAACAATGAACCTATAATTTTGAATAAAGATTTCAACCATCTCTGCTTTTTGGTCAATTTTATGTATTGATTTGTCAGCTATTCTAACTCTTAATGGTTTCTTTAATTTTTTCCAATCAAGTTTTATATTTGAACTAGCAAAGCATTGTGTTGCCCCAGAATCTATGAAAGCATTTATAAACTTTTCTGTTATTTTTATAGTAATAAATGTAGCATTATTACTCAGTCTCTGAGTCTGTTTCCGAGACATATTCAAAAATATAGTCTAAGTTATCATCAGATTCTTCTAATGGTTCCATGAAACAAGACTTAGCAATTTCTATTTGTTTAGTAAGATTCTTTTTATCCTTCTTTTTCGGGCATTCATTTGCGTAGTGTCCTTCTTCTTGGCAATACCAACATTTACAATTTTCTTTTTTATTCGGGCAATAGTTATTTCTTTGTCTTTTGTTTTTATTGTTATTTTCTTTTCTAAAATATCTCTTTTTTCTCCAGTTTGGATAGTATTTTCTTTTTCTAAATTGATATTTTCTTTTTCTTTGAAAATTTTTATTAAGACCATATTTTTGAGGTATCTCTTCATTATCCTGACAGCAAATTCTGATTATATTTGCAAATCTTTTTTGAGTTGCTTCTTGCATACAACGTTCTTTTATTTCCTCTCTTATTGCAGAGGTTGCTCCACCAAAATTATTTTCAATTGTTCCTCTATTTATTTCTCTTATAAATCTTCCCATTATAAATTCATTAGCAGGATATGAAAGCTTTGTTATGTACATACTAAGATAATGATTTTTATCTTCTTCTTTTAATTTGTAATAATGTATTCTATATTCACATATATAAGATTCCACATAAATCATATATCTGAATATTAGCTAAATGGTTTTTTGCTTCTTGATATTCTTTATTATAGACTTCTTGTCTATGATCTATAATATTTTTTCCAAAAAATTCTTTATATAGAATCATCATTATATATAATATTTTATCATAAGCTGTTGTTTTTGTTTCTAATTCTTCTATTATTTGGTTTTCTATTGATGTCATATAATCTCTTATAGTTCCTTTAGTATGAAACCCTATGTAATTCCAAATGTCTCTTCCAGACAATTCACTAAGTTTTGGATTAGTAAAGGCTTCTAATAAGAAGGAATTTAACCAGTTTTCGAAAATTTCTTTTTCGTTCTTTTTGCAGTCTAAATCGAGCATTCTTTCTCCTTTCATTTCCTGGATTTTAGGAACGTATTTTGATGGTATTTTTGTATATTTTGAATCTTTATTTATAAACCCTTTTTTAAAAGCATAATTATCAAAACCTGTTTCCCATTTAAATTGAGATTGATTATCCTTAGATGTTCCAGCTTCATTTTTTACTTGTATTGGAATTGCTGGTTCTTCGTCACTTGAATAATCTAGAATGTGTTCTTCATTTTCTATATTTTCAGAATTAACTAACTCTTCTTCTATTTGAAAACCATGTTCCATAATATTATTTTCTTGAGCCATTTTTAATTGTTTAAAAAGCATTGTAACTTCTTCTAATTTTTCTTCAATATTCATAATTTTAATGGTGGTTTTACTTTTAGATCTGTTATGTTGATTATATTTTGAAGTTTTTCTTCTTTGGGATTCTCTTTTTCCTTATCCCTTTGAAATTTTATACATACTAATATTTCTTCCAGCATATCTACTATAGAATTTAATTGTGGGTTAAAGGTATGATAAATATGTGGAGAATCATTTCCATGGTAACATTTTTTAGAAATTCCATGTGAAAAATAAGTTTTTTCAGGTTTTTGAAGTCCTTCAATAAAACTTATAGTAAAATAAAGATTTTGAGAAAAATCATTTTGTATTGATTTTAAGAATTCGGTGTCATTACAATTAACATTAGTTAAAATTATTAATTTTTGATCTATTAATTTTGATAACTTAATTATTTCTTCTCTTAAATCTTCTAATTTATTTTTTTCCATTAGGTGACGCTTTTCTTTGTGAAGAGTTATGGTTTTGAGTAAAAAATGTAGTTTTAAGATGTATGGTTTAGATCATTAAATCTGTAAATCTATACAGATTTAGATCTATACCATATAATTTTCTAATTAAAAATGGGCAAGGGGATTCATCAATATTCACACGTCACACATTTCTAGTTTATAATATATAAATAAGTTGGAGTTCTATTTTTTTATGTTTAGGCATGTGTTTGTGAGCTGTGTAAACACTTCTTTTTTTTCTTTTAACCCAACAAGCACCGACAAAATAATTCAGACCTCATTATTAATTAGAAACATTCATATACTCTTTCTATTCGATAATGTTAAGAAAATAAAAAAATAATAATTAAAATTTATTTTATTTAATATTTATTAATTATTATTAATATTAATAAATATTAAATAAAATAAATTATAAATAATTATGGTTGATTTTTTTTATTATCAAATATTTTTGCTTTCGATTTTGTCGAGTTTTATTTTCGGTGGCTAATGTGAAGTGGTTGCCCAGTGTACCAAGTACATTAGCTTCCCCAATAGTTTATAGTATATGGTGTTATCTATATTCTTTTGAAGGAAAGTTTAGGGAAAGGTGAGACTTTTCGCATTATAAGGTCAATATAAAATAATTTTAATGATTTTATAATAAAACAGCCTATTTTAAAGTCTTCGGACAAAAAATCTCTAAATTATACAGTTGATGCAAGCAAATATCCGTCGAGCTTTATTAGGATCACATTATAATATTCCAGTGACCAAGTTGGATTTGGATTCTATTACGTTTAATAAAACAGTTTGAGAGAAAACAGAAAAGAAATAGTAAATAAAGCGTTTTTTTGTTGTAAAACAACAAAATAAATAAGGAAGATGTAATTATAAAATAATGTAATATAATTAAATAATTTTAATAATAATATTCATAATGATTACTATCACAATATAATAGAAACTTATATATTTACTACTTTTATATATTAGTAGCGTATTAAGAGGAAGGAGAAAAGTTTAATATAAAGAGAGTGAGAAGATTTTGTTGCTGTGTAAGTTAGAGGCTTAAGCCTCTATTTATATACGTATATGGGGTAGATTTTTCAACTTCATATTAAATGAAGTCATCCTTGAGAAACTATATATCATGGAAAATGGGCATCCACGTAATGTGATAAAGTATCCTTATCACAACATTTCTCCTTGGATGACCATTTAGGAATATTACCTCATTAAAACCTTACTAAAGGAAAATCATGTGGGAAAAACCTTAATGAAAGAAAAAGAGTACAATATCCTTTGTGATGGGTACTGCCTCGTTAAAAACCTTGTCAAGAAAAATCCAATGAGAAAAAAACTTGACTAAGGGAAAAAGAGTACAGTCTCCCCCTCTTGCCGACATCATTTCATGTCTCGAAATCGGCGCATCCCAATCTCATGTACCAATCTTTCAAAGGAGGATTTTGAGAGTGACTTTGTAAATAAATATGCCAGATTGTCACTTGAGCGGATCTATTGGACATCAATTGTCCCTTGATTTTGAAGATCATGAGTAAAGAAGAATTTGAGAGAAATATGCTTTGTTCTATCACCTTTGATGTATCCACCCTTAAGTTGAGCAATGCATGCTGTATTATCTTCAAATAGGACAGTTGGAGCAAGCTTATGATTAATCAGTCCACATGATGACAGAATATATTGAATCAGACTCCTCAGCCAAAAACACTCGCGACTAGCTTCATGAATTGCCAGTATTTCAGCATGATTCGAGGAGGTTGCTGCTATCGTCTGTTTCGTGGACCTCCATGATATAGCTGTACCACCATATGTGAATAAGTATCCTGTTTGAGATCTCCCTTTATGTGGATCAGACAAGTATCCGGCATCTGCATAGCCAACTAGTTGTGACTTGGATCCATAGGGATAAAACAATCTCATATCAACCTGTTCATACCCTGGGTCGAGCTGTCCGACCCGGGATGTTCTACAGGCAAAGCGACCGACCTCTTCAGGTCAGGATGACCCGACCTCTTCTCAAAGAGCTCAGCCAAGTCATAGGAAAGCCCAACAAAGGGCCTAAATAGAGGAACACGTCCCAAATCCAAGGGCAGCCCAAGCCCGTAGAGATAAAGGCGGTTCCCTTGAAGATAAGATGACCTCACTTGAAGATAAGATAAAGATAAGATAAGATAACTAACTTATCTTATCTAAGAAGGTCATTCTACGCCATTATAAATACACTGGAGCACCCAGGTATAACTCATACTCTGATTCTACTAAAAACCTGCTTAATACCCTTGCTAACTTAAGCATGGAGTCCCTTGCAGGTACCCCCACCCTCCGGGGACGAAGGATCAGCACCATCACCAAGTCGGACACAACAGCCCCGACTAGCACAGAAGATCTCATCTGAGAACAACCTACAGTTTTAGGTAACCCTCGGAACATTGGCACCATTGCCGGGGAACCTAGAAGTCATCCCAGCACCTTGGCGGACGACCATGACAACAACCACGACTCAGATCATGAGGATAGAACGCCGCATAAAAATGCGGACACTACACCAAATAATACTCCCCAAATCAACAATAAAAAGAACTCCCTAAACAAGGGAGCCCTGGATGCGTTTCAAGATCAGTTAAAACAACTTGAGGAAGAAGCTCTACGTCAACGAGAGGCTGAGAAGGACCTGCAAAGAGAAATAAGGCGACGCCGGGAATTGGAGAACAAACTCCTAAAACTTGAAGCCGATGTCAAGACTAAAGCCAGCCGATCTACTCCCGAAGATAGCACCCGCAAGGAGCAAGATCCATTCACTAAGGAGATCATGAAGACAAGAATCCAAAAGACTTTAAACTCCCAGACATGACCTTGTACGACGGCACTACGGATCCCAACCATCATCTCAGCAACTTCAGGAGCAGAATGTATCTCATCGACGCCTCGGATGCAGTTCGTTGCAAAGCCTTTCCAACTACTTTAACAAAAACAGCAATTAGATGGTTCGACAACCTCCCTCCTAGATCCATCTCGAGTTTCGACGACATGGCCAAGAAATTCCTGGCCAGATTCTCCATCCAAAAAGACAAAGCTAAACATGCGCCGAGCTTACTGGGAATCAGACAAGGAGAAAAGGAAACCCTGCGCAACTACATGGAGAGATTCAACAAGACATGCCTGGATATACAAAACCTGCCAATAGTAGCCGCTATCATGGGCCTCATTAATGGCCTGCGAGAAGGACTTTTTAGTCAATCTATATCAAAGAAGTACCCCACATCTCTGAACGAGGTGCAGGAACGAGCGGAAAAATACATCAACATGGAAGAAAACTCTCGATTAGGAGAGACCTCAAAGGCCGGGTTCACCTCTCAGGATAAAGACAAAGATTCCAGAAAGAAGGAAGATTGCCATGGAGAGAAAATAAAAAATACCATAATTACACCCCTCTTCGGGTGTCTCTTGTGGATGTCTACAGAGAGGTTTGCAACACGGAAAAAATACCACCAGCTCGACCACTCAAAGGCAAAAAAAGAAGGAGGAAACCGGGCAGAATATTGTGAATACCATCGGATCCGCGGGCACTCCACCAATGAGTGTTTTGACTTAAAAAATGTCATAGAAAAGCTCGTACGAGAAGGAAAGCTAGATCGATACCTGGCCACCCATGATTATGAACAAAGGAAAAGAAGAGTAGAAGATGTCAGACCAACCGCACGATCATCCCGGACGCCAGAAAGACATGTCCACATGATACACGGCAGATTCGCCGGGGGAGGAATCTCCAAATCATTCTGCAAAAGACATCTCAAAGACGTATATCACGTCGCAGAAAAGGAGGAAGCACCCGACATCCCGGCGATCACTTTTACCAAGGAAGACGCATCTGGTGTCGCGTCAGGGCATGACGATCCCATGGTCATCACTATTATACTGGCAAACGCAAATCTTCACCGCACGTTGATAGACCAGGGGAGCTCTACCGATATCTTATTCAAAACCGCTTTTGACAAACTCGGCTTGGAAGAAAAAGAACTCAGAGCATATCCGGACAGCCTGTTCGGGCTAGGAGATACCCCAGTTCAACCGATGGGATACATCTTGCTTCACACAACTTTTGGAAAAGGAAGTCAGTCAAGAACACTTAAAATAGATTACATCGTCGTTGATGTAAGCTCAGCCTACAATGCCCTAATAGGTCGGGCAACGTTAAATCAGCTCGGCGCAATAGTCTCGACTCCGCATCTATGCATGAAGTTCCCAACTGCAGGTGGAATAGCCACAGTAAAGGCAGATCAGAAGATGGCGCACCGCTGTTACAATGAAAGTCTAAACCTCAGAGGTAGAGGAGAAGAATTGCACATAATCGAGCTCGGTGGAGTTCGGAGGCGGGAGGAGCTCCGCCCACAACTTGAAGGAGAAAGAGAGAAAATCCAGATCGGGAACACCCCGGACCAAACAACCAACATTGGTACACTCCTAAAAGGGGACATAAATGAATCACTCATACAGTTCCTACGCGACAACGCCAACCTCTTTGCGTGGAAGGCCGCAGACATGCCAGGCATAGATCCCAAACTAATGTGCTATAAGCTAGCATTCTACCCAGGATCTCGGCCGGTACAACAAAGGCGCAGAAAGCTAGGACCAGAACGCTCTCAAGCGGTGGAAGAATAGGTACGAGCCCTACTGGAGGCAGGCTTCATAAGAGAAGGCAAATACTCGCTATGGCTTGCTAATGTCATTTTGGTAAAAAAGTCAAATAGGAAGAGGAGAATGTGCACCGACTATACTGATCTCAACAAAGCTTGCCCGAAAGATCCTTATCCGCTCCCAAACATCGACGCACTGGTAGATGCCTCCTCCGGATACAAATACCTCTCCTTTATGGATGCATACTCGGGATATAACCAAATCCCAATGTACCCACCCGACCAAGAAAAAACCTCTTTCTTAACCCCAAAGGCAAATTACTGCTACATTATTATGCCCTTTGGTCTCAAAAACGCGGGAGCCACTTACCAAAGATTAATGAACAAAGTTTTTTTGGATCACATCGGAAAGATCATGGAGGTCTACGTAGACGACATGCTAGTAAAGACGCAAAACGAAGAGATGTTATTATCCGACCTGACACAAGTATTCAACACCATAAGACGACACAGCATGCGACTCAATCTCACGAAATGTACCTTCGCAGTAGAAGCTGGTAAATTCTTGGGTTTTGATCACACAGAGAGGAATCGAGGCAAACCCGGACAAGTGCAGGGCCGTACTCGACATGAAAAGTCCGACTTGTATCAAAGAGGTACAATAACTCAACGGGCGGTTGGCAGCCTTGTCCAGATTTCTGGCTGGATCAGCAATATGATATCTCCCCTTCGACGCCACTCTAAGGAAGGGAAATGAGTTTGAATGGACAGCTGAATGCGAGCAAGCCTTCCAAGACTTCAAAAAATTTCTGGGATGGCCACCTATATTAAGTGGGCCACGGGAAGGAGAACCACTCATCTTGTACCTAGCAGTGGGAAATCGGACAATAGCCTCAGCACTGGTCTGAGAAGACAACAGTGAGCAATAGCCCATATACTTTATCAGCAAAGCATTACAAGGGTCCGAGCAGAACTACCAGAAAATAGAAAAGTTCGCTTACGCTCTCATAATAACATCTCGACGACTTCGCCTATATTTTCAGTCTCACACCATTAAAGTTCGGACCAACCAGCCCATAAAAGGAATCTTACAAAAAACAGACTTGGCAGGCAGAATCTTGGAATGGGCAGTCGAGTTGTCCGAATTCGACCTTCAATACGAAGCTCAGACGGCCATCAAATCTCAATATCTGGCCGACTTCATTGTGAAATTTACGAACACACCGGAAATCCCCGCAGAGTGGAATCTATATGTGGATGGCTCCTCAAATAAAACGGGAAGTGGTGCAGGCGTAATAATTGAAAGCGACCAGGGGACCCAAATCGAACTCTCCCTCAAATTCGGGTTCCCTGCCTCAAACAATCAAGCGGAATATGAGGCACTACTAGCTAGTTTGAAGCTGGCTAGGGAGGTTGGAGCTCAAAAACTTATCATCTTCAGCGACTCACAGGTAGTCACTTCACAAATAACAGGAAGCTACCAAGCCAAAGATCCCACTATGAAAAAGTACTTGGACAAAACCAGGGAACAGCTCGGACAACTCAGAGAGTATGAGATTCGACACATACCCCGAGAACAGAATGCCTGGGCCGATGCACTCTCAAAACTAGCCAGCACCAAACCAGGAGGCAACAATAGAAGCCTTATCCAAGAAATTCTACAGGATCCATCAATCTCAGAAGAAGAAAAGGTCCTAGCCATAACAGGTCACAATCAGGGATGGATGACCCCCATAATTAATCACCTCACAACAGAAGCCCTCCCTACAGATGAGAAAGAGGCAAAAAGGTTAAAACGGGAAGCACAATACTACACCATCATAAATAATACCCTATACAAAATAAGGATTTCAACACCATTGCTAAAATGCGTGCCGACTTCCAACACTAAGGATATCCTAGAAGAAGTACACAGTGGCATTTGTGGCAATCACCTCGGAGCGCAAGCACTCGCCAAAAAAGTACTTCGGGCAGGATTCTATTGGCCAACTCTACAAAAAGAAGCCACATAATTTGTAAGGACATGTTCGCCATGTCAAAAGCATGCCAACTTCCACACCGCTCCACCAGAGGAACTCATCAGCGTAACCTCACCTTGGCCATTCGCAAAATGGGGACTCGATCTCCTCGGACCTTTTCCTCAATGATCAGGACAAGTCAAATTCCTCATAGTAGGAATAGACTACTTCACAAAATGGATCGAGGCAGAACCCCTAGCCAATGTCACAACTCCAAGAAGTCAGAAATTCCTATATAGAAACATCATCACAAGATTCAGAGTTCCATACTCCATGACTACAGACAATGGTACCCAATTCACAGACGCAGGCTTCAGAAAACTAGCAGCCGACCTGAATATAAAACAACAATTCACCTCTGTTGAGCACCCCCAAGCCAATGGGCAAGCTGAAGCTGCTAACAAAGTTATATTAGCAGGGTTAAAATGGAGATTACAGGATGCAAAAGGAGCCTGGGCTGAGGAGCTCCCACAAGTCCTATAGGCGTACCGAACGACTCCACATTCCACGACAAAGGAGTCACCCTTATGATTAGCTTATGGAATAGAGGTAATGATCCCAGTAGAGGTCGAAGAAGGATCACCCAGAGTAATCTATTTTAGCGAAAAAGCCAATTCCCAACTTCAAAGGGAAGAGCTCGACTTACTTCCAGAAATCTGAGAAAAAGCTCGGATAAGGGAAGAGGCGTTGAAACGACGAATGACCTCCAGATACAACCGAAAAGTAATACAGGGGCCTTTGCTGAAGACGACCTTATCCTAATCCAAAACGACATAGGAACAACTCAATCTGGAGAAGGAAAGCTGGCAGCAAACTGGAAAGGACCCTTCCGAGTCATAAAAGTATTAGGAAAGGGCTACTACAAGCTTTCCGAACTCAACGGGCGAGAGCTTCCTAGATCATGGCACGCCTGCAACCTAAGAAGGTACTATAGCTGGGGATGATAAAAGATCTTGGACAAGGCGTACTCTTTTTCCTGAAAAAGGTTTTTTAACGAGGCGCCCCGTCATGACCTATAAATCACCCGACTTAGGAAATTAACTCCTCATGTATATTTGCATTCTCCTTTAATAAAATTTGTTCAGATTCTCTACAAACGCTCAAGTCATATTATTCTGAAAATATTCATCGCCCGATTGTAAAGCTACAGATCGACAGAAAGTGAAAACCAAATTTACTGCGAGATCACGATAAAAACGAGGGCTAAAAACCCAAATTCTACAAAATCGGCAAAGATGAAAACAGAATAATGCAAGAAGTTATAGAAAGTGATCCATAGAAAGGACCTAACGAGGTCCTAATAAAATAGATTGCTATAAAATAACTTAAAGACTGGCCGGCACAAAAAGTCGGACCAGCCACAACAACCCAAGTTATAAGTAAAGCCCTGGAAAGAGGTTTAGCCAACTCTATAAAAGAGGATTACCATAACTTCGAAGAGCCCGACATGACGAAGTCGGACTCCTACAAAAAGTTACAAAAGATAATCCCTGAAAGAGACCTGAACAAGGTCCAAGAAAGAGGATTATCAAGTAACTCGACAGGGCCCGACGTGACAAAGTCGGCCCGAAAAGATAAAGTTACAAAAGATAAATCCCTAAAAGAGACCTGAACAAGGTCCAAGAAAGAGGATTATCAAGTAACTCGACAAAGCCCGACATGACGAAGTCGGCCCAGAAAGATGTAAAGCTACAAAAGGTAATCCCCAAAAGAGACCTGAACAAGGTCCAAGAAAGAGGATTACCAAAGAAAACTCGACAGGGCCCAACCTGACGAAGTCGGCCCAGAAAGATAAGTTACAAAAATAATTCCTAAAAGAGACCTGAACAAAATCCAAGAAAGAGGATCATCAAGTAACTCGACGGGGCCCGACGTGACGAAATCGGCCCAGAAAGACGTAAAGCTACAAAAGGTAATCCCCAAAAGAGGCCTGAACAAGGTCCAAAAAGGAGGATTACAAACAAAACCAAGCCAAATAATCAAGCTGATCATGTCCCAGCCTATAAAGGTACTAAGATGAGTGCAAGCAGACATGATATAAAAACTACTAAGTTATGATAATAGCAAGCTCCAGAGGCCATCAAGATCAGCCCCGGAAGCTCGAAAACTACTTTGTTTTTCAAAATAAAGTTGCTAAACAAGCAACCAAAACAGTATCAACAGTCACCAAAACACCAGTTACAAGATAAAGAGTTCAAAAGCCCACAAGTCGGGCTATCTACATTAAAAAAGGAGAAAACTCAGACAACATCAGAAGACTTCTCAGCAGCATCAACTCGGGGTGAAGGAGGACGAGTCTGAAGAGGCACCACATCTACCATCCCATCATCTCGGTTCAAGACTTGGCAATCCGGTTCCCCTTCTGGACGATTGATCCCAGCAGTAGAAGTCGGAGAAGTCGGCACAGCAGAAGTCTTGGTAGCAGGCAGTGAAGGACGATCATCATCATCATCATCAGGATCGTCAGGGACAATCTTACTATCCTTAACAATATTGTCCAGGCTAATAAGGGAAAGGTTGAGATCTGGCGCAAGAACTCGAAATTGCTCTTTCAGATTCTCATAAGCCGCAGTAACACTACCTACAAGATGACCTTGAAGTTCGGTGTAATCAGCCTGAACAGATTCCAACCTACTCCTGAGCTCCATCATCTCTCTATAAGTAGTAACATAGCTATCCTTATGTTTTAGCGCCGTATCCTCGGCCAGTTGCGCGGCAGCCGCCAGACCAACATCCCGGGCCTTTTCCCCCTTCAGCTCCTTCTCCAGCTCAGCTACTTTCACCTCGAGCTCCTCCTTCAAACCCTTAATTCGGTCAAACTCTGATTTTGCCTCCTCCATAAAAGCCTTGGTAGCATGAATAGGAAGATCTTGAGCAGTTCGGTATAAAGCCGCTCCCATGTGTGCCAGTGTAATACCATTCCGAGTAATAAAATCCAAATGACGAAGAATGGATATATCATCGGTAGGCATGACACCATATGGAGCAATCTGTTGATCTACAAACCCAATAGCATCAAAGTCAGGAGCACCAAGATTAAATGGCTCGACAGTCCGAGGTCTTTTTGGAGGAGGAGCGGCAGAAGGATCAATCAAACAAACTCGAGGAGTGGGGATAACCTTCCTCGGCCCAAGAGAACTTGTAACCAAAGGCTTAGACAAAACCTGAGAAGTTCCCTCCCCGGCCGCCTTGGCCGAAGCATTCTGAGCCACAGTAGCCTTCCTTGCCCTCTTAAAGGCCTTCATGGACTCATTGTTCTTAATCATCTCTGCAAACAAGCATCACAAACAGGAAGCCAAGCTACAAGTCAGAAAAAGATCTCACAAGAGACAAACACAACAAGCAAACCAATAGAAAAAAAATTGACCACTACCCAGCTCAGCTCGGAGGAGAGAGGGGTTAGCTAAAAATTTCTTTGTGTCAAGATGAGGAGGCTCCCTCCAGTTTTCTTCCAGCACAGTCACAAAAGCTTGTTCAGCCTCATCTAACATCTCCCATGAGTATCTCGATACCACTACATTCTTTTGCCACTCTAAAGGAAAGGTGGGCTCATCATTCTCATCTAGAAAAAAGGGCAGAGCTCCTTCAACAGCTCGAACCCTAAAAAAGTAAATTTTGAAATCGCGAAAAGACTCATCAAATATGGAGAAAATTTTTTTCCCCTGTGAAGCTCGGAAAGAAACCCAAGCGGCTTTCTTCTTCACTACACCAGGCTTTGTCAAAACAAAGAGATAAAAGAAAAGAGATTGCGAAGCAAGGATGCCAAATTCACGACACAGCAGCTGAAATATTTTTATAAAACCCCAGGAATTGGGGTGAAGTTGGGATGGAGCTACATTACAGGACCATAACAGGTTGGTTTTAAAAGGGGTAAAAGGAAGAGTAATATTCATTTGACTAAAAAAGAAGTCATATGCATAGAAAAAGGGGCGCTCTCCAGCAATCCAGGTAGAAAAGCAAAACCTTTCATCAGAAGTCGGAGATACGAGCTCATAATTCTTCTCGACACTACTGTTGCTACAAATCCTATGAAACTGCCTAAGTTGCTGACAAAACTCGAAGTCAACTAACGAGACGCATAAGAGGACCATAAAATCCACCCAATCGGCCATGCCCTCAGGGACTTGGGAAGACGTCTCAACAATATTTTTGCGAGAAGACATGGTTAACTAGTCCTACAAGAAGAAAAGAAGATTGAATTACTCAAAAAATACCTCGGAACACTAATTGAATAACTCGGGCATAAACGGAGGCAACTCACAAAACTAAAGCATATAGGTGTCAAAGAAACCAGGTAAAGCAACAAAAGAAAACCCCAGGACCCAATCCAATAGGTTCCAGGGGAATCCTTTGGAGGCAGAAAAAAATTCAGGGAAGCCTACAAGCCTACATCTTTACACGTCCCAACAAAAAGAGTCATCAAAATAAGCGTTGATAGAAATTACAACCGCAGTCCACCCAATAGCAAGAACATGCCAAACAGAAAAATAGATAAAGGCGCAATCTTTTCTTCAAAAATCAAATGAATCAGGCAACAACATGCAAAAGCCTTAGGAAGCTTCAACTGCCAAGGGAACATCAGAGAAGAAAAAGCCAGAAATTGCAGCAATAAAAAATACACAAAAGTGAAAAGGTTCAAACTTTCCCAAATATACACTCAAACAAAAACCCTACTGTACCAGGAAGTAGAACAATGCAAGCAAAAAAGAGAAGATGAACCAACCTGAAAAAGGAGAAATGCGCGGAGCGCAAAGACGAAGAGATCAAGAGTTGCCGTCGAAAGCAAAAAGAGCACCCACGATCGCCAAACAATGTCACAAAGAAAAATGCAAAAGGGCAGATGACAGACGAAAACAACAAAAGTGAGAAAGAAAAGGGGAAGTTACAGAAAGGAGAAAAAACCGTCTCCATGTGTAAAGTTCAAAATAAAAGAAGCAAAAGAAACGGGGCATTGAAAACCAATTAATGGGGGCATTAAAAACCCTCGCGCATTCCCAAGGCCAGGGCACTAACGCAAAAGCGCGCGCTTTCAGAGGAAACGGAACAGAAACGTTCCGCATTAAAAAAAAAGGAGAACTCTACAAAAAAGAAATCGACAAAAAATGCTTGAGTTCGGCTTCACCAAAGAAGGATCGAAGTCCTAAAACTAAAGACTCGACCTCAAAAAGGAAGACCGAGCTCGAGCAGGGGCACTGTTCATACCCTGGGTCGAGCTGTCCGACCCGGGATGTTCTACAGGCAAAGCGACCGACCTCTTCAGGTCAGGATGACCCGACCTCTTCTCAAAGAGCTCGGCCAAGTCACAAGAAAGCCCAACAAAAGGGCCCAAATAGAGGAACACGTCCCAAATCCAAGGGCAGCCCAAGCCCGTAGAGATAAAGGCGGTTCCCTTGAAGATAAGATGACCTCACTTGAAGATAAGATAAAGATAAGATAAGATAACTAACTTATCTTATCTAAGATGGTCATTCTATGCCATTATAAATACACTGGAGCACCCAGGTATAACTCGTACTCTGATTCTACTAAAAAACTGCTTAATACCCTTGCTAACTTAAGCACGGAGTCCGTTACAGGTACCCCCATCCTCCGGGGACGAAGGATCAACACCATCACCAAGTCAGACACAACAGCCCCGACCAGCATAGAAGATCTCATTCGAGATCGACCTATAGTTTCAGGTAACTCTCGGAACACAACCGTTCCATGAAGATATCGAAAGATTTGCTTGATTTCACTCAAATGTCTTCTGGTTGGAGAGGAACTATACCTTGCTAGTAAATTCACATCAAATGATATATCAGGTCTTGTATTATTAGCAAGATACATTAGCGCTCCAATGGCACTAAGATATGGTACTTTAGGACCAAGGATATCTTCATTTTCTTCTTTAGGATGGAATTGATCCTTCTCCACATCCAAAGATCATACGATCATTGGGGTACTTAAGGGATGTGACTTATTGTTCCGAGGATTACCTGAAACTGAAGGTCGATCTCGGATGAGATCTTCTGTACTGGTCGGAGCTATTGTGTTCGACTTGTTGGACTTGGCGGTGCTGCTGATCCTTCGTCCCCGGTGGGTGGGGGGTACCTGCAAGGGACTCCGATGCTTAAGTTAGCAAGGGTATTAAGCAGGTATTGAGTAGAATCAGAGTATGAGTTATACCTGGGTGCTCCAGTGTATTTATAATGGTGAGATGTGACCTTCTTTGGATAAGATAAGTTAGTTATCTTATCTTATCTTATCTTTTGTCGAGGTCAGCTTTATCTTCTATGGAACTGCTCTTATCTCTATAGGCTTGGGCTGCCTTAAGATCGGGGTCGTATTCCGTGAGTTGGGCCCTTCTTTGGGCTTTCTTGTCGATTTGGCCGAGTTCTTTACGAAGAAGTCGGTCTGCTTGACCTAAAGAGGTCGGTCACTTTGCTACTGAACATCCCGGCTCGGACAGTTTGACCTAGGGTATGAATAGTGCCCCTGCTTGAGCTCGGTCTTCTTTTTTGAGGTCGAGTCCTTGACTTCGATCCTTCTATGGTGAAGCCGAACTCAAGCATTTTGTCGATTCCTTTGTAGAAGCTTTTTTTAAATGTGGAACGTTTTTCTCAAAAAGCGCGTGCTTTATATCAGCGGTTTTGGGAACGTGCGAGGGTTTAATACCTTCATTAATTGGTATTAATTGCCCCGTTTTTCCTTGTGGCCTTTTATTTTGAATTTGCGATCAAAAAATGGTTTCCCTTCTTCGCTCCTCTTCGTAACTTCTCCCTTCATTCTCTCGCTCTCTGTCTTTCGCCCACATTTTGCTTTTCTTGCGATGCGGCGTCGTTCAGTGATCGGTGATTCTGTCTCTCCATCTCCAACTTTTCTAAAGCTTCCTGCTTTTTTCCAGGTTGGTTCCATTTTCTTTTTGTTTTGCTTTGTCTTTAGTTCTCTGGTAAATTGTTGATATTTGTTTGAATGTGGAAAAAGTTTGAACCTTTCTTATGATCTTGTGTTTTCTTGTCGCTGTAGTGTGTTTTTTCTTCTTCGCGTATTCCTGGTGTTTCTTCTTTGCGGTTTCCCAGGGGTTTGCATATTCTATTGTTGCTTCTGGCTGTTACTTTTGGAAAAACTGTCTCTTGCTCTTTAATTTCACAAGGTCCTTGTTGTTGTACCTTTGTGGAAGATAATGATACCTATAGTTTTGCTTTTTGCTTGGAGTGCATTTTCTTGACTTCCTTTTGATACTTTTTAGGATTTTTGCTTGAGTCTGCAAAAGGTTGTGTTTTTGACAATTTTCTGCTTGGTGTTGTTGACAATGCTCTTTGCTGGTAGACTGTAGAAAGATAGTGGCTTTGATGATTTTTGTGTTTCTACTTTCCTTTTTTGAAATGCTTTGATTGTTTGAAGTTTTCTTTCCTTGTTTGAGAGATGCTGGGATGCAAGCTGTAGATTTTTCCTGAAAACCTTGCTTTGTTACTGCCTCCAAAGGATGCCCCAGGACTTTGGTTTGAGTCTTGGGGTTTTCCTTTTCTGTTTGTTCGCCTGTGTCGTATTAATCGAGTTGTTTTGTCCTTCGTCTGAGATGTTTTTAGTAATCCCATCGTCTTTTCTTATTGTAGGATTAGTTGGCCTCATGTCTTCTCGCAATAACATTGTAGAGATGTCTTCCAAAGTTCCCGAGGGGATGTCCGATTGGCTGGACACCCTTGTCTTGATGTGTGTCTCTGTTGTGGATGCTGAATTTTGCGTAGAGCTGAGGAAGCATCGTAGGATCTGTGGTAATAGTGCCCGGGAGAGGAATTATGAGCTTGTCGCTCCTGATTCTGAAGAAAGGGTTTGTTTTCCTATCTCTATCGAGGGAGAGCGTCCCTTTTTCTATGCCTATGAATATTTCTTCAGTCAGTTGGACATTACTTTTTCTTTTACTGCTTTCGAGACCGACCTGTTGTGGTCGTGTAACATTGCCCCATCCCAGTTTCACCCAAATTCCTGGGGTTTTGTCAAGATCTTTCAGCTACTTTGCCAAGAGTTAGGTGTAACACATTCTCAGACTCTTTTCCTTTATCTGTTTGTTTCTGCCAAGCCTGGTGGTTCTTCCAAAAAGAAAGCTTCCTGGGTTTCTTTCAGGTCTGCCCAGGGCCATAAAGTTTTCGCCATGTATGACGAGTCTTTTAAGGATTTTAAGAATTACTTCTTTAGAGTTCGTGCTGTCGAGGGGGCCCGCCCCTTTTTTTTTTGATGAAAATGATGAGCCTTCTTTCCCTCTAGAGTGGCAGAAGGATGTGAGAGTGTCTCAGTATACATGGGAGATGCTTGACGAGGTTGAGCGTGCTTTTGTTGTTGTTCTTGAGGATTTATGGGGGGAACCACCCCATCTTGATACAAAAAGGTTTTTGAATGACCCGTCCTTGGTTTAGACTATTTTGGGTACTTGTCTGACTTGTTTCTATACTTGTTTTCTTAGTCTTGCTTCCTCTTCTTGTGATTGTAACCCTTTACTATGGCTGATTTTGTATTTGCAGAGATGTCAAAAAATAATGACTCTATGAAGACCTTCAAAAAGGCAAAGAAGGCAACTGCTGCTCAAAACATCTCGGTCAAGGTGGCCGGAGAGGGATATTTTCAGATTCCAGTGAAACCTCCTGTGCTGAGTTCTCCCGGGCCGAGGAAAGCAATTCCTATTCCTTGGGTTCGTCTGGTCGATCCTCCACAGACTTCTGCCGCTGCTTCTGGTGCTCCTCCCTTAAAAAAGCAAAAAACATTCGAGCCCTTTAACCTGGATGCCCCAGATTTTGATGCTGTCGAGTTTGTTGACCAGCAAATTGCCCCCTATCGTGGGCTCTCCATGGATGATGTGTCTCTTCTTCAGCATCTGGATATTATCACCAAAAGTAGTGTGAAAATGGCACATATGGGTGCGGCTATTTTCCGAACTTTTCAGGGGATCCCGATTCATGTCACCAAATCCTTCATGGAGGAGGCCAAATCAGAATTTGATCGGATCAAGGGTCTGAAGGATGAGTTGGAGGTGAAGTTGGCGAAGGTAGAGAAGGAACTGGAGGGTGAGAAGGCCAGCTCTCTTGCCTTGGCTGCTTCTTTGAAGTTGGCTGAGAACATGGCACTGAAGCACAAGGATAGCTATGTCTCAGCTTATAGGGAGTTGATGCATCTCCGAGATGATTTGGAAACTGCTCGGGTTGATTATGCCGAGCTTCAGGGTCATCTTGTGGGCAGCGTGACTGCCGCCTCTGAGAACCTGATGGAGCAGTTCCAGATTGTTGCTCCTGATGCTGACTTGACTCTCGTTAGTCTTGATAACGTAGTAAAGGATGGCAAGATTGACCCAGATGATCCCGATGATGATGTTGGACCTCCCCTAGTGCCTTCTATCAAGGTGTCGACTTCCTCGGTTCCTCTAGTTATGTCTGATCCAGATTGTCAGATTCTGAACCGGGATGATGGAACTGTAGATGCTGTGCCTATTTAGACTCGCCCTCCTTCTCCCCGTTCTGATGCTGCCGGGAAGGCTCCCGATCTTTGCTGATCTTCTTTTTAAGTATTTGTGTAAATAGCCCGGTTTGTGGGCTTTTGAACAATTTTATTGTTTTGTTTAACTGCTGACGCTTTTTAGTTGCCTGCCTGGCAACTTTTACTTTGAAAAACAAAAGTAGCTTTCTGAGGTAGATTTTGGTGGCCTCTTGAAGCTTTATTATACTATGCTTTTATTGCGCTTTAACATGGTATCTCTTCTGGTTTCTGAGAGTGTTGGAATCTTGCTGCTTGACCTCTTTGGATTGCTTTTGTACTTATTGTTTGTAACTTGGATCCTTTGAGGCCGTGACTGTATGGGTCCGACTTGTTTCTCGGTTTCCTCGCTTTTGCTTGTATTTTTAGCGCCCCATAACCGATTTCTTTGTGTTGGTCCCCTTCTAAGTTATTTTTGTAATCCTCTTTCTTGGACTTTTTGTTAGGTCTCTTTCAGGGATTACTTTTATAACTTGTCTTTGTAGGAGACCGACTTCGTTAGGTCGATCTCTTCTAAGTTATTTTTTTAATCCTCTTTCTTGGACCTTTGTTAGGTCTCTTTCAGGGATTACTTTTATAACTTGTCTTGTAGGAGACCGACTTCGTTAGGTCGATCTCTTCTAAGTTATTTTTGTAATCCTCTTTCTTGGACCTATGTTAGGTCTCTTTCAGGGATTATTTTTATAACTTGTCTTGTAGGAGACCGACTTCGTTAGGTTGATCTCTTCTAAGTTATTTTTGTAATCCTCTTTCTTGGTCCTTTGTTAGGTCTTTTTCAGGGATTACTTTTATAACTTGTCTTGTAGGAGACTGACTTCGTTAGGTCGATCTCTTCTAAGTTATAGCAATTCCTCTTTAATAGGGTTGGCCAGACCTCTTTCCAGGGATTTACTGATAACTTGGGTTGACTTGGTCTGATTTTTTAGTGTCGGCCAGTCTTTTTGAGTTATTATATAGCAATCCATAAGACCTCATTAGGTTCTTTTTGGGATCACTTTCGATAACTTCTTGCATTATTTTGTGTTCATCTTTGCCGATTTGTAGATGGTGGTTTCTGTCCTGGTTTGATCGTCCTTTAGGTGAATCGCATTTTCACCTTTGTTGGACGATCATCCCTATCGAGATCGTACAGTGAATCTATTCTTCACTTTCTGTTGATCTGTTGCTTTATAATCGGACGATGAATGCTTCAGATTAATGCGTCTTGGGAATTTGTAAAATATCTGAAACGTATTTTATTCAAAGAAATTGCAAATATATACATGCGGGAGTTTTTTGTACCCTTAAATCGGATTAAATCTCAGTCTTGATGCCTCATTAAAAAACTTTTTCAGGAAAAAGAGTACATCTTGTGATGAGATCTTTTACCTTTCCTAGCTATAGTACCTTCTTAGGTTACAAGCGTGCCATGATCTAGGGAGTTCTCGTCCCTCGAGTTTGGACAGTCTGTAGTAGCCCTTCCCAAGTACTTCTTTGACTCGGTAGGGTCCTTTCTAGTTGGCTGCCAGCTTTCCTTCTCCGGGTTGAGTTGTTCCAATATCATTTCGGATTAAGATGAGATCATTCTCAGCGAAACCTCTTGGTACTACCTTTTGATTATACCTGGAAGCCATTCGCCGCTTTAGTGCTTCTTCTCTGATCCGAGCTCTTTCTTGGATTTCTGGAAGTAGGTCGAGCTCTTCTCTTTGAAGTTGAGAGTTGGTTTGTTCATTGTAGTGGACTACTCGGGGAGACCCTTCCTCGACTTCTATTGGAATCATTGCCTCCACTCCGTATGCTAATCGAAATGGTGATTCATTCGTAGTAGAATGGGGGGTTGTTCAATACGCCCATAGGACTTGTGGAAGTTCCTCGGCCCAAGCTCCCTTTGCTTCCTGCAGTCTCCGTTTCAGTCCGGCTAATATGACTTTGTTGGCCGCTTCGGCTTGTGCATTGGCTTGGGGATGTTCGACGGAGGTGAATTGGTGTTTTATATTCAAGTGCCACTAGTTTTCTGAAGCCTGCATTTGTGAATTGGGTGCCATTATCTGTGGTGATGGAGTATGGGACCCCGAACCTTGTAATGATGTTCCTATATAGGAATTTCCGGCTTCTTTGAGCAGTGGCGTTGGCTAGGGGTTCTGCCTCGATCCATTTTGTGAAATAGTCTACCCCTACTATGAGGAATTTGACTTATCCCGATCCCTGGGAAAAGGGTCCGAGAAGATCGAGTCCCCACTTTGCAAATGGCCAGGGTGAGGTCACGCTGATGAGCTTTTCCGGCGGGGCGATGTGAAAGTTGGCATGCTTCTGACATGGTGGACATGTCTTTACAAATTCGGTAGCTTCCTTTCGTAGAGTTGGCCAATAGAATCCCGCCCGGAGTACCTTTTTGGTGAGAGCTTGCGCTCCGAGATGATTGCCACAAATGCCGCTGTGTATTTCCTCCAAGACTTCCTGTGTATTGGAGGTCGGTACACATTTTAACAATGGTACTGAGATCCCTCTTTTGTATAGGGTGTTGTTTATGATAGTGTAGTACAGTGCCTCCCTTTTTAACCTCTTTGCCTCCTTTTCATCTGTAGGGAGCGCTTCTGTTTTGAGGTAGTTAATTATGGGGATCATCCATCCTTGATCCCGACCTATTATGGCTAGGACTTTTTCTTCTTCCGATATTGACGCGTTCTGTAGTATTTCCTGGATGAGGCTTCTATTGTTGCCCCCTGGTTTGGTGCTGGCTAGTTTTGAGAGTGCGCCAGCTCGGGCGTTTTGCTCGCGGGTATGTGGTAGATCCTATATTCCCCGAGTTGTCTGAGCTGTTCCTTGGTTTTATCCAAATATTTTTTCATGGTAGGGTCTTTGGCTTGGTAGCTCCCTGTTATTTGTGAGGTAACGACTTGTGAATCGCTGTAGATGTTGAATTTCTGAGCTCCAACCTCCCTAGCCAGCTTTAAACTAGCTAATAATGCTTCATATTCCGCCTGGTTGTTCAAGGCCAGGAATCCGAATTTGACGGAAAGCTCAAGTTGGGTTCCTTGTTTGCTTTCGATTATCATACCTGCACCGCTTCCGGTTTTATTCGAGGAATCGTCCACGTATATATTCCACTCTATGGGGATCTCCGGGATGTTTGTGAATTCTACAATGAAGTCGGCTAGGTATTGTGACTTAATGGCTGTCTGCGCCTCATATTGGAGGTCAAACTCAGACAATTCGATTGCCCATTATAGGATTCTTCCTGCTAGACCTGTTTTTTGCAATATCCCCTTTATGGGCTGGTTGGTCCAAACCTTAATGGTATGAGCTTGGAAGTATGGGCGAAGTCGTCAGGATGTTAGTATGAGAGCGTAGGCAAACTTCTCTATTTTCTAGTAGTTCAGCTCTGACCCTTGCAGTGCTTTACTAATGAAGTAGACGGGTTGTTGCCCACCATCGTCTTCTCTAATTAGTGCTGAGGCTATTGCTCGACTCCCTACTGCGAGGTATAATATGAGTGGTTCTCTTTCTCGTGGTCGAGATAGGATAGGTGGCCGTCCCAAGAATTCTTTGAAGTCTCGGAATGCTTGCTCGCATTCCGTTGTCCACTCGAAGTTTTTTCCCTTTCTTAAAGTAGCGTAGAAAGGGAGGGATCTTATCGCTGACCCTGCTAGGAATCTGGACAAGGCCGCCAATCTCCCATTGAGTTGTTGTACCTCTTTAACGCAGGTTGGGCTCTTCATGTTGAGTATGGCCTGGCATTTATCTGGATTTGCCTCGATTCCTCTTTGTGTGAGCATAAAGCCCAAGAACTTACCTGCTTCCACTGCAAAGGTGCATTTGGTCGGGTTAAGTCACATGCCATGCTTCCGTATGGTGTCAAACACTTGAACCAAGTCGGTCAGTAATGTCTCTTCATTCATCCACGTAGACCTCCATGATTTTTCTGATGTGGTCTGAGAAGACCTTATTCATTAGCCTTTGATAAGTAGCTCCCGCGTTCTTAAGGCCAAAAGGCATTACGATGTAGAAATAGTTTGCTTTGGGTGTTAGAAACGAGGTTTTTTCTTGATCCAGTGGATACATTGGGATCTGGTTATACCCCGAGTATGCGTCCCTAAACGAGAGATACTTATATCCCGATGAGGCGTCTACTAGAGCGTTGATGCTTGGGAGTGGATAAGGATTTTTTGGGCAGGCTTTGTTAAGGTCGGTGTAGTCGGTGCATATTCGCCACTTCCCATTTGACTTTTTCACCAAGACGACGTTTGCTAGCCATAGTGGGTACTTAACTTCTCTTATGAATCCTGCCTCTAGTAGTGCTTGCACCTATTCTGCCACAGCCTGAGACCGTTCTGGTCCGAGTTTTCTTCGTCTTTGTTGTACTGGCCGGGATCCCGGATAGACTGCCAACTTGTGGCTTATCAGTTCGGGATCTATGCCTGGCATGTCGGCGACTTTCCATGCGAAGAGATCAACATTGTCTCGTAGGAACTGTAGGAGTGATTTCTTTGCGTCTCCTTTCAGGATTGTGCCAATATTAGTTGTCTTATCCGAGGTGTCTCCGATCTGAACTTTCTCTACTTCACCTTCGGGCTGTGGACGAAGTTCTTCGCGCCTCTGAACTCCACCAAGTTCGATTGTGTGGAACTCTTCTCTTTCGCCTCTGAAGTTTAGACTTTCGTTATAACAGCGACGCGCCATCCTTTGATCTGCTTTTATTGTAGCTATCCCTTCCGCAGTTGGGAATTTCATACATAGATGTGGAGTTGAAACTATTGCACCGAGTTGGTTTAACGTTGTCCGACCTATTAAGGCATTGTAGGCTGAGCTTACGTTGACCACGATGTAGTCTATCTTGAGTGTTCTGGATTGGTTCCCCTTTCCGAAGGTTGTGTGTAGCGATACGTATCCCAGTGGTTGTACTGGGGTATCCCCAAGTCCGAACAGGCTGTTCGGGTATTCTCTTAGCTCTTTATCTTCTAAGCCGAGCTTGTTGAAGGCAGTTTTGAATAAGATGTCGGCGGAGCTTCCTTGGTCAATTAATGTACGGTGGAGGTTGGTCTTTGCCAGTATGATAGTGATGACCATGGGATCGTCGTGTCCTGAGATGATTCCGGATGCGTCTTCTTTGGTAAACATAATTGCTGGGATGGCTGGCGCCTCCTTCTTTCCTTTGACATGGTATGCTTCTTTAAGGTGTCGCTTGCGGGATGATTTGGAGATTCCTCCTCCCGCAAATCCGCCGTGTATCATATGGACGTGTCTTTCCGGTGTGCGATGTGATCGCTCAGACCGTCCTACATCTTCATCCCTTCTTCTTTTTCTTGGCTCTTCATCCCGGTTGGCCAAAAACCGATCTAGTTTTCCTTCTCTTACTAACTTTTCTATGATATTTTTCAAGTCGAAGCATTCGTTGGTGGAATGTCCTCAGACTCGATGATACTCACAATATTCGTTTCAATTTCCTCCTCCTCTTTTGCCTTTGAGTGGCCGAGCTGGGGGTATTTTTTCTGTATGGCATACTTCTTTGTAAACATCTACCAAGGATACCCTAAGAGGGGTGTAGTTATGATATTTTTTATTTTCTCCCCGGAGCGATCTTCCTTTTTCTTGGATTCTTTATCTTTGTCTCGATAGGTGGAACCGAACCTCGAGGCTTCCCCAAGTCGTGAATTCTCCTCCACATTGATGTACTTCTGCATCCGTTCTTGTACTTCGTCCAGGGATGTGATAAACCCCATTTTGAGGGTTTATCTTGTATTGATTTCAGGGATTTTATCAATGATTCCACACGCTTTTCATATGAAAATACAAGACTTTGTGTTCCTTTCCTAATTTTTGCCTCATGGATGAAAACATGCTTATTTTGCACTAAACTAGATACATTTCTAATCTTCTCTTGGTGCCATTCGATGCCGTGACTTGTGTGTTAAGTGGTTTCAGAATATAGGGCAGGGATGAACCGGAAGAGAGAAGGAGAATGGGTGCAAAGGAAGGGAGCATGAGAAATTGAGCCTTGGGAATTTCAGCAAGGGCGCGTGCGTGTACTTGGCACGCCCGCGTGGATTGCGCAGCTATAAGCCAAAGTCAGAAGCCAAGCTACGAGCCGGTACATGTAGCGGCTAAGCCATGATCCCCATGGGCGCGCACGCGTACGTTACGCTTCCGCTCGCATTGCAAGGTGCCCCAGTGGCGCGCACGCGTGCTTTGCGCGTGCGCGCCGATGCTCGAATATGATTTTTAAAGAGTCACGTGACCTGGGCGTGGAGACAGTTGGAGATCCCATCTTGGGGAAATGCCTTGGCGGGAAGAGCTTAAAAAGACCAGGGGTTGAAGGGTTAAGGGACTTTTAGCTCATTTTACATTTGTTCTAGATTTTTCTCCTTGTGGTAGTTACACTCTTGGGTAGGGAGAGAGACTCCAAGCTCTCATTAGGGTGCATCTTCTTCAATTTCTGAATTCTCAATCACTCTTTGGTGAGATCCATTGCAATTCTCAATTTACTTTGTTCATGTTATAGATCTTCTTCTCTAATCTCAATTAGTGCTTGTAATTGCTCAATTATCATAGATCCTAGATTCAACTTTGTAGTTTCGGATTCTATCAATTTCTTGAGAAGTTCATTTCTATTGTTGTTCATTGTTGATTGTTGTTAATTTCTTGTGTTGAAGCACTTTTAATTCTAAGTTCTTCTCATTCCTATTATGTCTTTCATTCTCACTCATCAATTGTTTGATAAAATGCCAACACTAGTTATGGAGTGAAAGTTTCTTACTTGGCATAGGGTTTGGACCATTAGAAAGAGTTGAATAGTTTATGTCAATTGTTGATTGGGAATTAGGAATTGCTAATTGACTTGGAGTGCACTAAAGCTAGATTTCTCTAGGGTAAAACTAGGACTTGTGACTCAAGTTAGTTAATCTTATTTGACTTTCCTCTATACCTAGGGGTCAACTAAATGAAGCAAAGCCTAAATTGTTATCATCATTGAGGAAGCTATAATGATAGAATTTCTAATGCCAACCCTAGGCCAAGTCTTCTAATATCGATAGTTTGTCATCTATTCTCGCTAAACTCTAAAAGAACCATAACAAAGCTTCCTAATCAATAATATGCATTCTCTAGCAATTCCAAGGGAGGACGACTCGGGAGACTAGTACTCTCGGTTATAGATTGTAGGATTGTTTGATGCGGAGTTTAAATGTCGATTAGACTATACTCACGATCATATTCATTATTGAATTCTAAATCGGCATGCTAAATTTCGTTTATCAGGATGCAGGATATTTCTTAGATATAGATTGGCTGAAAGGTCCTTCTCGTAGGCCATTTATGAGGCCCATAATGGCAGCTTCTGTTGGTAGACTTTGTATGTCCATGCATGTTTTGTTGAATCTTTCCATGTAGTTACAAAGACTTTCCCGATCTCCTTGCTTGATCCCTAGTAGGCTGGAGGCGTGTTTAGCCTTATCTTTTTGTATGGAAAATCTGGCCAGGTCGTCGAAGCTCGAGATGGACTTTGGAGGTAGGCTGTCGAACCATCTAATGGCTGTCTTGGTAAGAGTTGTTGGAAAGGCTTTGCAGCGAACTGCATTCGAGGCGTCAGTGAGGTACATTATACTTCTGAAATTGCTGAGGTGATGGTTAGGGTCTGAAGTGCCGTCGTACAAAATCATATCCAGAAGTTTGAAGTCCTTTGGGATTTTGGTCTTCATGATTTCCCTGGTGAATGGATCTTGATCCTTGCGAGAGCTATCCTCTGGAGTGGATTGAGTAGCTTTGGTTTTGAGATCGGCTTCGAGTTTTAGAAGCTTATCTTCTAATTCCCGGCGTTGCCTTATCTCCCGATGTAGATCCTCTTCTTTTTCGCGTTGATGTTGGCCTTCTTTCTCGAGTTGTTTTAATCGATCTTGAAGCGCCTCTATGGCTCCTGCGTTTGGAGAATTCTTTTTGTTGTTAAGTTGAGGAGTATCCTTTGGTGTGGTGTCCGCGTTTTTGTGCAGCGTTCTATCCTCTAGATCTGAGTCGTGGTCGTTATCATGGTCGTTCGCCATGGTGATGAGATGACTTCTAGGTTCCCCGGCAACGGCGCCAATGTTCCGAGGATTACCTGAAACTGAAGGTTGATCTCGGATGAGATCTTCTGTACTAGTCGGAGCTGTTGTGTCCGACTTGTTGGGCTTGGCGGTGCTGCTGATCCTTCGTCCCCGGAGGGTGGGGGGTACCTGCAAGGGACTCCGATGCTTAAGTTAGCAAGGGTATTAAGCAGGTATTGAGTAGAATCAGAGTATGAGTTATACCTGGGTGCTCCAGTGTATTTATAATGGTGAGATGTGACCTTCTTTGGATAAGATAAGTTAGTTATCTTATCTTATCTTATCTTTTGTCGAGGTCATCTTTATCTTCTATGGAACCGCCCTTATCTCTATAGGCTTGGGCTGCCTTAGGATCGGGGTCGTATTCCGTAAGTTGGGCCCTTCTTTGGGCTTTCTTGTCAATTTGGCCGAGTTCTTTACGAAGAAGTCGGTCTGCTTGACCTAAAGAGGTCGGTCGCTTTGCTACTGAACATCCCGGCTCAGACAGTTCGACCCAGGGTATGAACAGTGCCCCTGCTTGAGCTCGGTCTTCTTTTTTGAGGTCGAGTCCTTGACTTCGGTCCTTCTATGGTGAAGCCAAACTCAAGCATTTTGTCGATTCCTTTGTAGAAGCTTTTTTTAAATGTGGAACGTTTTTCTCAAAAAGCGCGTGCTTTATATCAGTGCTTTTGGGAACGTGCGAGGGTTTAATACCTTCATTAATTGGTATTAATTTCCCCGTTTTTCCTTGTGGCCTTTTATTTTGAATTTGCGATCAAAAAACGGTTTCCCTTCTTCGCTCCTCTTCGTAACTTCTCCCTTCATTCTCTCTCTCTCTGTCTTTCGCCCACATTTTGCTTTTCTTGTGTTGTGGTGTCGTTCAGTGATTGGTGATTCTGTCTCTCCATCTCCAACCATATAAAGATCTTTGCAATTTGACTGAGTATAATCCTTGCGAATATTCATTGGATGGTTTAGATATCTTTAGTCCTTCAGGGACTTTCATATAGATATCCCGATCTAATGAGTCGTATAAGTAGGTTGTTACCACATCCATTAAATGTATATGCAGTTTATGATATGTGGATAAACTGACCAAATAACGCAATGTTATCGCATCCACTACAGGGGAATACGTTTCTTCATAATCTATACCAGGCCTTTGTGAAAAACCTTGTGCCACAAGTCAGGCTTTATAGCGCACAACTTCATTTTTCTCATTTCGTTTTCTCACAAATACCAATCTGTATCCAACAGGTTTTACATCTTCAGGTGTACGGACTACAGGTCCAAAAACTTCACGTTTTGCAAATGAGTCTAATTCAGCCTTCATGGCTGCTTTCCATTTTGGCCAATCATTTCTTTGTCGACATTCTTCGATTGATCTTGGCTCAAGATCCTTACTTTCATACATGATATTTAATGCCACATTATATGCAAATATTTAATTGACATTGTCTTATTTCAGTCCCATTTCTCTCCTATAAAGACATAATTTATCGAGATCTCGTCATTTCACTATTTTCAGGTACCTAAACGTCTTCTGGCGTTAAAACTATATCGGAATTTTGGACAACTGCAGATGTCTCTACTATGTCTTTTTCAACAGGAATAATATTTACCTCTTTTCTCTTTCGAGGATTTTTGTCTTTGGAATCGACAGGCCTGCCACGCTTCTGGCGTGTATTTGCTTCGGTGGCAATTTGTCCAACTGGGACATCAATTCGTATTGGGGCATTTTTTGCTGGTATATAAGAATTGGTTATCCTCTTTGTATCAGAAAATGCATCAGCCAATTCATTTGCTATTCTTTGCAAATGTATAATCTTTTGAACTTCGAGTTCATATTGCCCTGATCGAGGATCTAAATGCATCAAGGATGATGCTTTCCAATTAAGTTCCTTTTTCAGGAAGCTTATTCTCTCCCCCTAATGTTGGAAATTTTGATTCATCAAAATGACAATCCGCCAGGATTTAAATACATCTCCAGTTTGTATCTCAAGATACCTCACAATAGAGGGAGAATCATATCCAACATATATCCCATATTTTCTTTGGGGTCCCATTTTAGTGCGATTAGGTGGTGCAATGGGAACATATATCACACACCCGAATATTCTTAAATGGAAAATATTTGGCTGCTGGCCAAAAGTTAATTGCATAGGAGAGAATTGATGGTAACTCGTTAGCCTCAAACGAATAAGTGCTGCAGCATGTAAAACAGCATGCCCCCAAACCGAGGTTGGGAGATTTGTTCTCATAAGTAAGGGTCTAGCAATTAATTAGAGGCATTTAATAAGTGATTCTGCTAACCCATTTTGTGTGTGAACATAAGCTATTGGATGTTCAACACTTATTCCATTAGCCATACAATAAGCATCAAAAGCTTGAGAAGTAAATTCACCAGCATTATCAAGAGCGAATTGCTTTGATTGGATTTTCTAGAAATTGTGCTTTTAATCGAGTAATTTGAGCTAGTAATCTCGCAAACGCCAGGTTGCGAGAAGATAATAAGCACACATGTGACTGATAAACCACTATTTTATGGTTTATATTGTGTTTTATTGAGTGGTTTTATCAAGTTTTTCACCCACTTATTCATATGATTTGAATGTATTTACAATTCCTTCCTAAAAATATCCTATGATTAATAACTTGCTTCCTAAGGACCTTTTAGTTGTATATTTTTATCTTCCTTCGTACCATTCAATGCTGTGATCTGTATGTTAAGTGTTTCAGGCTTCATAGGGCAAGAATGGCGTAAGGAATGAAGAGGAAGCATGCAAAACTGGAAGGAACACAAGGAATTGAGGAGATGACCAGCAAGAAGTCACGCGGTCGCATGGCTCACGCGACCGCGCGAAATAGAAGGAATTACCGTGACGCGCTCGCGTGCCTGACGCAACCACGCGGATTGGAAGCTGCACGAACGACGCAAAAGCGTGGACAACACGCACGCATGGTACGAGAAGTGCTGAGTGACGCGAACGCGTGGACGACGCGGACGCGTGACGTGCGCGATCTGCAGAATTACAGAAGTCGCTGGCACAGATTCCAGACCGCATCTCAACCTAGTTTTCGGTCCAGAAACACAGATTAAAGTCAAGGAACATGCAGAGACTCAAAGAGGAATTCAAATCAGATCATAATTCAATTTTAGGTTTTAGATGTAGTTTTTAGAGAGAGAGGTTCTCTCCTCTCTCTTAGGATTTAGGATTAGGATTCCTCTTAAAGGATTTAGGATTTCGACTCTTCATCAGGTTCAATATTCCTTTTACTTTGTATTTCTCTTTTACTTCTAGATGCTTTAATGCTTGTATTACTTATGTTGCCTATTTGGCTTATGAACTTTTCATGTTAGGATTTTCTTAATTAATATAATTTGAGGTATTTTAGACTTATGATTGTTTTCTCTAATTTATGTTATTGATGCTTGGGCTCTATCCAAATTATTTTCATTCAAGTAGATTTTATTCCCTTTTGGCTTTGGTTGATTAATTGGTAACTCTTGAGCTGTCAAACTCAGCAGTGGTTGAAATTGGCAGATTCTAATTGATCTAGATCGCTCTAAAGCTAGTCTTCCTACAGGGATTGACTAGGACTTGAGGATCAAACTAATTAGTCCACTTGACTTTCCTTTGCTTTAGTAAAGGTTAACTAAGTGGGATTAAAACCTAATTCTCATTACACCTGATAAGGATAACTAGGATAGGATTTCCAATTTCTCATATCTTGCCAAGGGTTTATTTTATAGTCATTTAATTATTTTTTCTTTTCAATTAAATTACTTGTTCAACCCTTTTAAAAACCCCAAAATATACTTTTGCATAACCAATAATAAGAACACCTCCCTGCAATTCCTTGAGAAGACGACCCGAGGTTTAAATACTTCGGTTATCAGTTTTAAGGAGTTTGTTACTTGTGACAGCCAAAACGTTTGTAAGAAAGGACTTTTGTTGGTTTAGAAACTATACTTGCAACGGGAATTTATTCTGAATTCTATACCACACAAAAGTTCTCTCTTCAAAATGGCGCCGTTGCTGGGAAATTGCAAACGTGTGCCTTATTATTGGTTATTGTAAATATTTTTTCAAAAAAAAATTTAGATTTTTATTTTAAAAATTTTTTTTATCTTATCTTATCTTATTTTTCAAAGTTCAAATTTTTTTTCAAAAATTATATCTTTTTAAAATATTTTCTTTTTGTTAGTTTTTGTTTTTATTTTCTTCTACTACTATGAACTCTCACCCCTTTGGCTATGAGTTTGGTTCTACTTTTGTTGCAAGGAATGGAAGCTATAACAGGACTATGCATCAAAGTCTAAGCAATCAAAGATGGATGGAACCAAGAAGATCTGATCAACCCTTTAGGCGACAACACCTTCCTAGATATCACAGATAAAGACCATTCTACAATGCATACCCAACTGATAGATTTGGTGGACCACCTTGTAGTTACCAACAAGCCCCATCATATGCCAATAAACCACCACACTCAGAAGCCCCTTTTCGCCATTCACCTCCATATGACCCTAACATATATCCACCATACCAACCACCCTATGAACCGTATGAACCATATATAGAACCACCCCAATTCCACCCCAATTACTCCCAAGAACCACCACCTCAATATACACCATCTCCATATCCATCAATCCAAGAGCACTATGATCCTACTTATGATAGCCGAGCGCAACAAGACTCAACGGATCGTCTCAAGGAAATAGTGGATCAATTTCACGCAACCGTTCATCAATTGAATCAAGCGATAAATCAATTAGCTTCCCGATGTTCGGACACTCAAGGAACCCCCATGGCTTCATGTGGACAATCTAATGAAGAACGTAGCATGAAGGAGACATTAGAAACTCCGGTGGACAGTAAAGAGCATGAATTTGTACTGGAACAAGTGGAGGAAGCCAGAACTATTGAAGAAGAAAAAGTGGTTGAAGACTTAGGAGATGCTGAACCTCCATTGGAAAGTCCATTCATAAAGCCTCCTTCTAAGATGCTTGAAATTAATGTTGAGGAGGGTGTACAACCTCCAAGGCATGTCATGGTTGAAGACTTGGAAGAGGTTGATCAAGAGATGGAGACTAAAGAAGAAGAAGCACAAACTCCCATGCCCTTGGTGAGCAATGAAGAAGAGATTGAATTAGAAGAAAGCTACCAAGAGGAAGAGGTTGATATAGAAGAAACTTGCAAAGAGGTGGTAGTTGTCAAAGAAGAACACAAAGGAGTGGAGCTTGCAAGTTCATTAGAAACCCCTCCCCCTAAGTTGCCATCATCCTTCACAATATTCAAGTGGGTAAAATTCATATCCTTTAGCTTTCTAATTCCACTTGAATATGGGCTACTGGAGATGGATGGTCAACTTAGAGCTCTTTGTGGCATTAAGAGTAAGAGGAAGATGGTCAGTGGTAAGAATTATCCTGCAAGGTTCATTATGGTTGGAAGCTTTGAGTTTAAACGCAAAGGTTGGTGTAGAGCTTAACTGAATGGGTCTAGGAAGTTGTTTGGCCGCTTTAGTGGGAATTCAGATTGCATGCCACTCGGTTGGAACACTAATGATCAACAAGAAGACGGGTGCAAAAGCAAGGTTTGGGACCCCAGAATTCAATCTAGAAATCAATACTCTTAGGGCCTTGTCAATTGCTTTAGCTTGCTCGAAGGCCTTCTGCGTCTAGTTTGGGATCCCAGAGGCTGTGGGAATTCCAAACACTGGTGGAGATTCTTGGATGAATACAAGCACAAGCCACCATAACAAGGAGCTCACCAAAATGTCCAACTTAAGGACTTTAACTAAAAGTGCTAGGTGGGAGACAACCCACCATGGTATGATCATTCCCTTTTCAGTTTAAATTTTAGTCTGTTTTTGAGTTTTTAATTGAACCTGGAATTTTGCATAACATTCATTGCATTCTGCATACTGCATCAAAAAAATAAAAATAAAAAAATAAAAAATTCGCACGCGACGCGACAGCCTCGCTGACACGTCCGCGTCATAGGTGCGTTGGGAAGAACACAAGATTGAGCAGGGAGTTACGCAAAAGCATGGCTGGAGGCGTGCCTTTGGTGTATGGCAGAGAGTTATGATGGAGTGGGGCTGGAATGGTGCTAGCAGCACAAGCCCCACCACGCGAACGCGCCTCCCACGCGTCCGCGTCCTTTTGGAAGTGTAGCCATTCACGCGATCGCATCATCCAAGCGATCGCGTCACCCAAAATTTTGGAAAAATAAATTTCAAACAGAAAGTTGCGCGAACGCGAGGCCGCACTCGTGCCATTCCCACAATTCAAGTCACGCGTCCGCGTCATATGCGGTGCACAGAATATCCTAATCAGCCAAAATATCTTATCTTTTCTTCCCCAAATCCTAATTTCTTTCTTCTTCTTTCTTCTTTCTTTCTCTTCTTCTCCCCCTCTACTCTTCTATCCCTTTAATTTAATGCATTTGTTTGTTCTTTCCTTTCGGTTTCTTTTTCAATTCTTTTTCATGCATTTTTATGTTGGTGTTGGAGTTTTATTTGAATAGTACCTTATTTTATTTGAGCATGTGGCTACTCTGAGGAGAGATTTGACAATTGACATTTACTTATGGGTCTCATATACATTTGGATTACATTATTTTCATCCCTATTTTAACTTGCACAATGGTGGACGAAATTGTGATCACTATTCTTTAAGTTGTACTTTTATGGAATTTGAAATTGGCACGAGTGAACACAACTCCGTTCAACTAACCAGCAAGTGTACTGGGTCGTCCAAGTAATAAACCTTACGTGAGTAAGGGTCGATCCCACAGAGATTGTTGGTATGAAGCAAGCTATGGTCACCTTGTAAATCTCAGTTAGGCAGATTAAATTGGTTTATGGGTTTTTGAAAATAGAAATAAGAAAATAGAAATAATAAAAGGGATAGAATACTTATGCAGATTCATTGGTGGGAATTTCAGATAAGCGAATGGAGATACTGTATGGCTCAAGAACGCCTGCTTTCCCACTGCTTCAACTCAATCCTTCTTACTCCTTTCCATGGCAAGCTGTGTATAGGGGTTCACCGTTCGACGATGGCTACTTTGAATCCTCTCGGGAAAATGATCCTCTGCGGCTGTCACTCGCATGGCTAATCGTCTGGAGGCATCACCTGGCCGAAGGCTACATCCCATCCTCGCAGTGAAAACTACGCTCACACGCTCTGTCACAGCACGGCTAATCACTGGTTGGTTCCCGCTCCTACTGGAATAGAATCCCTTGATTCTTTTGCGTCTGTCACTAACGCCCAGCACTTGCAAGTTTGAAGTACGTCACAGTCATTCATTATCGGAATCCTACTCGGAATACCACATACAAGGTTAGACTTTCCGGATTCCCAGGATCCTACTCGGAATACCACAGACAAGGTGAGACTTTCCGGATCCTCATAAATGCCGCCATCTATCTAGCTTATACCACAAAGATTCTGTTGGGGAATCTAAGAGATACACATTCAAGCTCTGTTGCATGTAGAACGGAAGTGGTTGTCAATCACGTGCGTTCATAAGTGAGAATGATAATGAGGGTTACTTAATCATCACATTCATCATGTTCTTGGGTATGAATGAATATCTTGGAATAAGAATAAGAGAGATTTGAATAAAAGAGAATAGAATTGCATTAATACTTGAGGTACAGCAGAGCTCCACACCCTTAATCTATGGTGTGTAGAAACTCCACCGTTGAAAATACATAAGCAAAAGGTTCAGGCATGGCCGAATGGCCAGCCCCCCATGTGGTCACAAGACCGAATGAATCAAAGCTCTAAATTGTCAAAAGATCTTCTAATACAATAGTTAAATGTTCTATTTATAATAAACTAGCTCCTAGGGTTTACATGAGTAAGTAATTGATGCATAAATCCACTTCCGGGGCCCACTTGGTGTATGTTTGGGCTGAGCTTGATTAATCCACGAGTTGAGGCTCCTCTTGGAGTTGAACTCCGAGTTATGACGTGTTTTGGGCGTTCAACTCCGGATCATGACTTTTTTCTGGCGTTTAACTCCAGACAGCAGCATGTACTTGGCGTTCAACGCCAAGTTACGTCGTCAATCTCCGAATAAAGTATGGACTATTATATATTGCTGGAAAGCTCTGGATGTCTACTTTCAGACGCCGTTGAGAGCGCGCCAATTGGAGTTCTGTAGCTCCAGAAAATCCATTTCGAGTGCAGGGAGGTCAGATTCCAACAGCATCAGCAGTCCTTTTGTCAGCCTTTTTCAAAGTTTTGCTCAAGTCCCTCAATTTCAGCCAGAATTTACCTGAAATCACAGAAAAACACACAAACTCATAGTAAAGTCTAGAAATGTGAATTTAACATAAAAACTAATGAAAACATCCCTAAAAGTAGCTCAAACTTACTAAAAACTACCTAAAAACAATGCCAAAAAGCGTATAAATTATCCGCTCATCACAACACCAAACTTAAATTGTTGCTTGTCCCCAAGCAACTGAAAATCAATTAGGATAAAAAGAAGAGAATATACTATAAATTCAACAATATCAATGAATATTAATTATAATTAGATGAGCGGGACTTGTAGCTTTTTGCTTCTGAACAGTTTTGGCATCTCACTTTTTCCTTTGTAGTTCAGAGTGATTGGCGTCTCTGGGAACTTAGAATTTTGGATAGTGTTATTGACTTTCCTAGTTAAGCATGTTGATTCTTGAACACAGCTACTTATGAGTCTTGGCCGTGGCCCTAAGCACTTTGTTTTCCAGTATTACCACCGGATACATAAATGCCACAGACACATAACTGGGTGAACCTTTTCAGATTGTGGCTCAGCTTTGCTAGAGTCCCCAGTTAGTGGTGTCCAGAGCTCTTAAGCACACTCTTTTGCTTTGGATCACGACTTTAACCACTCAGTCTCAAGCTTTTCACTTGGACCTTCATGACACAAGCACATGGTTAGGGACAGCTTTGATTTAGCCGCCTAGGCCTGGATTTTAATTTCCTTGGGCCCTCCTATCCATTGATGCTCAAAGCCTTGGATCCTTTTTACCCTTGCCTTTTGGTTTTAAGGGTTATTGGCTTTTTCTGCTTGCTTTTTCTTTTTCTCTTTTTTTTCGCCATTTTTTTGAGCTTCTTCTTGTTCACTGCTTTTTCTTGCTTCAAGAATCAATTTCATGATTTTTCAGATCCTCAATAACATTTCTCTTTGTTCATCATTCTTTCAAGAGCCAACAATTTTAACACTCATAAACAACAATATCAAAAGACATATGCACTGTTCAATCATTCATTCAGAAAACAAAAAGTATTGTCACCACATTAATATAATTAAATTAAATTCAATGATAAATTCGAAATTTATGTACTTCTTGTTCTTTTGAATTAAAACATTTTTTTATTTAAGATAGGTGAAGGATTTATGGATTTTATTCATAGCTTTAAGGCATGGTTACATACTAATGATCATGAAGTAGAGACATGGTGGACGAAATTGTGTTTCCTATTTTCTTGTAATTGGATTTTAGAAATTGGCACGAGTGGACACAACTCCGTTCAACTAACCAGCAAGTGTACTGGGTCGTCCAAGTAATAAACCTTACGTGAGTAAGGGTCGAATCCACAGAGATTGTTGGTATGAAGCAAGCTATGGTCACCTTGCAAATCTCAGTTAGGCAGATTAAAAATGGTTTATGAGTTTTCGAATAATTAATAATAAAAAGAAGAAATAATAAAAGGGATAGAACACTTATGCAGATTCATTGGTGGGAATTTCAGATAAGCGGATGGAGATGCTGTAGAGCTCTCGGACGCCTGCTCTCCTACTCCTTCTACTCAATCCTTCTTACTCCTTTCCATGGCAAGCTTTGTATAGGGGTTCACCATCAACTGTGGCTACTTTCATTCCTCACGGGGAAATATCCTGTGCGGCTGTCACTCGCACAGCTAACCAGTCTGGAGGCATCACCCATGGCTGATGGCTACATCCCATCCTCGCAGTGAAAACTATGCTAACGCACTCTGTCACAGTACGGCTAATCACCGGTTGGTTCCCGCTCCTACTGGAATAGAATCCCTCTTTTGCGTCTGTCACTAACGCCCAGCAGGTTAAAGTTTGAAGCACGTCACGGTCATTCATTACCAGAATCCTACTCGGAACACCACAGACAAGGTTGGACTTTCCGGATTCCCAGGATCCTACTCGGAATACCACAGACAAGGTGAGACTTTCCGGATCCTCATAAATGCCGCCATCTATCTAGCTTATACCACGAAGATTCTGTTGGGGAATCTAAGAGATACACATTCAAGCTCGGTTGCATGTAGAACGAAAGTGGTTGTCAATCACGCGCGTTCATAAGTGAGAATGATAATGAGGGTAATTTGACTCATAGCATTCATCATGTTCTTGGGTACGAATGAATATCTTGGAATAAGAATAAAAGAGATTTGAATAAAAGAAGATAGAATTTCATTAATACTTGAGGTACAGCAGAGCTCCACACCCTTAATCTATGGTGTGCAGAAACTCCACCGTTGAAAATACATAAGCAAAGAGTTCAGGCATGGCCGAATGGCCAGCCCTCTCTAACGTGATCACAGGATTCAAAATACAATCCAGGATGCCTAATACAATAGATAAATGTCCTATATATATTAGACTAGCTACTAGGGTTTACATGAGTAAGTAATTGATGCATAAATCCACTTCCGGGGCCCCTTTGGTGTGTGCTTGGGCTGAGCTTGATCATTCCACGAGCTAAGGCATTTCTTGGAGTTGAACTTTGAGTTATGACGTGTTTTGGGCGTTTAACTCCGGATCATGACGTTTTTCTGGCGTTTAACTCCAGACAGCAGCGTGTACTTGGCGTTCAACGCCAAGTTACGTCGTCATTCTTCGAATAAAGTATAGACTATTATATATTGCTGGAAAGCCCTAGATGTCTACTTTCCAACGCCGTTGAGAGCGCGCCAATTGGATTTCTGTAGCTCCAGAAAATCCATTTCGAGTGCAGGGAGGTCAGATTCCAACAGCATCAGCAGTCCTTTTGTCAGCCTTCTTCAGAGTTTTGCTCAAATCCCTCAATTTCAGTCAGAATTTACCTGAAATCACAGAAAAACACACAAACTCATAGTAAAGTCCAGAAATGTGAATTTAACATAAAAACTAATGAAAACATCCCTAAAAGTAGCTCAAACTTACTAAAAACTATATGAAAACAATGCCAAAAAGCGTATAAATTATCCGCTCATCACAACACCAAACTTAAATTGTTGCTTGTCCCCAAGCAACTGAAAATCAAATAGGATAAAAAGAAGAGAATATACTATAAAGTCCAAAATATCAATGAATATTAATTTAATTAGATGAGCGGGACTTGTAGCTTTTTGCTTCTGAACAGTTTTGGCATCTCACTTTTTCCTTTGAAGTTTAGAGTGATCGGCTTCTCTAGGAACTTAGAATTTCAGATAGTGTTATTGACTTTCCTAGTTAGGCATGTTGATTCTTGAACACAGCTACTTTATGAGTCTTGGCTGTGGCCCTAAGCACTTTGTCTTCCAGTATTACCACCGGATACACAAATGCCACAGACACATAACTGGGTGAACCTTTTCAGATTGTAACTCAGCTTTGCTAAAGTCCCCAGTTAGTGGTGTCCAGAGCTCTTAAGCACACTCTTTTGCTTTGGATCACGACTTTAACCATTCAGTCTCAAGCTTTTCACTTGGACCTTCATGACACAAGCACATGGTTAGGGACAGCTTGATTTAGCCGCTTAGGCCTGGATTTAATTTCCTTGGGCCCTCCTATCCATTGATGCTCAAAGCCTTGGATCCTTGCTTTAAAATTTTCGCCACCTTTTTTTTTTTCACAAGCTTTTGCTTTTTTTCACTGCTTTTTCTTGCTTCAAGAATCAATTTCATGATGTTTTTCAGATCATCAATAACATTTCTCTTTGTTCATCATTCTTTCAAGAGCCAACAATTTTAACACTCATAAACAACAATATCAAAAGACATATGCACTGTTCATTCATTCATTCAGAAAACAAAAATTATTGCCACCACATCAATATAATTAAATTAAATTCACTAATAATTTCGAAAATTATGTACTTCTTGTTCTTTTGAATTAAAACATTTTTCATTTAAGAGAGGTGAAGGACTAATGGAATTATTCATAATCTTTAAGGCATGGTTACATACTAATGATCATGAAGTAAAGACACAAAACATAGATAAACACAATATTAAAAACGAAAACAGAAAGAAATAAGAACAAGGAATGAGTCCACCTGAGTGAGGGTGGTGCCTTCTTGAAGGTCCAATGGTGCTCTTTGAGCTCCTCTATGTCTCTTCCTTGCTTCTGTTGAATGATTTATAGTAATTTTGGTGCTCCTATCCATAGTTGCTCCCAATAGTTGTGTGGAGGATCATTTATTCCCTGAGGTATCTCAGGGATCTCTTGATTTGCAGCCACATGTTCTAACCAACTGAGCTATTCCAGCTTACATGAGTCTTTCCATCTTCCAAGACTCAGAGGTGGAAGCTTTTGTCTTCCCTTTGAGGTTTCTCTGGCCTTAGGTGCCATTAATGGTAATGGAAAAGCAAAAAAGCTATGCTTTTACCACACCAAACTTAAAATATTGCTCGCCCTCGAGCAAGAAAAGAAAGAAGAGAAGATGGAGGTGAGTGAGGGGAGATGGAGTCGGCTATATGGGTGGGGTTGGGTGGGAAAGAGGAGGTTGATGTGAATGGTGAATGGGGTGATTGATGAAGAAAATTGGGAATTGTGACATGGGGAATTCAAATCACAAAAATAGGATTAGGAGGGAAGGTGGGAATATGGTAGGTGGGGATCCTGTGAGGTCCACAGATCCTGAGGTGTCAAGGAATTCCATCCCTGCACCAAATAGGCATGTAAAATGCCTTGGCACACCATTCTGGCGTTTAAACGCCCATTGGTGCATGTTCTGGGCGTTCAACGCCCATGTGATGCATGTTTCTGGCGTTGAACGCCAGTTTCATGCTTGTTTCTGGCGTTCAGCGCCAGTTTGTCCTCTCTGTGCACCTTCCTGGCGTTTAACGCCAGGTTGTTGCTTGTTTCTGGCGTTCAGCGCCAGAATGGTGCACGTTCTGGCGTTAAACGCCGGCCAGATGCACCTTCTGGGCGTTGAACGCCAGCCCGTGCGTCCTCCAGGGTGAAAAATTTTTTTCTTCTGTTTTTGACTCTGTTTTTAATTTTTTTTTATTTTTTCGTGACTCCTCATGATCATGTACCTAATTAAACACAAAAATAACAAAGAAACAAAATAAAATAAAATTAAAAATTGGGTTGCCTCCCAACAAGCGCTTCTTTAATGTCAATAGCTTGACAGTGGCTCTCATGGAGCCACAGAGTGATCAAGTCAATGTTGTCTCCACACCAAACTTAGAGTTTGGATATGGAGTTTGAACACCAAACTTAGAGTTTGGTTGTGGCCTCACAACACCAAACTTAGAGTTTGACTGTGTGGGCTCTTCTTGACTTTGAACTGAGAGAAGCTCTTCATGCTTGCTCTCTTTTGTCACAGAGGGATTTCCATGTGCTTGAAACACAAGGTATTCCCCATTCAATTGAAGGACTAACTCTCCTCTGTTGACATCTATCACAGCTCCTGCTGTGGCTAGGAAAGGTCTTCCTAGGATGATGCATTCATCATCTTCCTTCCTAGTGTCTAGGATAATGAAATCAGTAGGGATGTAAAGGCCTTCAACCTTTACTAGCACGTCCTCTACCATTCCATAAGCTTGTCTTATGGATTTGTCTGCCAATTGTAATGAGAACAAGGCAGGTTGTACCTCAATGATCCCTAGCTTCTCCATTACAGAGAGTGGCATCAGATTTATCCCTGACCCAAGATCACATAGAGCTTTTTCAAAGCTCATGGTGCCAATGGTGCAAGGTATTAAGAACTTGCCAGGATCTTGTCTCTTTTGAGGTAGAGTTTCCTGAATCCAAGTATCTAGTTCACTAATGAGCAAGGGAGGTTCACTTTCCCAAGTCTCATCACCAAATAGCTTGGCATTCAGCTTCATGATAGCTCCTAGATATTGAGCAACTTGCTCACCAGTCACATCTTCATCCTCTTCAGAGGATGAATAATAGTCAGAGCTCATGAATGGTAGAAGGAGATTTAATGGAATCTCTATGGTCTCTGTATGAGCCTCAGATTCCTCAGGATCCTTAATAGGAAACTCCTTCTTGCTTGAAGGACGTCCTAGGAGGTCTTCCTCACTAGGATTTTCGTCCTTCTCCTCCCTAGTGCATTCGGCCATGTTGACTAAGTCAATGGCTTTGCACTCTCCTTTTGGATTTTCTTCTGTATTGCTTGGGAGAGTACTGGGAGGAGTTTCAATAACTTTCTTACTCAGCTGGCCTACTTGTGCCTCCAATTTTCTAATGGAGGATCTGGTTTCATTCATGAAACTGAAAGTGGCCTTTGACAGATCAGAGACTATATTAGCTAAATTAGAATTATTTTGTTCAGCATTCTCTGTCTGTTGCTGAGAAGATGATGGATATGGCTTACTATTATTCAGCCTATTGCGTCCACCATTGTTAAAACCTTGTTGAGGTTTTTGTTGATCCTTCCAGGAGAAATTTGGATGATTTCTCCATGATGGGTTATAGGTGTTTCCATAAGGTTCACCCAAATAATTAACCTCTGCCATGGCAGGGTTCTCAGGATCATAAGCTTCTTCAGAAGCTGCCTCTCTAGTAATGTTGGATGCATGTTGCAATCCATTCAGATTTTGAGAGATTATGTTGACCTGTTGAGTCAACATTTTGTTCTGAGCCAATATGGCATTCAGAGCATCAATTTCAAGAACTCCTTTCTTCTGAGGTATCCCATTATTCATAGAATTCCTCTCAGAGGTATACATGAACTGGTTGTTAGCAACCATGTCAATGAGTTCTTGAGCCTCTTCAGGCGTTTTCTTCAGGTGAATAGATCCACCTGCAGAATGATCCAGTGACATTTTCGAAAATTCAGAGAGACCATAATAGAATATATCTAACATGGTCCATTCTGAAAACATGTCAGATGGACATCTTTTGGTCAGCTGCTTGTATCTTTCCCAAGCTTCATAGAGGGATTCACCATCTTTTTGCTTGAAGGTTTGAACATCCACTCTCAGCTTGCTCAGCTTTTGAGGAGGAAAGAACTTATCTAAGAAGGCAGTAACCAGCTTATCCCAAGAGTTCAGGCTGTCCTTAGGTTGTGAATCCAACCATATTCTAGCTCTGTCTCTTACAGCAAAAGGGAAAAGCATGAGTCTGTAGACTTCAGGATCAACTCCATTCGTCTTTACAGTCTCACAGATCTGCAAGAATTCAGTTAAAAACTGATAAGGATCTTCAGATGGAAGTCCATAAAACTTGCAGTTTTGTTGCATTAAAGCAACTAGTTGAGGCTTAAGCTCAAAGTTATTAGCTCCAATGGCAGGAATGGAGATGCTTCTTCCATCAAACTTGGACGTTGGCTTTGTGAAGTCACCAAGCATTCTCCTTGCATTATTATTATTATTATTATTTTCGGCTGCCATCTCCTTCTCCTGTTCGAAAATTTCTGAAAGGTTATTTCTGGATTGTTGTAATTTAGCTTCTCTTAATTTTCTCTTCAGAGTCCTTTCAGGTTCTGGATCAGCTTCAACAAGAGTGCCTTTATCCTTGTTCCTGCTCATAAGAAAGAGAAGAAAACAAGAAAAGAAAAAGGAATCCTCTATGTCACAGTATAGAGATTCCCTTATGTTAGTAGAAGAAGAAAGAGGTAGAAGAATGAAGAAGGAAATTCGGATTTGTGGATGAAGAGAGGTGAAGAGAAGTGTTAGTAATTAAATAATTAAATAGAATAAGAGAAGAGAAAGAAATTTTCGAAAATAATTTTGAAAAAGAGGTTAGTAATTTCGAAAATTAAAAACAAAATATAATTAAGGTTAAAGTTTAAAATAAAAAGAATTTTTGAAAAAAAGAGAGGGAGAATTTTCGAAAATTAGATAGGGAAAAGTAGTTAGGTGGTTTTGAAAAAGATAAGAAACAAACAAAAAGTTAGTTAGTTGATTGAAAAAGAGTTGAAATCAAATTTTGAAAAAGATAAGAAGATAAGAGGTTAGATAAGATATTTTGAAGTCAAATTTTGAAAAAGATAAAATTTTTGAAAAAGATAAGATAAAAAGATAAAAAGATTTTTAAGAAAAAGATCTTTTGAAAAAGATTTAATTTTAAAATTGACTTAACTAACAAGAAACTACAAGATAAGATTCTAGAACTTAAAGATTGAACCTTTCTTAACAAGAAAGTAACAAACTTCAAATTTTTGAACCAATCACATTAATTGTTAGCTTAATTTTCGAAAATTTGATAAAAAGATAAGAAAAAGATTTTGAAAATATTTTGAAAAATAATTTTTGAAATTTTCGAAAATTATATAAAAAATGAAAAAGATATGATTTTTGAAAAAGATTTTGAGAAGATAAGATTTTTAAAATTGAAATTTTGATTTGACTTGTAAGAAACAACTAATTTTGAAAATTTTTGACCAAGTCAATCCCAAAATTTCGAAATTTTGGAGGGGAATAAGGAAAAGATATTTTTGAAATCAAATTTTGAATGAAAAACACAAAAATGACCCAAAACATGAAAATTTTGGATCAAGACACAAGATGCATGCAAGAATGCTATGAATGTCAAGATGAACACCAAGAACACTTTTGAAGATCATGATGAACATCAAGAACATATTTTTGAAAAATTTTTGATGCAAAGAAAACATGCAAGACACCAAACTTAAAAATCTTTAATGCATGGAAAATATGAATGCAAAGATGCACATGAAAAACAAAAAAAAGACACAAAACAAGAAATCATCAAGATCAAACAAGAAGACTTGTCAAGAACAACTTGAAGATCATGAAGAACACTATGAATGCATGAATTTTCGAAAAAAAATGCAAGAAAAATTTTAAAAGCATGCAATTGACACCAAACTTAAAAATTAACACAAGAATCAAACAAGAAACACAATATTTTTGATTTTTATGATTTTCTAATTTTTTTGTATTTTTATAAATTTTTTTCGAAAATATAGTTTGGAAAAAACGAAAAATAAAAGAAAAATTTTGAAAAAGATTTTTGAAAAGAAAATTACCTAATCTGAGCAACAAGATGAACCGTCAGTTGTCCATACTCGAACAATCCCCGGCAACGGCGCCAAAAACTTGGTGGACGAAATTGTGTTTCCTATTTTCTTGTAATTGGATTTTAGAAATTGGCACGAGTGGACACAACTCCGTTCAACTAACCAGCAAGTGTACTGGGTCGTCCAAGTAATAAACCTTACGTGAGTAAGGGTCGAATCCACAGAGATTGTTGGTATGAAGCAAGCTATGGTCACCTTGCAAATCTCAGTTAGGCAGATTAAAAATGGTTTATGAGTTTTCGAATAATTAATAATAAAAAGAAGAAATAATAAAAGGGATAGAACACTTATGCAGATTCATTGGTGGGAATTTCAGATAAGCGGATGGAGATGCTGTAGAGCTCTCGGACGCCTGCTCTCCTACTCCTTCTACTCAATCCTTCTTACTCCTTTCCATGGCAAGCTTTGTATAGGGGTTCACCATCAACTGTGGCTACTTTCATTCCTCACGGGGAAATATCCTGTGCGGCTGTCACTCGCACAGCTAACCAGTCTGGAGGCATCACCCATGGCTGATGGCTACATCCCATCCTCGCAGTGAAAACTATGCTAACGCACTCTGTCACAGTACGGCTAATCACCGGTTGGTTCCCGCTCCTACTGGAATAGAATCCCTCTTTTGCGTCTGTCACTAACGCCCAGCAGGTTAAAGTTTGAAGCACGTCACGGTCATTCATTACCAGAATCCTACTCGGAACACCACAGACAAGGTTGGACTTTCCGGATTCCCAGGATCCTACTCGGAATACCACAGACAAGGTGAGACTTTCCGGATCCTCATAAATGCCGCCATCTATCTAGCTTATACCACGAAGATTCTGTTGGGGAATCTAAGAGATACACATTCAAGCTCAGTTGCATGTAGAACGAAAGTGGTTGTCAATCACGCGCGTTCATAAGTGAGAATGATAATGAGGGTAATTTGACTCATAGCATTCATCATGTTCTTGGGTACGAATGAATATCTTGGAATAAGAATAAAAGAGATTTGAATAAAAGAAGATAGAATTTCATTAATACTTGAGGTACAGCAGAGCTCCACACCCTTAATCTATGGTATGCAGAAACTCCACCGTTGAAAATACATAAGCAAAGAGTTCAGGCATGGCCGAATGGCCAGCCCTCTCTAACGTGATCACAGGATTCAAAATATAATCCAGGATGCCTAATACAATAGATAAATGTCCTATATATATTAGACTAGCTACTAGGGTTTACATGAGTAAGTAATTGATGCATAAATCCACTTCCGGGGCCCACTTGGTGTGTGCTTGGGCTGAGCTTGATCATTCCACGAGCTAAGGCATTTCTTGGAGTTGAACTTTGAGTTATGACGTGTTTTGGGCGTTTAACTCCGGATCATGACGTTTTTCTGGCGTTTAACTCCAGACAGCAGCGTGTACTTGGCGTTCAACGCCAAGTTACGTCGTCATTCTTCGAATAAAGTATGAACTATTATATATTGCTGGAAAGCCCTGGATGTCTACTTTCCAACGCCGTTGAGAGCGCGCCAATTGGAGTTCTGTAGCTCCAGAAAATCCATTTCGAGTGCAGGGAGGTCAGATTCCAACAGCATCAGCAGTCCTTTTGTCAGCCTTCTTCAGAGTTTTGCTCAAATCCCTCAATTTCAGTCAGAATTTACCTGAAATCACAGAAAAACACACAAACTCATAGTAAAGTCCAGAAATGTGAATTTAACATAAAAACTAATGAAAACATCCCTAAAAGTAGCTCAAACTTACTAAAAACTATATGAAAACAATGCCAAAAAGCGTATAAATTATCCGCTCATCAAGACACAAAACATAGATAAAACACAATACTAAAAACCGAAAACAGAAAGAAAATAAAGAACAAGGAATGAATCCACCTTTTAGTGGCGTCTTCTTCTTGAAGGACCAACAATGTCCTTAAGCTCTTCTATGTCCCTTCCTTGTCTTTGTTGCTCCTCCCTCATTGCTTTTTGATCTTCTCTTATTTCTTGGAGAATGATGGAGTGCTCATGATGTTCCACCCTTAATTGTTCCACATTGTGGCTCAGATCTTCTAAGGAGGTGTTGAGTTACTCCCAATAGTTATTGGGAGGAAAGTGCATTCCTTGAGGCATCTCAGGAATTTGTTGATGATGAGCTTCCTCATGCACTTCTTGAGAACCGTGCATGGTTTCTCTTGCTTGCTCCATCCTCTTCTTGGTGATGGGCTTATCCTCTTCAATGGAGGTGTCTCCTTCTATGATAACTCCAGCTGAGTAACACAGATGGCAAATAAGGTGAGGAAAAGCTAGCCTTGCCATGGGTGAGGACTTATCAGCTATTTTGTAGAGTTCATTGGAGATGACCTCATGAACTTTTACTTCCTCTCCAATCATGATGCTATGGATCATGATGACCCGATCCACAGTAACTTCAGATCGGTTGCTAGTAGGAATGATAGAGCGTTGAATGAACTCCAACCATCCTCTAGCCACAGGCTTGAGATCCAGTCTTCTTAGTTGAACTGGCTTGCCTTTGGAATCTATTCTCCACTGAGCTCCTTCCACACATATGTCCATAAGGACTTGGTCCAACCTTTGATTAAAGTTGACCCTTCTAGTGTAGGGGCGTTCATCTCCTTGCATCATGGGCAAGTGAAACGCCAACCTCACATTTTTCGGACTAAAATCTAAGTATTTCCCCCGAACCATTGTGAGATAGTTCTTTGGATTCGGGTTCATACTTTGATCATGGTTCCTAGTGATCCATGCATTGGCATAGAACTCTTGAACCATTAAAATTCTGACTTGTTGCATGGGGTTGGTTAGGACTTCCCAACCTCTTCTTTGGATTTCATGTCGGATTTTCGGATACTCATTCTTTTTGAGCTTGAAAGGGACCTCGGGGATCACCTTCTTCTTTGCCACAACATCATAGAAGTGGTCTTGATGGCTCTTGGAGATGAATCTTTCCATCTCCCATGACTCGGAGGTGGAAGCTTTTGTCTTCCCTTTCCCTTTCTTAGAGGATGCTCCGGCCTTAGGTGCCATTGATGGTAATGGAAAAACAAAAAGCTTATGCTTTTACCACACCAAACTTAAAATATTGCTCGCCCTCGAGCAAGAAAGAAAAGAAGAGAAGAAGAAGAAGAAGAGAATATGGGAGAGAGGGGAAGAAGTAGGTTCGGCTATGTGGGAGAAGAAGGGATTGTGTTGTGTGAAAATGAAGTAGAATGGAAGGGTATTTATAGGGAGAGGGAGGGTGGGTCTTCGGCCATTTTGGGTGGGAATGGGTGGGAAATTGAATTTGAATTTATGAAGGTAGGTGGGGTTTATGGGGAAGAGTGGGTTGATGTGAATGGTGAATGGGGTAATTGGGAAGAGGAATTGAGGTGATTGGTGATGGGTGTTGGGAAGTGTAACTGGGGAGTAGGAAAATGAGATTTAGGATTAGGAGAGTGTGATTAGGATTAAAAGGTAAGGTGGGAATATGGTAGGTGGGGATCCTGTGGGGTCCACAGATCCTGAGGTGATCCTGTGGGGTCCACAGGATCCTGAGGTGTAAAGAAATACCATTCCTTCATCAAATAGGCATGTAAAATGCCTTTGTGCATCATTCTGGTGTTTAAACGTCCATTAGTGCACGTTCTGGGCGTTCAACGCCCATGTAAAGCATGTTTCTGGCGTTGAACGCCAGTTTCATGCTTGTTACTGGCGTTCAGCGCCAGTTTGTCTCCTCTAGGCACATTTCTGGCGTTCAGCGCCAGGATGTTGCTTGTTTCTGGCGTTCAGCGCCAGAATGGTGCTCTGTTCTGGCGTTGAACGCCAGCCAGATGCATCTTACTGGCATTGAACGCCAGCCTGTGCGTCCTCTAGGATGAAAATTTTTTTCTTCTGTTTTTGACTCCGTTTTTAATTTTTTTGATTTTTTTCGTGACTCCTCATGATCATGTACCTAATAAAACACAAAATAACCATAAAATAAAAATTAGATAAATAAAATTGGGTTGCCTCCCAACAAGCGCTTCTTTAATGTCAATAGCTTGACAGTGGCTCTCATGGAGCCACAAGGTGATCAAGTCAATGTTAGTATAGTCCCAACACCAAACTTAGAGTTTGGACATGGGGTCTTAACACCAAACTTAGAGTTTGGTTGTGGCCTCACAACACCAAACTTAGAGTTTGACTGTGTGGGCTCTTCTTGACTTTGAACTGAGAGAAGCTCTTCATGCTTACTCTCTTCTGTCACAGAGGGATGGCCATGTGCCTTAAACACAAGGTAGTTCCCATTCAATTGAAAGACTAACTCACCTCTGTTGACATCTATCACAGCTTCTGCTGTGGCTAGGAAAGGTCTTCCAAGGATGATGCAATCATCCTCTTCCTTCCTAGTGTCTAAGATTATGAAATCAGCAGGAATGTAAAGGCCTTCAACCTTTACTAGCATGTCCTCTACTATTCCATAAGCTTGTCTCAATGACTTATCTGCCAATTGCAATGAGAACAAGGCAGGTTGTACCTCTATGATCCCCAGCTTCTCCATTACAGAGAGTGGCATAAGATTTATCCCTGACCCTAGATCACATAGAGCTCTTTCAAAGCTCATGGTGCCTATGGTACAAGGTATTAGGAACTTGCCAGGATCTTGTTTCTTTTGAGGTAGAGTTTTCTGAATCCAAGTATCTAGTTCACTAATGAGCAAGGGAGGTTCACTTTCCCAAGTCTCATTACCAAACAACTTGGCATTCAGCTTCATGATAGCTCCTAAGTATTGAGCAATTTGCTCTCCAGTCACATCTTCATCCTCTTCAGAGGAAGAATAGTCTTCAGAGCTCATGAATGGCAGAAGGAGATTTAATGGAATCTCTATGGTCTCTATATGAGCCTCAGATTCCTCTGGATCCTTATTAGGAAACTCCTTCTTGCTTGAAGGACGTCCCAGGAGGTCTTCCTCACTAGGATTTTCGTCCTCCTCCTCCCTAGTGCATTCGGCCACTTTGACTAAATCAATGGCCTTGCACTCTCCTTTTGGATTCTCTTCTGTATTGCTTGGGAGAATACTGGGAGGAGTTTCAATAACTTTCTTACTCAGCTGGCCCACTTGTGCCTCCAAATTTCTAATGGAGGATCTTGTTTCATTCATGAAACTGAAAGTGACCTTTGACAGATCAGAGACAATATTGGCTAAATTAGAAGTGTTTTGTTCTGAATTCTCTGTCTGTTGCTGAGAAGATGATGGATATGGCTTACTATTGCTCAGCCTATTGTGTCCACCATTGTTAAAGCCTTGTTGAGGCTTTTGTTGATCCTTCCAGGAGAAATTTGGATGATTTCTCCATGATGGGTTATAGGTGTTTCCATAAGGTTCATCCATGTAATTAACCTCTGCCATGGCAGGGTTCTCAGGATCATAAGCTTCTTCAGAAGCTACCTCTCTAGTATTGTTTGATGCATGTTGCAGTCCATTCAGATTTTGAGAGATCATGTTGACCTGTTGAGTCAACATTTTGTTCTGAGCCAATATGGCATTCAGAGCATCAATTTCAAGAACTCCTTTCTTCTGAGGTATCCCATTATTCACGAAATTCCTCTCAGAGGTATACATGAATTGGTTGTTTGCAACCATGTCAATTAGTTCTTGAGCCTCTTCAGGCGTTTTCTTCAGGTGAATAGATCCACCTGCAGAATGGTCCAGTGACATTTTTGAAAATTCAGAGAGACCATAATAGAATATATCTAATAGGGTCCATTCTGAGAACATGTCAGATGGACATCTTTTGGTCAGCTGCTTGTATCTTTCCCAAGCTTCATAGAGGGATTCACCATCTTTTTGTTTGAAGGTTTGAACATCCACTCTCAGCTTGCTCAGCTTTTGAGGAGGAAAGAATTTATCTAAGAAGGCAGTGACCAGCTTATCCCAGGAGTCCAGGCTATCCTTATGTTGTGAATCCAACCATATTCTAGCTCTGTCTCTTACAGCAAAAGGGAAAAGCATGAGTCTGTAGACTTCAGGATCAACTCCATTTGTCTTTACAGTCTCACAGATTTGTAAGAACTCAGTTAAAAACTGATAAGGATCTTCAGATGGAAGTCCATAAAACTTGCAGTTTTGTTGCATTAAAGCAACTAGTTAAGGCTTAAGCTCAAAATTATTGGCTCCAATGGCAGGAATGGAGATGCTTCTTCCATCAAACTTGGACGTTGGCTTTGTGAAGTCACCAAGCATTCTCCTTGCATTATTATTATTATTTTCGGCTGCCATCTCCTTCTCTTGTTCGAAAATTTCTGAAAGGTTATTTCTGGATTGTTGTATTTTAGCTTCTCTTAATTTTCTCTTCAGAGTCCTTTCAGGTTCTGGATCAATTTCAACAAGAGTGCCTTTTTCCCTGTTCCTGCTCATATGAAAGAGAAGAAAACAAGAAAAGAAAGAGGAATCCTCTATGTCACAGTATAGAAATTCCTTTATGTTAGTAGAAGAAGAAAGGGGTAGAAGAATCCAAATACAAGGGATATAAGAAGTTCGGATTCTTAGATGAAGAGAGGTGAAGAGAAGTGTTAGTAATTAATTAATTAAATAGAATAAGAGAAGAGAAGAGAAATTTCGAAAATAAATTTGAAAAAGGGTTTAGTAATTTTCGAAATTCAAAGACAAAATATAATTTAAAATTAAAATTTAAAACAAAAAGAATTTTTGAAAAAGAGAGGGAGAATTTTCGAAAATTAGAGAGGGATAGGTAGTTAGTTGGTTTTGAAAAAGATAAGAAATAAACAAAAAGTTAGTTAGTTGATTGAAAAAGATTTGAAATCAAATTTTGAAAAATATAAAATTTTGAGAAAGATAAGATAAAAAGATATTTTGAAAAAGATTTAATTTTTAAAATGACTTAACTAACAAGAAACTACAAGATAAGATTCTAGAATTTAAAGATTGAACCTTTCTTAACAAGAAAGTAACAAACTTCAAATTTTTGAACCAATCACCTTATTTGTTAGCATATTTTCGAAAATTAGATGTAAAGATAGGAAAAAGATTTTGAAAATATTTTGAAAAAGATTTTTTGAAATTTTCGAAAAATATAAAAAAAATGAAAAAGATATGATTTTTGAAAAGATAAGATTTTTAAAATTGAAAATTTGACTTGACTTATAAGAAACAACTAATTTTTAAAATTTTTTTGACCAAGTCAACCCAAAATTTCGAAAATTTGGAGAAAATTAAGGAAAAGATATTTTTTTGAATTTTTTTTAATTTTTAATGATGAGAGAAAAAAACATAAAAATGACCCAGAACATGAAAATTTTGGATCAAAACACAAGATGCATGCAAGAACACTATGAATGTCAAGATGAACACCAAGAACACTTTGAAGATCATGATGAACATCAAGAACATAATTTTGAAAAATTTTTTATGCAAAGAAAACATGCAAGACACCAAACATAGAAATCTTTAATGCATGGACTCTAACAAACGAAAAATGCATATGAAAAATAACAAACAACACAAAACAAGAAATCATCAAGATCAAACAAGAAGACTTGTCAAGAACAACTTGAAGATCATGAAGAACACTATGAATGCATGGAATTTCGAAAAATGCAAGAAAAATTTTTAAAGCATGCAATTGACACCAAACTTAAAAATTGACTCAAGACTCAAACAGGAATACAAAATATTTTTGATTTTTATGATTTTATTAATTTTTTTTGGATTTTTATTAATTTTTTTCGAAAATAAAGTTTAGAAAAACGAAAAAGAAAAGAAAATTTTTGAAAAAGATTTTTGAAAAAAAAAATTACCTAATCTGAGCAACAAGATGAACCGTCAATTGTCCATACTCGAACAATCCCCGGCAACGGCGCCAAAAACTTGGTGGACGAAATTGTGATCACTATTCTTTAAGTTGTACTTTTATGGAATTTGAAATTGGCACGAGTGAACACAACTCCGTTCAACTAACCAGCAAGTGTACTGGGTCGTCCAAGTAATAAACCTTACGTGAATAAGGGTCGATCCCACAGAGATTGTTGGTATGAAGCAAGCTATGGTCACCTTGTAAATCTCAGTTAGGCAGATTAAATTGGTTTATGGGTTTTTGAAAATAGAAATAAGAAAATAGAAATAATAAAAGGGATAGAATACTTATGCAGATTCATTGGTGGGAATTTCAGATAAGCGAATGGAGATACTGTATGGCTCAAGAACGCCTGCTTTCCCACTGCTTTAACTCAATCCTTCTTACTCCTTTCCATGGCAAGCTGTGTATAGGGGTTCACCGTTCGACGATGGCTACTTTGAATCCTCTCGGGAAAATGATCCTCTGCGGCTGTCACTCGCATGGCTAATCGTCTGGAGGCATCACCTGGCCGAAGGCTACATCCCATCCTCGCAGTGAAAACTACGCTCACGCGCTCTGTCACAGCATGGCTAATCACTGGTTGGTTCCTGCTCCTACTGGAATAGAATCCCTTGATTCTTTTGCGTCTGTCACTAACGCCCAGCACTTGCAAGTTTGAAGTACGTCACAGTCATTCATTACCGGAATCCTACTCGGAATACCACAGACAAGGTTAGACTTTCCGAATTCCCAGGATCCTACTCGGAATACCACAGACAAGGTGAGACTTTCCGGATCCTCATAAATTCCGCCATCTATCTAGCTTATACCACAAGGATTCTGTTGGGGAATCTAAGAGATACACATTCAAGCTCTGTTGCATGTAGAACGGAAGTGGTTGTCAATCACGTGCGTTCATAAGTGAGAATGATAATGAGGGTTACTTAATCATCACATTCATCATGTTCTTGGGTACGAATGAATATCTTGGAATAAGAATAAGAGAGAATAGAATTGCATTAATACTTGAGGTACAGCAGAGCTCCACACCCTTAATCTATGGTGTGCAGAAACTCCACCGTTGAAAATACATAAGCAAAAGGTTCAGGCATGGCCGAATGGCCAGCCCCCCATGTGGTCACAAGACCGAATGAATCAAAGCTCTAAATTGTCAAAAGATCTTCTAATACAATAGTTAAATGTTCTATTTATAATAAACTAGCTCCTAGGGTTTACATGAGTAAGTAATTGATACATAAATCCACTTCCGGGGCCCACTTGGTGTATGTTTGGGCTGAGCTTGATTAATCCACGAGCTGAGGCTCCTCTTGGAGTTGAACTCTGAGTTATGACGTGTTTTGGGCGTTCAACTCCGGATCATGACGTTTTTCTGGCGTTTAACTCCAGACAGCAGCATGTACTTGGCGTTCAACGCCAAGTTACGTCGTCAATCTCCGAATAAAGTATGAACTATTATATATTGCTGGAAAGCTCTGGATGTCTACTTTCCAACGCCGTTGAGAGCGCACCAATTGGAGTTCTGTAGCTCCATAAAATCCATTTCGAGTGCAGGGAGGTCAGATTCCAACAGCATCAGCAGTCCTTTTGTCAGCCTTTTTCAGAGTTTTGCTCAAGTCCCTCAATTTCAGCCAGAATTTACCTGAAATCACAGAAAAACACACAAACTCATAGTAAAGTCCAGAAATGTGAATTTAACATAAAAACTAATGAAAACATCCCTAAAAGTAGCTCAAACTTACTAAAAACTACCTAAAAACAATGCCAAAAAGCGTATAAATTATCCGCTCATCACACAACCAATGTATTTGGGATTATCATTCACAATTGTCATCATTACACATGCTCTTTAATTTGGCACATTAATTACTTGATGCTTGATCTATGCTTCTCGTGCCTATTATTTGCATGTTTTTACCCTCTTGCATCTAATTATTTTGAATTGCCCTTTTTGATCTTTATTGTTGTCTTCCCTATATGTTGTAGCTACCATGTAGTTGGACTATCATCTTTCCTTTGGCATTCCTTATCACTTGGAATTTTCTCCCTTCCGGTCTGAGTTTTCTATATTTCACACTCTTCCTTTTTCCTCTTCCTTAGGCATGGGTACCAAGAAAGGAAAAAAGAAGGCCACTGATAAGACACCGGCACGGAGAGGAACCAAGAGACCCCCAGCTCAGGCGCCTCTATCTACAAGTGTCATTTGTAGCAACCCGTCTACTTGTACATCTCAGCATGCACCGAGGACAGTGCAATCTTTAAGTGTGGGGAGGTCGATACCGATCTCCATGGGTTAGTTATTTTCTGACTCAACACCAATGTTTAAATTTCTCTGTAGTTAGTTCTTGCATTTGTATGTTTGATTGCATTATAGTTTGATTTTGTGCATATTTTACCACTTGGTTGAAGTAATATTTTCTTTTTCAAGAAACCTTTTATAGTATTTCACTAATTTGAATAAAACTTTTTGAAAAGATTGTATGAAGAAATATTATTTTGGAACATGGTTTAGAGCTAAGAACACACAAAACCAGTGAGATTTTGAGCCTATTTGATTGGTTGCATTCTATCAACCAATATTTTATTTTGGTGTGTGTTTTTCTCTCTAAAATTGTGATCTTTGTCTTGCTTAATTCTATATTTCCATTATTTGATGTATGCATGCACTTATATGATTGAGGCCTTGTTTCACTGAGCTTACATACCCATATGGCCTTACCTTTTATTACCCTTTGTAAACCTATGTTGAGCCTATTTTACCCCTTATTCTTTACTTTAGCTCATCACTAACTCTAAGCGGAAAACAATAATGTCCTTAATTTGAATCCTTGATTAGCTTAGACTAGTGAGAATGCTCATGAATTAAGTGTGGGGAAAAGTGGGTTTGGAAACGTTTGGTTTGGGAATTGAGTATGTCAGACTTTGTGTGAAAATATGAAAAATGTTAAGAACATGTTTATGCATTCAAAACCTTAATCATATGCATTGAAAAAAAATATATTAAGAAAAGAAAAAAAGAAAGAGCAGAAAAATAAAAAGGGGACAAAATGCCCCAAAGTAAATGGTGAAATTAATGCATATGAGCTGTACTCAAAACTTGGAATGCATAAATATGTAGTAAACGCAGTTAATGGGTAGTTATTGATTTTATATTACATGGATTGTCCTAAGTTAGGTGGAAAGTTTATGTTAATTAAGGATTCAGATTTTAGTCCACTTGGCCAAATACAATCCTACCTTGACCCTAACCCCATTACAACCCTTAAAAGACCTCTTGATTTGTGTATTGGTGCATTAAATTTTTGTTGATTGTTAGATGAAGAGCAAGCTATAGAAAGCAAGATTAGTAGAGAATTGAGAGAATTGACCCTAGACACTTGAGAGTTAGGATGATATACACTACCAGTAAGGGTTCAGTGCTTAATTCTATGTTCCCTGCTTTCATGAGCTATCCTCTTCTTGTAAGTTATTTGTATTGTATTTTGTGGTTTGAATTAGTGAAATCCAGTTCATATTTGTTCTTGAAGGATTATTTACTTTTTCACCAAGTAGATAGAATCATTTTAGCATGTAGTTGCATTCACATTCATAGGTTGCATTACATGAGTCTTGCCTTTCCCTACTCATTTATTTAGTCTCCTTGAGTTTAGCATGAGGACATGCTAATGTTTATGTGTGGAGAGGTTGATAAACCACTATTTTATGGTTTATATTGTAGAGACTCAAAGAGGAATTCAATCAGATCATAATTCAATTTTAAGTTTTAGATGTAGTTTTTAGAGAGAGAGGTTCTCTCCTCTCTCTTAGGATTTAGGATTAGGATTTCTCTTAAAGGATTTAGGATTTTGACTCTTCATCAGGTTCAATATTCTTTTTACTTTGTATTTCTCTTTTACTTCTAGATGCTTTAATGCTTGTATTACTTATGTTGCCTATTTGGCTTATGAACTTTTCATGTTAGGATTTTCTTAATTAATATAATTTGAGGTATTTTAGACTTATGATTGTTTTCTCTAATTTATGTTGTTGATGCTTGGGCTTTATCCAAATTATTTTCATTCAAGTAGATTTTATTCCCTTTTGGCTTTGGTTGATTAATTGGTAACTCTTGAGCTGTCAAACTCAGCAGTGGTTGAAATTGGCAGATTCTAATTGATCTAGATCGCTCTAAAGCTAGTCTTCCCACAGGGATTGACTAGGACTTAAGGATCAAACTAATTAGTCCACTTGACTTTTCTTTGCTTTAGTAAAGGTTAACTAAGTGGGATTAAAACCCAATTCTCATCACACCTGATAAGGATAACTAGGATAGGACTTCCAATTTCTCATATCTTGCCAAGAGTTTATTTTATAGTCATTTAATTATTTTTTCTTTTCAATTAAATTACTTGTTCAACCCTTTTAAAAATCCCAAAATATACCTTTGCATAACCAATAATAAGAACACCTCCCTGCAATTCCTTGAGAAGACGACCCGAGGTTTAAATACTTCGGTTATCAATTTTAAGGGGTTTGTTACTTGTGACAACCAAAACATTTGTAAGAAATGACTTTTGTTGGTTTAGAAACTATACTTGCAACGGGAATTTATTCTGAATTCTAGACCACACAAAAGTTCTCTCTTCAGTGACCATCTCGAATATGCGTCTATTAGGACTATAAAATATCTAAAAGATCCACATGGTGGATGAATAGGTCCACATATATCACCTTGAATCCTTTCCAGGAATTCAGGGGACTCAAATTCAATCTTTACTGGTGATGGCCTTAAAATTAACTTTTCCTGAGAACATGCAGCACAACAAAATTCACTAGTTTTATGAATCTTCTAGTTCTTTAGTGAATGTCCATGAGAATTTTCAATAATTCTCCTCATCATGGTTGTTCTCGGATGACCCAATCGGTCGTGCCAAGTTATGAATTCATTTGGGCTAGTAAACTCCTGGTTTACAGTGGCATGTGATTCAATTGCCCTAATCTTGGTATAATATAACCCAGATGAAAGTGAGGGCAACTTTTATAATATAACCTTTTTATTTAAATCATGAGTTGTGATACATAAATACTCATGATTTCCCTCATTCATTGTTTCAATATGATATCCATTTCGGCGAATATCTTTGAAACTCAACAAGTTTCTTCGAAACTTGGTAGACAATAGTGTATTATTTATTATGAATTTTGTTCCTCTAGTAAACAAAATTATAGCCCTTCCGGAGCCTTCTATCACATTGCCTGAGCCAATAATAGTATTAACACATTCTTCTTTTGGCACTAGATGGGTAAAATATATATCACTTTTGATAATAGTGTGCGAACTTGCACTATCCGCAAGGCATACATCTTCATTACATATCCTTGCCATTTTCTACAAAGATAAATAATAATAAAATGAGTAGCAATACATTTACAATCAAATCGAATTCTTGATTGGAATTTTTTTTTCTAAGAAACACTGCACATAATGTCATACACTAAAATTTCATTTTCAAACTTGACACATTTAATAATTTCAAAATTCATAAACATTAATATATCATTATTTATATACATCATTTTTGAAACTTAAATACATAGAAAATAAAACTTAACAATAAATGCTTACATTATTTATTTACATGGATACTTAACAATCTCATATATTAAACTATTCCATCATTGATCAAATGATCAATATTCCCTTCAGGATCCTCAAAGAAATCAGATATATCATAATGAGTGGTGGAATTTTCAACATCATTTGAAACGAAATTCGACTCTTTTCCCTTGTCATCCTTTTTCAAAGATGCCTGGTAAAGATCGACTAGGTGCCTTGGGGTACGACAGGTACGTGACCAATGGCCCTTTCCACCACAACGGAAACACTTATACTCTGTTGATTTATTCTGCCCGATATTTCTTTCTTTATCCCACTTCTGGTGAGATCTTCTCTTTTGAATATAATTCCTTTTTCTTCCATAATTTTTCTTGTTATTAAAACCTTGCCATTACCTCTTCTGGGGTAATTTGCCGCATTTACTTCAGGAAATGGGGCGGCGCCAGCTGGGCGTGCTTCATGATTTTTCAATAGCAACTCATTGTTACGTTCAGCAACAAGAAGGCAAGAAATTAATTCAGAATATTTTTAAACCCTTTTTCTCGATATTGCTGCTGCATGAGCACATTCGAGGTATGGAAGGTTGAGAAAGTTTTCTCCAACATATCATGATCAGTTATCTTTTTCCCACATAATTTCATTCGTGAGGTGATTCTAAACATTACAGAATTATATTCATTTATAGATTTAAAATCTTGTAGACGCAAGTGCGTCCATTCATATCGAGCTTGAGGAAGTATCACCGTTTTCTGATGATTATACCTTTCTTCAAGGTCTTTCCAAAGATCTGCAGGATCTTTTAATGTGAGATATTCATTTTTCAATCCTTTGTCAAGATGACGACAAAGAAAAATCATGGTTTTGGCTTTATCTTTCTGGGATGCATTATTTCCAGCCTTAATAGTATCTCCAAAATCCATTGAATCAAGATGAATTTCAGCATCTAGTATCCATGATAAATAATTATTTCCAGATATATCAAGAGCATTGAATTCAAGATGAGAGAATTTCGACATAATAAAAATTTATTACCTGAATCTTCCTAAAAATTTGATCAGAGTCTCGTGCTGATAACGTGTTGTAAAACAACTAAATAAATAAAGAAGATGTAATTATAAAATAATGTAATATAATTAAATAGCTTTAATAATAATATTCACAATGATTACTATCACAATATAATATAAACTTATATATTTACTACTTTTATATATTAGTAGCGTATTAAGAGGAAGGAGAAAAGTTTAATATAAAGAGAGTGAGAAGATTTTGTTGCTGTGTAATTGTTAGAGGCTTAAGCCTCTATTTATATACGTACATGGGGTAGATTTTTTAACTTTATATTAAATGAAGTTATCCTTGAAAAATTATATATCATAGAAAATAGGCATCCACGTAATGTGATAAAGTATTCTTACTACAACACTTTTAAGATTTATTGAGAGAGGATTTTCTTAACGAATATTAGCAGGAAGCAAGTTGTGTTCAATAATCCTTTCGTAAAATTTTATGTAGTAGTCAAAATATGTCACGATTAAAATTGCGATCATAGAATATGAGTCATGGGTAATCTAAACTATTCGAGAGAAAAACCCGGCAACATATTTTTGAGTACGTTGTTTTTTTTTTTTTTGTCAAGTATACCACAACGGTGATCTTAGCACAAAAAATTATAATGATAAATCTATGAACACGTTAGACTAGGTAATAGTTAAAAATCGTGAAAATGATTATGACCATTATTTTTTTTAGTTATAGTCACAAACTCAATATTAAAATATGGTAATGAACAAATCCAAAAAAAATATATTATAGTGGGAGTATTGATTTTTTGAAGACTATACTATTAGGTTTGGTAGAATATTTTAAAAAGATGTTTGTATTTTTTAAAAGTATAAATATTTTATTTTGTGTTTGTTAAATTAAAAAACTAATGTGGTTATATTTACAATTTTTAAAAAAGTTTTAAGAATACTTTTAAAAGCAGATAAAAGAGAGTTCTTTAAGGTTAGATTGTGATTATCAAAATAAAAAAATCTAATAACTTTATACATTAATTAATATCTAATTTTAATTTTTATATTAAAGTTTATTATAATATTTTTAAAATTTAAAAGTTATTTTCGCTACAAGAAAGTCGTCGGATATCGTCGATTTACGGGCAAATTTTTTTAACCTGTTTACCATCGGATTTAGTGGTGCAATAAATCCGACGGTATAATAAACCTCGCCGGTAATTATTTGCCGGAAACTATTTACTGGTGGATTTTTTCATCAGCCGCTAATTACCGACGAATATAAATTTTTAATTGGCAAAATTCTGGAGTTTGTTACCGTTGACTTTTTTCCACGATAAATTTAACGATAATAATTATTTATTCACAATCACAATCACAACATATCCATTTAACTTTTTCAATACCTCAATTGAGGTTTATAACTTACCAAAAGGATGCATCTCATCCAATCATGGCCTCTGACCCAAATTTTCATATCAATAACCATAATAGGCAATCAAACCACAATTTGCATCCAAATTCAATCATCAACCAACACAGTTACTCTAAACCAACATCATCACAAAATCTATCATTTAACATTATCCTAAGGGCATTTAATCTAAATTTTCACAAAACTTTATATAGTGTTCACCTGAAATCAAAATCCGTACCTTAGTTAACTGCGGTGTCCAACTTTTGGATCACTCCTCCGATCACGCACCCAAGCATCAATCAACGCAACCAAACCTCCACCAAGTGTTTCAAAATCAACCCAAGCGTCCAACTCGCACAAAGTCAATCAAGCAATCCAAGCTACTCCACATAATCTAATTACATCAATTATTCAAAAATTTACACTAGGATTTTCACTCAAAATTAGAAATAATGGAGGGATTGAATTTTTCTACCTTGTACCACTTAATCTTGGGTCAAAATTCTACTAGAGATTGTACTTGAACTTCTCTTAGAAGCATCAAAATCATAATGTTTCAACCCAATATACAAATTTGATAGAAAATAGAGAAATGGACTAAGGTTCTCACGAATACTCACCACAAAATAGTATAAAATCGAAGAGGAGGACAAGGTGGTCGCGTGGCCACAAATGGTTCTTCGATTGGAGATATGGTATGTGAGATATATGGAATTAAAGTATTAATGTGAATAGTGATAGGACATTTCTTCTCTCCTCTCCTCTCCTCTCCTCTCTTCCCTAGCTCATGGCTCTCTCCATCTCTATGAAAAATGAGAGTGATTTGGGTGTTATGGGGTTAAGAGTCATGGGCTTGGGCTTTTAGTGAGGCCTGTTGTAATTTTAGCCCATTAATCCCACCTAAGACCAAAATTTTTAAGATTAGTGTTCGAATTTTTATTCTAAATATTTTATTATTATTTTTACAATTTTAGTTTTTCTCACACACAGTATCAGATAGATTTAAACCAGTACAATAAACCTCAACACTAATATACGTTTTTTCTTAATTAATTATATTTCGTGCTCAAATTAATTTTTTAAATTAAATTTTTACTAATAAATTCTCAAATTATAAATTTTAAATTTTTCAATCCTTTTTGTTCACTTTTGATTTATTAATTAATTATTTATTATTTATCTAAGTTTTTACAGACTCCGATCCTTTTGGATTTCATCTCAAGATGAAAATATGAAGATGGAAAAGCAAGACAAAAATCTAGAGACACAAACATAAAAGAAATTATCTCCATATCTTGTTTAGCAAAAATTAAGATACAAAGATAAAAAAAATTTAAAAAAAAAGTTATTTTTGCCCTTATCTTCTTTTTACCAACAACACCAAACTATCATAACAATACCTTCTTCGACCACCATTCTTCATTCAAAATCATAAACTCAAACCAAAATTTTAAACCAATAACAATAACATTTACGTTATCAATATAAATCAATAAAAAATGGAAAGATAAACCAAAAAAATTAAGAAAAGAGAGAGGACGGCAAGGGGAGGGAAAGAGAGGGCTACAAGGGGAAGGAGAGTGCCAAGAGTGCCAAAGCAAAGGTGACAACAGTAGTGGAGTGACCATGGCAAAGGTGGTAGTGACAATGGTGCAAAGGAAGATGTCCAAAGAGATTAAGAGAGTTAGAGAGAGAAAGATCGAGAATGCGTATTGCGGAGGGATGGCAATAAGTATCCATAGGGGCAGGGATCTTCCCACGTCTCTGTTTAGTAAATTGTCCCCCGTCCTAGTTCTATCTCTGTGTGTATCCGTAGATATTAAACTTAAAATAAAAACACATTTATGAAAAAATTTCATATAATATAATTCAACTAAAATGTATCAAAGTAAACCTAATTCAAACACGTTCAACAAAATAATATAAACATTAGATTAACAACATACAAATTAAAATAAAATGAAATAATTTTTTTAACATAACAGCATTAGTTTCATGTTGAGACTTAACCATTGCTTGCAGCAACAGCGCTGTCATTGCACCTTGTTTTTCACCTTCACTTATGAATAGTGAAGGTTTTTGGGCATTGATATTCTCATGGCTAGACATAATAAAAACCGAAATAAAACAAAACAGTTCATACATAAAAAAATAGCAAACTCAATCATCATTAATAAAATTATAAGATTTATTAACAACAACATAATAGCAATTTTCAAAAGTGAAATTTCAACATTAACCCTACATACCAACAACACTCCAAAAGTGAAATTTTCACATTAACAATAACACAATAATAATACAAGGTGAAGTAACAGTTTTACGAGAAGAGGAAGATAAATTTGGAAGGTCTTTACTTGTGAGAACAGGTTCAACGATGCGAGGGAGACAAGAGATTTTCGGTGATGGCCACGGGAAAGGCTCAATGATAGCGACAGGAGACCTTTCACAACAAAAGGAAAGGATGACAATGGTGCAGTTGGAGTCCGCGGCGGTGAAACTTGCACGGGAGACATTCAAACTTCAGAAATGAAGAGGATGGCGAAGGAGAAAAGATGGCGACGGCATGGTTGGAGTCTTGGAGAGAGAGAGAGGAGGGAAGATGGATAGATGCCGAGAGATAGAGATAGTGTTGTGCCGTCTAAGACAGAGATGGTTTAAAATTATGATTTAAGTTTTACATCTTTATATATAAAGAATATTCAAGAAATTTCACTCTAACGAAAATTTAGTGGGTCCCTATAGAACTGGGTCCTTATCCCCATGGAGAATTTGTGAGTTTTCATTTTTCTCCTCGTCGCGGGTAATCCTGCAAGTTTAGATTTTTTTACCATTCCTAAGAATAAGAGGGTTGGAGGAAAAAATGTAAAAATATAATGTAAAAAAAAATAGAGATGACAACAAAGGCCAAATGATGATGACGAGGGCTGAAAGTGAACCAAATCTATGTGATAGAGGAAAAATGTAACTCTCTTTTTTTTTTTGTTATTTGAGATTTAGATTTTGGTGATGGAGCGAAGAAGAAAGTAACATGTGTGGTAGTGGTTGTGGCCTTAATATTGGTAGTGACAGCTATAGTAATAACAATAGTATAAAATTTTGGAATGTTAATAAATAAAAGTAGTTTGTAGATCTATTAAAAAAATATAAATAATATAATTAAATTATAAAAAATTTATCGATAATAATTAAAAAAAAAAGAATTAAATCCTCTCTCTCACCATCCCAAAAGAGAGAGAAAAAAATTATATATTCCAAATACAATGCAAGTGGTAACTCCAATTTGAAAATGGCCGAAGCATCTTGTTTCTTTATATATATATATGAGAATATAATTTATGAGAATGAAATTTTTATATGAAAATATGAGAATATATTTATAATTATTAGAATAATTTAAATTATTAAGATTAAATATATCTAATAAAAAATATATAAGTAATGTATTTATTATAATCATTAAACTCATGTAGGAATGCATTTATAATTATTAATTTTAATTTTTATTAAAATACATCTAATAAATAAATTAAAATAATTAAATTTTTTATCTAATTAAAATTAAAATTATTTTTTATAATTGAATGTATTGTCGTAAAATAAATAAATAAGGAAGAGGTAATAAAATAAAAATAACGAAATGTAACTAGAAGACACTAGTATTAGTATTCACAAATATTATTATCCTACTATAATAAAGATAATTCATATATTGTATTTCAACGTAAGTATACGAAGAGAGAAAAGAAAGAAGTGTTTTATTGATATTGTTGTGTATCATGTCAGAGGTTTAAACCTCTATTTATATACATACATAAGGTTACTTTTTCAAACTCTATTAAATGTATTTTTTCTTGAGAATACTTAACCGCCCATCATAAATGAGCATCCACCTAATTATTCTTATCACAACACTCTCCCTTGGATGTTCATTTAGGAATATGCCTCATTAAAACCTTACTAAAGAAAAACACAATGAAAAAAGATCTTAGTAAAAAAAATAGTACAATATCTTTTTAATGGGGACTGTCTCATTAAAAACCTTGTGAAACAAATCTAATGGAAAAAAATCTGACCAAGAAAAAAAGAGTACAGTCTCCCCCTCTTGTCGACATCATTTAATATCTCGAAATCGGCGCATCCCAATTTGATGTACCAATTTTTCAAAGGAGGATTTTGGAAGTGACTTTGTAAATAAGTCTGCCAAATTATCGGTTGAGCGGATCTGTTAGACATCAATTGTTTCTTGATTTTGAAGATCATGAGTGAAGAAGAATTTGAGAGAAATATGCTTTGTTCTATCACCTTTGATGTATCCACTTTTAAGTTGAGTAATGAATGCTGTATTATCTTCAAACAGGACAGTTGGAGCTATTTTATGATCAACCAGTCTACATGATGACAGAATATATTGGATCAAACTCCTGAGCCAAAAACACTCGCGACTTGTTTCATGTATGGCTAGTATTTCAGCATGATTAGAGGATGTTGCTGCAATTGTCTGTTCCGTGGACCTCCATGATATAGCTGTACCACCATATGTGAACAGCTATTCTATTTGAGATCTCCTTTTGTGTGGGTCAGACAAGTATCCTGCATCTGCATAGCCAACTAATTGTGACTTGGATCCATATAGATAAAACAATCCAATATCAACCGTTCCATGAAGATATCGAAAGATTTGTTTGATTCCATTCCAATATCTTCTAGTTGGAGATGAACTATACCTTGCTAATAAATTCACATCAAATGATATATCATGTCGTGTATTATTAGCAAGATACATTAGCGTTCTAATGGCACTAAGATATGGTACTTCAAAACTAAGGATATCTTCATTTTCTTCTTTACAACGGAATTGATCATTTTCCACATCCAAAGACCTTACGATCATTGGGGTACTTAATAGATGTGACTTATCCATATAAAATTTTTTCAGGATCTTTTCTGTGTATGTTGTTTAATGAATAAATATCTCATTTTTTATATGCTCGATCTATAAGTCAAGACAAAACTTAGTCTTTCCAAGATCTTTCATCTTAAACTCTTCTTTTAGAGCTTTTATAATTGTTGGAATCTTTTCAGGGGTTCCAATGATATTTAAATCATCAACATACACAGCAATTATAATGAATTCAGATGTAGATTTCTTTATGAAAACACATGGGCAAATATCACATTCTTAAATCCGTTTTTGGCCAGATACTCAGTATGTAACACCCTACCATACAGAGTCTTATGCTTAAGTCATAATTCAGAGATGGCAAGGTATTACGACCTCTAAAATAAAAATTTAGTACGTATAGTAGTATGAATAATTGATTATAACTAGGAGCCTTTGTAGAAAAAGGGGTAAACAAAAATCGCAACTCAAAAGCGCAACATTCCGATCGATAACGTAATGAATAAGGGTAACCAACGCGAGATTATATATATACAAAGGAGTGTCAAAAACAGGAATATCAAGACTCAAAATCTGGCTGCGAAGATAACCGGTTCGAGCATAGCAATATATACATATGATAAAATAAGGAAAACCCCAAAGGAAACACAAAGTGACACAAATACAGAAACCTATTCTCCAAAATCTCCCATAAGAGGAGTCATCACAGTTTGTATTATTTAATGGAGATAAAAGTATCTAAGCAAAACATATAAACCAAAACATAGTCCCGAGAACAAAGGATCTTCGCAAATCTAGAAGTCTCCAGCATGCCTCAATGGGAAACCTCACGTCCTGCATCTAAAAACCACAAAATCCGCATGGGTGAGAACCAGAGGTCCCCAGCATGGTAACAGCTTCCACATATATAATACATAATAATAGAGGAAAGCCGAAGGCAATCCTAGAACTTCCTCCAGATAATTCAGAAGCTTATAAACAAGCTAAACCATAAAGGGCATATGACTAAAGATTCTTCAGTCTAACTAGTACTTTTCTTTCCAATTCCTTCAAACCTCCCAACCACCAGCAGGAGTATAATGTAGCAAACACAGTTATATCAATCAAGAAATATACAAGTAGGAACAATTAAGGCATTTAGACAATTAGCAAATAATATGCAGTCAAGTAGGCAATCTCAAACAATTCATATAGTATGCATATGATGAATGCCTATCCCTAGTGGCTGATGATATCATCTGTCGGTTATAGAGCCAACCCGACAAGTCCTGGCAGTTAACCATTGGACTGTCCCTCTGTCGTGTCTCCCCAACTTGAGTCATGCTCATTATAACTTGATCATAATCATGATCCATATCCATCACCCTCACTGGTGAATATTTATCCATCACCATCACTGGTGAATATTTATCCATCACCTTCACTAGTGAATATTTTTGGGGGTGAGCTCGTTCGGGAATTTCACAGTGCCCGGCCACCCTGACGACATAGGGTCAAAAGAGCTTCAAGTCTCGGCCTGGAGCACGTGGTGGCTAGCCACTGCTTTCTCCCAGGGAAACTCTCATCTCCGATAATGGAAGTGCAACATTCACAATTCATTCAACAGCATATATATGCGTTTATACATAGCCATAATCATGGCCCCGCCGTAACACAGCAATAATCCAGCCATCCGGCTCACGGTTAAATCCATAACCAGTCGTTTCATCAACAATTACAGCCTTTCAGCCCATGGCATAACAAGCACTTCCACCACCACCCTCCGCATCTCACATAATCATGCTTAATCCTCATTGATCATCTATTTTTCCCTTGCTTCACTCGCAAGTTGCCATATTCACTAGCCCTTCTTCTCATAGCTAGACATATCATAATGATTTAAGACATAAGTGGTGAGATCGGAGGCTTAGAAGTATGAAATTTGGCTTTTAAAACTCAAAAATCAACTTTGGGATGAAAACAAGGCCACGCGTACGCGCACTCGACGCGCACGCGTGGATGGCCTTGAAAACTCATCGACGCATAAGCGTCATGCACGCTAACGCGTGGATTGAAAACTAGCCAAACGACGCGCACGCGTCAACCACGCGAACGCGTGGGTACTCTCGTGCCCTAGGCACAAAACTGGCACAGTTCTGGCATAACTCTCTGGAAAATGGCTGGGCATTGGGTGCAGCACATCGGCGCGCCCGCGCACATCACGCGCACGCGTGGATGGCGCTTTCGAGAAGAACGGCGCGTACGCACCAAGTGCACCTACACGCGTGGGGTCATTCTGCTAAAAATTTTTCTAAGTTACAAGCTACAGAATTCACAGTTTCAACCCCCAATCTTCCAACGGACATAACTTCCTCATTTTAAATCGTTTTTCACCCGTTCTTTGAACGGCAGGGACATCCCGGATCCAATTTCATTTCTACACAGATTTGACACAAAATAGAGATCCGTAGTTCAAGTTATGTCCCATCAAAGTATGCCCAAAAACCATATTTTTCATACAAAACCACAACATGCCATTTTTCAAAACAAGCCATATTCAACTCTTTTCAAAATCAATCAAAACATGCCATTTTCATCCCTTTTCTTTGAAATTAATCAAAATATATCAATTTCAACATCAAGCCTCCTCAACTCACACATTGACACTTTACCACAATTTATCAAAATCACTATCTCATCATTTTAACCCACTCCACCCAAGTGGCTCAAACTCAAACATATTGACATATCATATACTCTTCCTCATGCCAATTTCGACAACACCAATTCCAATAAATCATTATTGTACACAATCAACATCATACTCACCATCAACATGGTTCAACCCACAATTCAGCCATAACCAATCATCAAGCATATATCACAACATGCATATTTCTCATACATCATACCACCAAGGCATCAATAATCATCATCACATATATGACCACATCATATATCTCAATCATTCAACAACATCAACCATTCAATGCCTATCTTAGGGCCTCTAGCCTAAGTATTTCCTACCACATTACATATTAGATACGGGAAATTGAAACCATACCTTAGCCGATTTTCCAAGCTCAACCGGAGCACTTCCAAATCACTTATCCACAAGCTCTCAAGGCCTCAACACCTCCAAGTACAGATTTTTCACCACCAAATCCCCTTTTTCAAGCTTTTCAAAATCACCAATCAAGCTCCAATATTCACATATACACAACCTAAGCCACAATCATCATACCCATACACAACATCTCAATACCCAAACATCATAGAACAACAAATTACACTAGGATTGAGAATCTTACCACACCCAAGGTCCAAAGAGACAAGATTAACCTTCTCCTTCAAGAGAGTTGGGTCCTATAACATCAAAGAGCCCAAAATCTTAACATTTTTGCTCATAAAACTCGAAAACAAGGCTGGAATTTCGAAGAGAAAAACGTGGCTTACCTCAAGATTAATTGTATGGGTTTTGTAGAGCTCTCCGCGGTGAACGCGTGGCCACAAACGGAGCGGCAATCAGAGCTCTAGATCAAAAGTTATGGTGGTTTGAAGATCAAGTGAGAGAAAGAACTTGAGAGAGTGTTCTTCCCTCCATGACCTCCATTTTCAGCATGTGAGTGTGTTTAGTGAGGAGAGAGAATGCTGAAAACTAGGGTTTTGGTTTAGTTATATTGGGCCAAGGGCCCACTTTGGGTCCGGTTGGCCCGGTTTGGCCCGTTCGGTCCAATCTTGGTCCGAATTCTATAAAATTGGTACCGAAATTCTCGTCTCAATCTCCTCTATCATATTTAGCCATAAAAACCACATTTTGGGCTTTCTAGAATAAATTCTCATTTATAGGTTAATTAGCCATTAATTAACCGGGTTTTACACAGTATGACGATTATACCACATTCGTCCAAATTGTTTTAGACCATATAAAGATCTTTGCAATTTGACTGAGTATAATCCCTGAAAATATTCATTAGATGGTTTGGATATCTTTAATCCTTCAGGAACTTTCAAATAGATATCACGATCTAATGATCTGTATGAGTAGGATGTTACCACATCTATTAAATGCATATGTAGTTTATGATATACGGATAAACTGACTAAACAACGTAACATTATTGCATCCACTACAGGAAAATATGTTTCTTCATAATCTATGCTGGGCCTTTGTAAAAAAATCTTGTGCCACAAGTCGAGCTCTGTAGCGTACTTCATTTTTCTCATTTTGTTTTCTCGCAAATACCTATCTGTATCCAACAGGTTTTACATCTTTTGGTGTATGGACTACAGGTCCAAAGACTTCACATTTTGCAAGTGAGTCTAAATCAGCCTTCATCGCTTCTTCTCATTTTGGCCAATCATTCCTTTGTCGATATTCTTCGACTGTTCTTGGCTCAAGGTCCTTACTTTCATGCTTGATATTTAATGCCACATTATATGCAAATATTTCATTGACAATTGTCTTATTTTGGTCCCATTTTTCTCCTGTAAAGACATAATTTATTGAGATCTCATCATTTTCTAAAATCTCAGGTACCTGAACATCTTCTGACGTCAAAACTATATCAGAATTTTGGACAACTGCAGGTGTCTTTATCATGTCTTTATCTTTTTTAATAGGAATAGTATTTACCTCTTTTCTTTTTTGAGAATTTTTGTCTTTGGAATCGATAGGTCTACCACGCTTCTGGTGTGAATTTGTTTCAGTGACCACTTGTCCAACTGAGACATCAATTCAAATTGGGGCATTTTCAGCTGGTATATAAGATTTGGTTATCCTCTTTGTATCAGAAAATGTATCAGGCAATTCATTTACTATTCTTTGCAAATGTATAATCTTTTGAAATTCTAGTTCACGTTACCTTGATCAAGGATCCAAATGCATCAATGATGATGCATTTCAATTAAATTCCTTTTCAAGAAGCTTATTCTCTTCCCCCTAATGTTAGAAATTTTGATTCATCAAAAATGACAATCTGCTAATCGAGCTTTAAACACATCTCCTGTTTGTATCTCAAGATACTTCACTATAGCGGGAGAATCATATCCAACATATATCCCCAATTTTCTTTGGGGTCCCATTTTGGTGCGAGAAGGTGGTGCAATGGGAACATATATCGCACACGCGAATATTTGTAAATGGAAGATATTTGGCTGCTGGCAAAAAGTTAATTGCATAAGAGAGAACTAATGGTAACTTGTTGGCCTCAAACGAATAAGTACTGCAAAATGTAAAATAGCATGCTCCTAAGATGAGGTTGGGAGATTTGTTCTCATAAGTAAGGGTCTAGCCATTAGTTGAAGGCATTTAATAAGTGATTCTGCTAACCTATTTTATGTGTGAACATAAGCTACTGGATGTTCAATGCTTATTCCGTTAGCCATACAATAAGCATCAAAGGTTTGAAAAGTAAATTCATCAGCATTATCAAAATGAATTACTTTGATTAGATTTTCTGAAAGCTGTGTTTTTAATCGAATAATTTGAGCAAGCAATCTCGTAAACGCCAGGTTGCGAAAACATAATAAGCACACATGTGATCATCTCAAAGATGCGTCTATTAAGACCTAAAATATGTAAAAGATCCACATGGTGGATGAATAGGTCCACATATATCTCCTTGAATCCTTTCTAAAAAATCAAGGGACTCAAATCCAATCTTTACTAGTAATGGTCTTAAAATTATCTTTCCTTGAGAACATGTAGCACAACAAAATTCACTAGACTTAAGAATCTTCTGATTCTTTACTGAATGTCCATAGAAATTTTTAATAATTCTCTGCATCATGGTTGTTCCTGGATAACCTAATCAATCATGCCAAATTATAAATTCATTTGGGCTAGTAAATTTCATGTTTACAATGGCATGTGATTCAATTTCACTAATTTTAGTGTAATATAACCCAGATAAAAGTGAGGGTAACTTTTCTAATATAACCTTTTTATTTGAATCATGAGTTGTGATATATATGTATTCATGATTTTTCTCATTCATTGTTTCAATAGATATCTATTTCGGCGAATAACTTTGAAACTCAATAAGTTCCGTAGAGACTTAGTAGACAATAGTGCATTATTTATTATGAATTTTGTTCCTCCAAAAAATAAAATTATAGCTCTTCCGAAACCTTCTATCACATTGCTTGAGCCAATAATAGTATTAACATACTCTTTTTTTGGTACAAGATGAGTAAAATATATATTACTTTTGAGAATGGTATGCGAACTTGCACTATCCACAAGGCAAACATCTTCATTATATGTCATTGTCATTTTCTTCAAAGACAAATAATAATAATAATAATAATAATAAAATGAGTAGCAGTACATGCACAGTAAAATTGTATTTTTTATTGGAATTATTTTTCTAAAAAATATTGTACATAAAAATAGTGTCATATGCTAAAAATTTTATTATTACTACTATTATTATTATTTTAAAACTTAACATATTTAATGATTTCAAAATTCTTAAATATAAATATTAATATTTTATTAAACATTATTTATATATATCATACTTGAAATTTAAATACATTAGAAATAAAACTTAACAAGAAACTTTTTACATTATTTATTTACATGAGTACTTTAGCAAACCCACATATTAAACTTTTCATTATTGATCAAATGACCAATATTTCCTTTAAGATTCTCAAAGAAATTAGATACATCATAATCAGTGGTGTAATTTTCAGTAACATTCTTTGAAATAAAACTTGTCTCCTTTCCTTTGTCATCCTTTTTCAAGGATACTTGATAAAGATGAACTAGGTGCCTCGGAGTACAACAGGTACACGACCAACGGCCCTTTCCACTACAATAGAAATATTTATCTTCTGTTGATTTATTTTACCCACTGTTTCTTTCTTTATCCTACTTCTGATGAGATCCTTTCTTGCGAACATAATTTTTCTTCTTTCCATAATTTTTCTTGTCACCAAAACCTTGCCATTTACCTCTTCTGGGGTTATGATTTGCCGCATTTGTTTCAGAAAATGGAGCAGCGCCAGCTAGGCGTGCTTTATGATTTCTTAAAAGTAATTCATTGTTACGCTCAGTAACAAGAATGTAAGAAATTAGCTAAAAATATTTTTTAAATTCTTTTTCTTGAAACTGCTACTGCAGGAGCACATTTGAGGCATGGAAAGTCGAGAAAGTTTTCTCTAACATATCATTATCAGTTATCTTTTCCCCACATAATTTTATTCGTGAGGTAATTCGGAACATTGCTGAATTGTATTCATTTATGGATTTAAAATCCTGTAGATGTAAGTGTGTCCACTCATATCGGGCTTAAGGAAGTATCATTGTCTTTTGACGATTATACCTTTCTTCAAGATTTTTTCACAGATCTACAAAATCTTTCAATGTGAGATATTCATTTTTCAATCCTTCATCAAGATGACAACAAAGGAAGATCATGGCTTTGACTTTATCCTTTTGGAATACATTATTTTTAGCCTTAATAGTATCTCCAATATCCATTGAATTAAGATAGATTTCGGCATCTAGTTTTCATTATAAATAGTTATTTCCAGAATATCAAGAGTATTAAATTCAAGATGAGAGAGATTCGACATAATAAAAATTTATTACCTTAGTCTTCTTAATTAAATTTTGATCAGAATCTCGTACTGATAACGTGTTGTAAATTAAAATAAATAAATAAAAAAGAGGTAATAAAATAAAAATAACGAAATATAAATAGAAGACAATGATATTAGTATTCACAAATATTATTATCCTACTATAATAAAGATAATTCATATATTGTATTTCAGCATAAGTATACGAAGAGTAAAAAAAAAAAATGTTTTATTAATATTGTCATGTGTTTTATCAAAAATTTAAACATCTATTTATATACATACATAAAATTATTTTTTAAATTCTATTAAATATATTCTTTTTTGATAATATTAAATTGTCGATCATAAATGGACATCCACCTACCATTCTACTAATGCATTATTTGGTTTAGCTAATATCAGATTATTTATTCATTCCTCACATGAAATTTTCGTAGTTGTATACTTGTATATATGGATCCAATGCCACTTTGGTACTTCATTATTGACCGCAAGTCAAAGTACAAATTCACCTAAATAGTGATACCATGCATCATAATATATTTTTATGGAACAATGCCAGCTTTGGTACATATATATAATTAATGCCGGTTTCTCCATGTATTAACATATGCAATAATAATTACAGAATATAAGACGGAATAATCCACTAAGGTCATAATCTCAATTTCATTTTCAATGATATATGTTTGTTATTTCATATACAATTTTTTTAAATAAATGACCAACATTGAGAGAAGGCGGTAGTAACTCATCATAATTACTTGCATGAAGTCTTTGTCTTATGCGCAACAAATTGATTGAATAATTGGGAATCATTTTATATAGATAATAATTCCAATATCATTAGGTTGAAGACCATATTCATTTTAGTTCATAATTACACTTACGAGGGGGACATATATACCCACTTTGATTGCAATTCAAGTTATGCGTTAGTAACACTTTTTCTTCCGTGACGAAAAATGATTCCAATGCAAGGTCATTAATTTAATTAATAAAACAAATAGTAAATTAGAATTTTTTATAAATGAAATAAAAAAAATACAAACTTACAAATTAAGATCTCCTGAACTAAATTTAGTTATTACACCCATATCCTATTTTTCTATGTATAAATTAAATCATGCTTCGAATCCACGAATTAGAAAAAGGTAACCATAAATTTAGTATATAAAATTCGTGTAAATCGTAGATAGATAACAATCACAATTTATGAATATTCTTATTATTTGATAATTTATAAATTGTGAATTAGAACCATAATTTATTCTCACTACTTGACAGTTCATAAAACATATTTTTTATCCATAATTTAACACAATAACCATAGATTGTAGTTTTAATTTGTTTCACGATTTATTCACAAAATTTATGTACCAAATTCATTATTAACAACCACGATTTATACTTTTATTCAAATTCATAGATTTGAATTACGGTTTTTATGTAAAAATACAGAATAAAAATGTAACTACATTTATTGTAAGAGATCTTTGTAATTTTGTATTTTTTTTATTTTATTTATGAAAAAATAGTAGTAAATTATGAATGTAAATTACTTATAGCTGTTTGTGGGTATTAATTGTAAATTGACTTATAATAGCAATAAGCAATCGGTCGTTTCAATGAACTCACTGGGTCCATATCATTGATTAATGTACATATCATTGTTAAAAGAGTAAATGATTAAATTAGCTCTTAAAATATTATTTATTTTTTAAATTAGTTTTTAAGAAAAATTAATTAAATTTATTATTTAAAAATTTTAAATTAGTCATGTTAGTTTTTTTGTTATTTTTTTGTCAATAATGTTAAAATTTGTTATTGTGACACGTTAAATAATACTACAACATACATTTAGGAGTTTTATTAATTGACTATTAACATAATAAATTTATGAAATTAGATCAAATCAACACTAAATTGACGGATTTCAATGCCTTAAGTTCTCCCCAAATCTCCTCAATTAGATTTTGATTTGATCTAATTTCATAAAGGAAAAGTATATAAAACCAAAAACTTACCAGCCAAAAATTAAACAAAGCCACATTAATTTATATTAATAATTAATTAATTTTAAATTTTTTAAATTCAAAATTTAAAAAATTTAAAATTGATTAGATAAACCTAATTAAAAACCTATAAAAACCATCTCTCCTCTCTCACATTAACCTACCTACCTCCAACAATCACACAGACCCGCCCTCTCTCTCTCTTAACCCACTCCGCCTTGCGTCATGGCTTCCACCGCTGAAGCCGCCAGAGAGTTCCTCAAAATCCATGAAACCTCCTTCTCCACCCCCCAACACACAAACCGTACGGATCCTATTGGAAGTTCATGAAAAAGGTGTGCATGTTGGAGCTCCTGGGCAGCAAAATGCTCCACCAGCTCCTCCACGTGAGGCAGCAAGAGAGAAAGAGGTTCCTTAGCGATTTGGCAAAGAAAGGGTTGGCCGGTGAGGCTGTGGATATTGGGGCAGAACTCATGATGCTGACTAACAACGTGATATCGATGATGACGATGAGGCAGAAGAGTTGTTCTGAAAGGGGAGGAGAAATGGAGGCACTGAGAAAGGTGGGGGAGGACACGGTGGAGCTGAGTGGAAAGTTCAACGTGTCGGATTTCTTGTGGTTCATGAAGAGTGTTGATATTTCTCAGATCTTCTTGATGATGAGTAGGGGGAATGCGCATTTCGTGCTCCTATAGTTTGGTAGATATTTAGGTGCCGTTTTGATGATTAAAGAGACTGTAAACTACACACTTGATCTTAGTTAAAATTGAACAACTACAAAAATATAAAAAAATATTCATTTAGTATGAAAAAAAATATCGTAATACTTAACAAAAGAAACATCTAATTATATTTTAGCAAAAATAATTAAATATCTATAAAATTTTAAAAAAATATGAAATTTTTAAAGAAATAGAGACATTCACATTTACAATACAAAAAAATTCGAAAAATATATAAAAGAACATCTATTTAGTATGAAAAAGAAACATTCCGATACTTAGCAGAAGAAACATCCATATATATTAACTCGTAGAAATTTTGGATTCACCCAAAGGTATTTGGCTGATTTTTGGCTAATACCCTTTTGGTTCCCTAGCATTGTTCTTTCATAAATTAATAATGTTAATAGTCAATTAGAACTACTAGATGTGTGTTGTGATGTTACTTAACGTACCACGTCAACAAACTCTTACGCCGTTAGTAATGAAACTGAAAGAAAGACTAACATCACTGATTAAAAATCTTTAAAGCTGTATTTCTTCACAGGAGACAGGACACTGAGAAAGGGACACAAAGATGTAAAATCGTATTTGATAGATGAGATATGGACAGAGACATTATGTTCAAAGACACTGAATTAATATATTTTGTGTCCATTCTACCTGGAAGGATATAGAGACACTAACAAGAAACACAACTTATTTTTTATTTTTCTTTCATTATTCTTATTAATTTTTCATAATTATATTTTTATTAATATATTTTTTTCTCAAATATTTTGAATAAAAAATGAGAATAAATTAGATTTTCATAATTTGTTCTAGTTTATCACTAAACAAAATATAAGAACATAAATTTTGTGTCTTATCTTGCCTTATTCTCAGAAACAAACGCAACATAAAGGACGAATTTGATTAAAAAAATCTTTCGGGGATCAATTTAGCGAACAAGTAATCTTTCAGGGACTAATTTAACCATTTACGCCATTATCTACTTAATATACTAAAACTGGATTTTTTCCCAACTAATGGAAGTGAGGTGTCGATTCCTCATAAATTTATTTTCCCGCCAAAATCAATGCACTATTTTCTCTTCTAAGTTTATTTTATAAAAATATCTTTATTATAATTATACTATAATTAGTATTTAAGTAATAATACATAATTATACTAATTTAGAAAAATATCTTTATTTTTAGAAAATACTATTTTCATGTAATGAAAGTACTATTCTCTCTTCTAAAATTATTTTTTAAAAAATATCTTTATTATAATTATATTACAATTAACATTTAATGAATAATGCATGATTATACTAATTTGAAAAAATATCTTTATTTTTAGAAAGTACTATTCTCATGTAATGAAAGTACTATTCTCTCTTCTAAAATTATTTTTAGAAAAATATCTTTATTATAATTATATTACAATTAACATTTAATAAATAATACATGATTATACCAATTTAAAAAAATATCTTTATTATAATTATATAAAATAATCTACTTAATATACTAAAATTGAATTTTTTCCCATCTAATGAGTAAGGTGTTAATTCCTCATAAATTAATTTTTTTTTCAAAATAAAAGCACTATTCTTTCTTCTAAATTTATTTTAAAAAATATCTTTATTAGAATTATATTACAATTAGCATTTGATGAATAATGCATAATTATACTAATTTAAAAATATCTTAATTATAATTATATAAAAAATTAAACATAAATTTATAATTCTAATTGCTATAAATATGATACTAACGTTCATATTGGTAAATTGATATTGTAATAATTAATTTTTTTAATTATTTTTGTACTACTAAAGGCTATATATAGTGTTTTTTTGTGGTTAGTGAGTCTAGATCTAAGAATCAAAGCATTTTTTTCTAATCTGTTATTCTTCTTTGATTGGGCAATTGTTTCTAAGGAGCTTTATAGGTCAAATTCAAGTCACATCCCCTCCACGTTTTTTACATTTGTCTGAAAATATTCGAAGTGGAGCATATAATGAGATTGAAATATTGAATTTCCTCAATTTAGGTTCTGTTTTGAAAAATTCGTGCCAACCTTGAAGATGCAATTCAAAGATTAGTAGTATATTTAAATTTTCTTCTCTTAAACTTTTTGTATTAAAAATAATTTTATAACATGTTATATTTTTTTCAGAAACTACCGGCCTTCTGGTGCATTAAGCAATGCCATTGAGGAGAATACAAGTCAATTTAATTTGACAATTTTAATAAGAAGATAGTCTGAATTTGTACGGATTCTAAGTGTTCGATCTTATGATGTTATTTCGGTTGGTTGTTACAAGAATGACTCTAATCTATACGTATCTAAGAATTAGAATAGATTAAATATTATTTAAATAATTTAGTTCTAATATTGGTAGTTGATTAAATTAGTTTTAGAGAAATTTAAATTGTTGTCTCAATTTATATATTATGACTATGAGTTAATAGTCAATTTCGTCCCTAAAAAATGACCCGATCTCCATTTTGGTCCTCAAAAGATAAAATCAATCAAATTAGTCCTCAAAAAATAACTGCGTTGGTCAAGTTCGTCCTTCTGTCATCTCAGTGACTAACGTGGCTAACGATCGCTAGCGTGGAACGTTAATTGACAGCATGGCTCCAAAACGACGTAGTTTTATTTGTTTTGACCCCAACCCCTAATACGACGTCGTTTGATTTCCAGAATGAATATTCAGGCGTTTCTTCCCATCACCACCTCTCATAGCAACCATGTCTCTGTTTCGCTCCAAAACCTCTTGTTTCCTCTCTTTTCTCTGAAGCTTTGCCCTAAGACACTTGCCGAAGAATTGAACCTGCCTGTTCAGTTCACCATTCTGCAAAACGATATTTGCAGACGGATTGCACTAACAGAGTGCAAAGTTGGAGGACTCATAGAGACCGAACACCAGTGGAGGAAGGCATCGTAAAGGTAAAAGGTAAAGCTTTAATTTTTTTGGTTGTTATTTTTTGTGGCTTTGCATTGTTAGTGTGTATCATTGTATCTTGTTGTGTTTATATGGATTGTTGAGTTAGGTTAGGGTTTGGAATTTAATTTAAAATATATTTGTCTGTTGATGTTGCTAATCAAGTTATGATATTAGGTAGAATATTTTTTTTTTGAAGATGGAACGACAAGTTTCAGGGTTATTTTGTTGTGGGTTTATAGGTTTGGTACATGTTCATTCTGGTGTTAGACTAATTTTTGTTATGATTATGACTAGGTTGTGTGATGTGGATTTATGTTCTGGTGTTGCTATGTTTTTGTAGATGGAAAGTCCTACAATGATTTTTGTATTTCACTATGGTGGAAAGTTTAAAAAGGAATAGGATGGATATCTATATTATGAGCTGGATAACACAGAGGTTGTAATGTGCAATGATTGTAGAAGGTTCCTGGTATTCCCCTTGACAAAGGGTTGAAGAGGCTAGCCATGGATGCCGACTGAATTGTAATGAATGCCTCACCCAAACCAGCTGCAGCTGCATGGCATTTGTGCCAACTCCAAGTTTCAAACCTCTAAAAAAGAAAGATAAAGCCATTTGATTAGGATCATGTGTTTTGCTCCATGGTTGTTGCCTATGTTTTTATATAGGGCTATGTCTATCAAGTCCCGTCTTAGATAAATGCATAATGAGCCTACCAGCATATCCAGGCCCCAATGTTGATGCTTGAGTCTCGTAATGACTTTCCAAATTACAATTCCATGAAGAGCTGCATAACAAATGAATATCAGGATTGAATTCTCACGATTAGAAAATTCACTTGACTATGGCAGCTGCGAACTTTCACCATTGATTGAATAATCTTGTGGATCTATGTTAGAGCCAACCTTATCATTTAATGGTAGAAATTCATTCATGACATGGTCAAGTTGACTTTCTATTTGTGAGGCTCTGTCCCCAATGAAAATATATCTTGTTCTTGCATGACAGTACTTAGATTGTTACAACACCTTTGTATATATTAAGTCCTCATTGTTAATAATCTTTGCACATACACAAGTTTTGTATAGTGATTTGAATTAGTTATATTTGGTGTTGCCAAAATGTAATGACAAATAAGGGTAAATCATAGGACTTACCCTGAGCCTTATTTTGAGTTATAATTTCTAGCACTTGGATAAGGCTGCTTACATGTTAGTGTTGTTCTAATATAATGCTACTTATTGTTTGACTAGTTAGTTACTTTGTCTTGCTTCTCTTTACTTAACAGCTTACAAATGATTGTTGTAATAGCATCATTGACAAAGCATGGATGAGTTAGGAGAATTAGATTTTTTTAATTGAATAAAATAAAATTATATAAGGACTAATTTGATTAATTTTTAAAATTTTAGAAAAGAAAATGACTTGCGTCTGAACTTTCAAGTACTATTTTGATTATAAATAATTTTTTACATGTCAAATGACACGTGGCATGCCACGTGTCACTGATCTGACACGTAGCGTGCCTCGTGTCACTGGTCTGACATGCCAACCAATCATCTTGTGACACGTGGCATTAACCCACCACGTCAGCATGTGCCACGTGGCATTTAACGTGACACATCATCATCCAAATGATGGAAGGACTAACGTGACCAAGTCGTGTATCTTTCGGGGACGATTTTAATTAATTTTATCTTTCGAGGACCAAAATGAAGATTTGGGTATCTTTCAGGGACGATTTTGACTATTAACTCTTATGACTATTCTTTATGGATATGTTATTTTTAAACTTTTTAATATGATTTTTTTTAAGTTTGTTTTTTTTTTGGATATATGTATCACATTTTTTTGTATTTCAGATTAGTAATGCAATTATTAAGAGAAATATAATTCATCAATAAATTAGAATGATTAAAAGTTTAATTATATTGTGTGGACACAAAATTGATTAATTAAGATTAAGACGTGAAGAAAAAAGAGTCACAATATGTAGTTTTGCTTTCTTGCCAATATATAAAAATACGTGAAAGAAAAAAATTAAAATATTACCATTTAAAAAAATTGTTAATCATGCATATGAAAAGGAATTGGAGAATATGCATGGTTATAAAAAATAAAAAATTATTACTCGATTGTAGAATGAAAAATAATCATATATATATAAAAATAATCATAACAAAAAAATAATTAATACATGTGACTTAAATTTTTATATGTACAATTAATATATATATATATATATAAACAAATATTTAGAATTATTTAACAAAATTAATATATATGTATAGATAAATAAAGAAATTATTATAATTTATAAAAATTACACATACGATGACATTAATAATAAAAAATAAAAAATTATTGAATAATTGTAGGTTCAAAAAAAATTAATCATGATCAAAAAATAATTAATATATACGATTTAAATATATTTACATACAATTAATATATATATATATATATATATATATATAAATTACATAAAGAAGTATTTAAAATTATTTAACAAAATAAATATATTTTAAAAATAAAAAATTATTAACTAAACAATTGAGATATATATATATATATATATATATATATATATAAAATAAATACGAAAATTAGTATGATTTATGAATATTATTACGCATATGATGGTATTAATGGAATAACAAAATTATTGAATGATTATAGGCTAAAAAAATATTTATAATAAAAAATCAAAAAATAATTAATATATATGTATATTTAAATAAGAAAAGATTTAAAATTATTTAAACAAAATAAATGAATATATCCTACAAATAAAAAATCATTGACTAATCGATTAATATATATTGGTAGTATAAATAAAAAATCATTAAATAAAAAAATAATGTGTTTTTAATTTTGGGAGTAAAACGTAAATAATTATAATATAATAATTTATTTAATTATTAATATTTATAATTGTTATTTTAAATCATAAATTTAGAAAAAAAAGTAGATTAACAAAAATGATTAATTACTATATTAGAGTTGATACACATAACACTAGATTAAGAAAAAATAAACGCATAGCATGTTACTTTTTTATTAATCAAATTACTACAATTCAAATTATTTTCAATAAAATAATTTAAAATTATAATTTTAACCTTATTACGTGTATAGTACGAATTATTGAATAATTTATTATCATGTACATGGCACGGATTATTAAATAATTTTTCATGTGTTTTTTTTTCAAAAATAAAAATACTTTTTTTACTTATAATTATTATTCTTTATCAATTCTTTCATTTAAACACTAATATTATTTATTAATTTTTTTATTTTTATTTCTCACATTTATTAAAAAAATTTTCAATATTTTAGGTATTAATTGTTGTTATTTAATTAACTTATTTTAGGTATTTACTTATTAAAATTTTAGATATTAGTTATACCTCAATTACCGTATTAAGACTTTGAACATAATTTAATTTAATTTTGGACAATATCAAAAAATAAATATATATATATATATATATGTGATATTTTAGATATTAATTATTATTATTTATTAACTTATTTTAGGTATTTAATTATTAAAATTCTAGATATTAATTATATTTGGTTTATCGTGTTAAGCCTTTAGACATAATTCCAATTTAATTTTAGACAATGTGAAAAGTAAATATATATATAATATTAAATTAGAAGAGTAGATTTTAACTTTACATAAAATAATATAATAATAGATATAGAGTATAAATAAATTTACTTGACAAATATAATTATTTATAGTGTGATATTTTATTATGATAACATATCTTTATGTATTGATTTCCTATATATAGCAATAATATATATATATATTTCTTTTTAGTTTATTATTTTTCTATTACATGACATATTTATTATTATATTTTAAATTTAGAGTTTTCCTGATCTAACATTACAGTGACAGAATGGCAAAAAAAAAATAAAAAAAAATATGGGAACATTCCAAACAGAATTATCGCTAATCTTTTTTTTAGTTTTCAAATATATTATTTATTTTATTTATTTAGAGTAATAACTAAATTTATTATAACTATAGTAAAATTATCTTTAAATTATTAGTATTATTAGTAAATTTTTAAAATTATTGGCATATTATTAGTATATATAATAAACAGTAAATTTCCTTTCATGTTTAACATTTAAAAAGTTTATAATTTTTATATAGTCTTTATTCTATTTTTTTTCATACCTAATGACTATTGACTACGATCCTATTAATAGTATCACCTAGTAGATTATACGAAGAGAAAATGTGAAAAATAAAGACAAGAATTATAAGGCTATAAAAAGTCTCATTTAAATTTGACAAGAGTAAGACAGTTTACATAGAAATAGTTCTAATAAATGATAAGATTAATTGATTCATTTACTAAATTTTTTCAAGTAATGCTAAGTTCAATTTATAAATAGAGTTTAATTTTGATGCACCGACAGTCTAAAGCGTTTTACACAGTCATGCAATTACATTCGTTCTTTTGGATGACAATTCACGCGATCAATGTGAAAGGTATTTATTTTTATTGATGTGTCATTACGTAATTGGATGCACATATAAAACTACTTTACACTATTAGTGTATCAAAATTAAATTCTTATAAATATTTGTAGTTCATATTTTAAGTTAATTTTATAAGTGCATGCACCATTTCACAAGTAAAAAAAAATTCTTTTTAATAGCTTTGTAAATGCTAATAGCTTTTATATTTAATTTATTTTGTAATACGATAAAATTCATTATTCAATCAAGAATTATTTGACAAAAATATTTGAGAATGAATTGATAGAAAGGAAGGTCTATGTCTTCTCAAATTTTGAGATTGAGAAATCAAGCAGAATATATCTTCTAACTGTACACACGGGCAAAATATCTTTATTTTAAGATGGAGTCACGTATAGTACATACGGTCGATGATCGTAAAATTTCAGATAATCATTTCAATTTGCTTGCCCATGCTGATATATTGAAACAAACAAATGAACGATTCTACTTATTTGGTACGTAATTGATTTATATTAACCCACACAAAATTATTTTCCTTTTTATTTTAAGTTTTACCAAAAAATTGTATAATAGCATCATTTTGTCAATAACAAAAATTTTAACAGTTTATTTATGAAAATATTTGAAATTGTATTGTGACTTTTTTTAAAGGTATATCCTTTTATTAATATACTATTGTTAGTTTTATCGTTTAACATAAAATAAATCAGTGAATTCTCTTTATTTTATACACGTACGAAGTTATAATTTCTTATATTATTCACTCATTTTTTTTAATTTGGTACTTTTAATTCAATTTTTTTTGTTGAGTAAAGTATTATTTTTTGTCCTCAACGTTTGGGATAAATCCTATTTGTATCTCTAACGTTTAAATCGTCCTATTTGTATCTCTAACGTTTGTAAAAGTGATTCAATGTTATCCTACCGTCAATTACACATCATGAACGCTTTAGTTTGAGTTTTAAAAATATCTTCTCGAAGTTAGAATACAAATGTCTAGAATAGAATCGATGATACACTTCAAAAAATAACTCATCAAAAGTTAAAACTAATTTCTACAACATTTACATAATTCACTTTTCTAGGGACATAATTGAATCTAAACACAAATAGTGGGTCTAATATTAAAATCAAACACATTCAAGTGAGCCCTAATTGAGAATGAATACATTCAAGTGAGAATAATTAAAAAATATAATCTAATTTGTTAGTACAATTGATAGTAGGATAACATTGAATCACTTTTATAAACGTTAGGGATACAAATAGGACGATTTAAACATTAGGGGCACAAATAGGACTTACCCCAAACATTGGGGATAAAAATGATACTTTACTCTTTTTTGTTCAATTAGATGTTATTGGATTCTTGACTAGAAAAGAAAACTTATATCAGGATCAAAAATAGAGAGAAGTGCTTAGTACATTGTGATTGATCTTTATGATTTGCAGTATATAAAATTTTAATATGAATATTTCTTTTGGTAATAATTATGTGTTATGGTGCAATTTTTTTTTCTTTATGTATTACTACTTACTCTCTTAATTCTTGCTTTCATTCAAAAATGAGAAAAAAAAGATGTACACTATGAGATCAATTTATAATATAATTACTTAATTATCTATGTGATCACCAAGCAACCGAATACATAATTTATTCTCTAATTTATAAAATTTAACAAAGACATTGATAAAGATATTGGGTTCGTATTTATTTAAATATTTTATTTATTTATGTTGTATTTGTAATTATATTATATCTATTTTTATCAATATATTTTTTTTAAATATCATTAGTGTTAGCACATTATGTATTAAATAAATTAAATGATAGCAACACGTATCTATTTTCTTTTTCAGTCAAGATTCAGTAAAATACAGTAATTTAAACTTGCAATATCAATATATTAATAGTAAAGTGGAGAAAAAAAAGTAATATTATATCAAAGAAATTTTTTAAATGATAATTGTAATTTATGATTGAAATCATAATTTAAATATTTTAAACGAGATAATTTCATTTAGATAATTCATAATTCAAACATAATTTTTATACACTTAATAGCTACATTCGAATTAATACATTTAATATTATATTTAAAAAACACGAACAATGCACATCATATTATTTATTTATTAATTAAATTATTAAAATTTAAATTAATTTTAATAAAATAATTTAAAATTATAATTTCAATTTTATCACGTGCATGACACGGGTTATTGTACTTGTTAATTATATAATGCCACTATTTCTTGCATCTTATCAGATGAGAAAAATCCCTTAAAATCATATAATTTTAGCAGTCCTACTACATATCCAAATTTTTTTGGCAACCAAGTTGGTTTAAACCTAACAAAAGCCAGTTTCATTAGGGAGAGTATGTAGACACGCTCTAACTCCCAGCGGCATCATGTGCTTCTTCTTTGCGTTCCTTCTTCTCTGCATGCAGTTGCAGCATTTTTTCTTTTCTTTTCCTCATCATCTTCTTAGTGATTTTTGTAGCATTATGTATGTTTTTATCTTTGTTTGATTTTTTTTCTTGTTTTTATTCTTGTTAAGAGAGTAAAATAAGAAGAATTATGAGAATGTGGGACAAGAAAAGAAAAAGATGATAACGAAGAAGAAGAATATGATGATAATGAAGAAGAAGAGGAGGATGAGGAATTTCGATTTATTTCATGTGAATTGAAGTGCACTTGGTGTTGTTGTCTTCTTTTTATTATAACTAGGCAACAGAATGTTGATGTAGTGCTTCTGATTTTTTTTTTTTTTGCATGTTTGAGTAATTTGAATGTGTTTTTATCTATTTTTGAGAGATTTTGTTCATGAATTTGTTATAACTAGCCCATAGAAATTTGTTCTAGTGCTTCTGGTGTCATTTTGTGCACGTTTGATTGAGTTACATGTCTTTTTGAACTGACATTCTATGATGCAATTAAGAAATAATAGTGGTGTATTTAGTTTGTATTTTGGTATATTTTATCTGAATTGAAGTGCACTTGGTGTTGTTGTTACCTATTAACCTAATGTTTTATTCTTTAAAAAAAATGATAATAAAAAAAGTTGCTGAGAGGAACACCATAAAAAAGGAAGGATTAAAATATAGGAAATCCTTACTGTAGATTTACATCAAGGGATATAGAAAGTCAATAGATTGTATAATATAAAATGTTAACAATATCTCTTCAATGTTGTTTTAAATTATGTGTACAGTTTTGCGTTAACAAATACATACTTTGTATCTTTGTAAATATTCAATCCAAGTTTTTCATAAAATTTCTTTGCAAGATTAAACTTCTATGAACCTATCAGTACTGTATTAAAATCCTATTAATCTAAATGAATCTAGGTTCACAAAATTGCAAAAAAAAAACCTAACAGCATGCAAGAATCGAAACTCAACCCTAAGACATTGATGCCACAAAAACCTTAATAATATATAACAGAACAGCGACTAAAATAGTTTTTGGAGCAAACCAACTTACTACACCAAGAAAAAACCAACAGCTCCAGCCGGATTCTAGCGAGCTCCAGCAGTGGCGGCTATTGCTGGTGACCACCCAGACGATGGCAATGACGGTAGCAGTGACGGAACGCGACAATGGTGAACGGCTCCTCCATTTGCAATTGTAACGAACCCAATGACAGCGAGAACAGCCGAAGGCGACGATGATGACAACCCAGCAGCAGCAATGGCAGGTCAGCAGTGATAGAGGCACGATGGCCTCTTCCGCTGGCTCTCGCGCATTTCTTCCTCCCTCTATAAACAACGTCAACAGTCTCTCTCTCTCTCTCTCTCTCTCTCTCTCTCTCTCTCTCTCTCTCTCTCTCTCTCTCTCTCTCTCTCTCTCTCCCTCTCCCTCTCTCTCTCCCTCTCCCTCTCCCTCTCCCTCCCTCTCTCTGTTCTGCTTTCCAATGGCAACATCTTACCACCAGCGATAGCGGCGACAACAGCTGGGCGCAGCAACTCTCTCTCGCACGTCTTCTTCTCTCGGCGACATCAACAGCAATGGTAAAGCCCAGTGCCGTAGGCGCGGTCTCCCTCTCCCTTTTCTTCTTCTTTCTCTTCTCCGTCCCCTCACTCTCTCGATCTCTCCATCTCTTTTCTTTCTTCTTTCTTTCCGTGTATGGTTGTGTATGGTGGGGGGTGGCAGCTGCTTGTATGAGTGGAAATGAGGGTATAAGTGTATTGTTAAGGTTAGGATTTGTGGTAGAAATTAGGGTTTATTTTGAAATTTTATGACTAAGGTAGTGTAATAATTTTAATAAAATAAAAGGGTAGATTAATAATTTAAAACTAAATTAAATATAAAAATAATTATTTTTAAAATATTATTTTATTATCAACTTATAAATTTATTTTTAAATAAATACTAATTCAATAGAAATTAGAGATAATCAAATTAATTTTTTTTTAAATCATAAGTAAATATTATAATCTAATTTCTAAAAATCGAAAATCTTACAAAATATTTATTCAAAGTTGACTTCACAGCTTGATTTCGAAAGCTTTGATCCAAATTTTCAAATCAGATAAAAGAGCATTGATCTTGAACGAAAGAAACGCAGAGAACGAAGAGAATATAGAGAAAGAAGAAAAGTGCAGAAAACACAGAGATGGAAGAGAAAATAGAGAGCGCAGAGATGAAAAAAAAGTAGAGAATACAGAAAACGCCGACAAAATTCAAAAAAAAAAAACAAAATCCGCATAAAAAATAAAAAATGAAGTTATATATATTCACGTGTTCAGCCAAAAGTTTGTTAAAGGTAGTAATGTGTGGAAGTGAATTAAGTCAAAGTTATTTCGTTGGACTTGGTTGGTTAAATGACTTGAATATAAAGATTAATTGTAATTTTAATTATATATGTGCACCATCTGTCTCTCTAACATAAAATCTCTTTATTTCTCATATTGGAAATATTTGTTAAAAAAAATTAATCAAAAAAATTCAAAACTTGTCTTATTTAATATTTATTAATTATTACAACAATTAATAAATACTAAATAATATAAATTTTTGACGAATTTTTTTTATCTTCCTAAGATTATCGTTCTCATATTAGCTAATCTCATTATATTGTCACATAATTCTCTAAACTAAAAGAATGAATAAAATTGAGCAACTAAAAATAGAAGCTTCAGCTAAATATATTGATAGTTAATTTTGAAACATGTTGGACAGAATTGATCAAATCAGTAAATTTTATTTAACGTGAATTATTCTATTTCACTGGTTTGAGCTGGAGAGTAATTTATTTAATATATACTTTATACATTTCTCTATTTTTTAAAAAAAATTAAATTTGGGATTTTTTTTAAATGTGCGTTTTGATAATTACATGAAACAACTAAGTATTAACGGAAAAACCTAAATTATTATTGAAAAAATTAAATATAAAAAACGTTATGGAAAAAAACTCGAAGATATAGTAATGAATCGATCCAAATGGAAATAAAATGTAAATTTGTTCAGAGATAAGGAAATCAATAAACACTATTCTAACTTATTATTAGACAGGGGTTTACCGATCGAATTTTTAGTTGATATCTTAATCATGTGTTTCACTAAAAATTCAGTTTAATTCTTAGATTTCCTTGAATCAATGATTGAAAAATCTTTATTCGTGCTTAATTTACACTCAACCAAAAAAAAAAAAAAAAGATGCAACACCAGTCTTTTAACCAGGGCATATTATTTTAGCTAGCATATGGTAAGAAAATTCAACATAAAATCATTATGTGTCGGTTTCGATAATTGCCTTTAAGAGGCAGCATTGTTTTCTGATGTGGATGTCTCAACTTTTCAGACTGAGAGCTGAGGAGAAGAAACCAAGTAAATAAGTAATAATGGAGAACTCTTTTTGAGTTTTTTCCTCAACCGTTTCTACACACATGAAATCAATGAATGAAAGTTCAATTAAAATACTAAATAGTAAATACTACAGTTGCCTCTTGGTGGCGAGAGAGAAAAAGAATGACGCCAAAAGTAATATCCAACATACACAACAAATTAGATTTATTTTGCTATTCGTTTTATGTTTTATACTTTTATTATTCAATTACGTTATGTATACAAAAAAAAATAACTATTAAATTAATTATTAATATAAAATAAATATTAATATATAAAATGTATAATAAAAATAAATTAAACAATTATTTATTTATACATAATATATAAGTAATTTAATATCTGATTTTTGGTTTAGACATATTATTTTTGTTCATTATTATACGAAGTGATATAGATCATTTCAAATAATAATAATAATAATAATAATAATAATAATAATAATAATAATAATAAAACAGCACATATTAATTTTTATATAACATAAAAGTCATTACAAATAATCCATTTTAATATCTTTTCCTCTGTTTAGTGAAATGTTTGCTGAATATGATTATAATAACATTTTAGGTTAATGTATCCTGCATATTAATATACGATTGGTTAAACCATACACTCTATTTAAGTTGGAGTTTATATTCTATTTAATAATTGAAGCGTCATGAAATATCACATAAATAATTATGAGTATAATACATTTGATGTTCTAAGAATATTAAATGATTTCTCAATAAACAAATAATATGTGCATGATGGCTATCCATACATAAAGTTGTAGTGAGCAGTGAGAGAAAGGAAATGCCTACAAGGTTATAACATTCCCATGAAAGTGAAAGCTTACGTTAATAAAACCTTTGACATAAATGTCCACTGAAATTTATGAGTAAAAAGTACAAATTAAAACTTGATCCCTCAACTAAATCTAATAAGTTGGACACCACATGTTGATGATGTAAAAAGGTGTCATTTATTAATAATTAATTAATATAACAACGATGAAGAGAAGAATAAAGAGTTCCCTACCCTGCAAGAATCTTTCTTTTACCCTTTTCCTTCTGAAGCTAAGCTATGGCTACACCCTTTAGCCATTTCTTTCGTACACAAAAATAAAATTAAAAAAAAGAAAAAAGAAGAAAAGAATAGAATTAGAAGGTGGAAAAGCATTTTTCAAAGAAGAAAAGAAGTTAGACAATGGAGGAAATATCAAATATGTGTCAGTTCATGTGTGAGTGGGAATGATGGAGTTTCAACTTGTGAAAGAGAACAGTGTATGAGCTTTTGACTCTTGGTTATTTCATTTTCCTTCTTCTTCTTCTTGTACCTCTGGACAGAAAAAAAGTGAAAAACTGACACCTGGGAACAGTGGTTTTATTTGCTTCAGTGATAAACTGAATGTATGGTTCAGAAAGTTTTGGATTTTGCTCTCTTTGGTGGCCTCTAATTCATAAAGGTATTAAGTTTTTTTGTTTTCTTCCCTCTGTTTTTTTTTCTGGTTTAATGTAAACTTTGAACAAAAAATTGGGTATGGATTTTTGATGTTTTGTGATGGATATATATCTGAAACTAAATAATCAGATTTGCTTGGTTTTATTTGAAGCATAAAAAAGAGACAATGATAAAAATTTACAATATTCATTTGTTTATTCATTCAACATTGAGTTAACAGCTAAGTTTCCTTAGGCGTTTGGCCCTTATTCTTTGTTTGTTTGTTTGTTTGTTTTTTCTTTTCCTTCAATTTTTTTATTGATTGTACTTGAATGATGAATTTCTAAGACATCATCAACCTTGACGAATTAGGACTATGTATTTACTCCAATTTTGAGTTCACATAATTCCCTGAATTCTCATGCATGGTTAGTTTAATTCAATATCCTCTTTAGTCTTACCAACGTTTTCATGTCAAATTTGAAAATTTAATTGCAGGGATTCTGTTTGAGATATTGCTCAAAAGAACTTGTTGAAAATAGAACACTGAACATTGAACTTGGTTCTGCATAATTGTATAATGGCAAATAGAACTCATCATCCTTCAGTGTTTCTGGTTGTGATTACAATTTTACTTTCCATCTATCAATCCGAGCAACGGCAATCACAGCAATCTCTGATCCTCTTAAGAATTCAACAGATATTGAACTTTCCTGTTGAATCAAGCAATTGGAACAATAACCACTTAGATTTTTGCAAGGGAGATTCAAATTCTTCTTCTCTCACTGTGGTATGCTATGAAGGAAACATAACACAGCTTCATATAATTGGTGACAGAACTTCACCACTTGCCAAGAATTTCTCAATGGATTCCTTTGTCAAAACCTTGACAAGGCTTCCAAGTTTGAAGGTCCTCACACTGGCCTCTCTTGGTTTGTGGGGTTCCTTGCCTGACAAGATTGCGCGGCTGCAGTCATTGGAAATCGTTAATGTTAGTTCCAATTTTCTGTATGGTGCCCTGCCTCGAGAGGTTTCATCGCTGTCGAATCTCCAAACACTCATTCTTGATAATAATTTGTTTTCCGGCCGGCTTCCAAATTGGCTTGACTCACTTTCAACCTTAAGAGTGTTAAGTTTGAAGAACAATGTATTCAATGGATCGCTTCCAAATTCTCTTGGTAGCTTGGAGAATTTGAGGATTCTTTCACTTTCACATAACCACTTTTTCGGGCTAGTACCTGATTTGAGCCAATTGACAAATCTTCAGGTGTTGGAACTGGATGATAATGCTTTTGGACCGCAGTTTCCTCGGCTTGGTAACAAATTGGTTACTTTAGTCCTAAGGAACAATAGTTTCAGGACTGGAATCCCTGCTGGATTAAGCTCATATTTTCAGCTTGAACAATTCGATATTTCATCAAACACATTCGTGGGGCCATTCCAGCCATCATTGCTGTCTCTTCCTTCCATTACCTATCTGAACATTTCTGGAAACAGATTAACAGGGAAGCTTTTTGAGAATCTGTCTTGCAATACTCAACTTGAAGTGGTGGATTTATCTTCGAATCTTTTGACAGGTAGCGTACCGAAATGCTTGATCTCGAATTTCAGTAATAGGACTATACTATATGCTAGAAATTGTTTAGAAACAAGGAATCAGATTCAGCAGCCGGCGCCGTTTTGCCACACGGAAGCTTTAGCCGTTGGGATATTACCTGACATAAAAAAGAAGCACAAAGAAAAAGTTTCTAAGGTAGTTATCTCCCTTGGCATAGTAGGTGGAACTCTTGCAGGAGTAGCACTTGCTTTGTTGACTTTCTTTCTTGTTAGAAGAGGAAATTCTAGAAGAAGAATGAAGAATCCTCCAACAAGGTTTATATCAGAAAATGCAGCTTCTGGATACACCTCTAAGTTGCTCTCTGAAGCAAGTAAAGCTCCCTCTCTATGAATGCATTTCTCTTTCTCTTTTCATATTAAAGATAGATGACAAACATTTTCTTTCCTCTTGTGATTAAAGGATATATATCGCAAACAAAGAAGTTTGGCACGGTAGGCCTACCAAGTTATCGAAGTTTTTCATTGGAAGAGATCGAGGCAGCTACAAACTACTTCGACACGGCTTCTTTAATGAGTGAAGATTCTTATGGCAAGGTATGCTCCTTTCAAGTGCTAACTTCAATGAAATATTTTGACTTTGAATGCTGTTATATGAAAATGTAAGGTTATGACAAAGTGATTATGCGATGAATCTCTTCACAAAAGAGCAAATGAAGCATTATCTAGAATGAATGAATATGTTGTATCTTTCAAATAACTCAACAGATCAATTTTTCATGACATATACTCTAAGGAGTTCTAGTGTGTTATCTTTTGTTGTTATGCTATGCAGCCTTTATCAGGAAAACTATTTGATCAGAAAGATTCAACTACTTCTCACCATTGAGAATGAAGTAGTTTGTTTCATTCTAAAATAATGTGTTCTTATTTTGTGTCTCAGATGTACAGAGGTCAGCTGAAGAACGATTCACTCGTCGCCATAAGATGCATAAAACTGAAAAAGAGGTACAGCACGCAGAACTTCGCACACCACATAGAGTTGATATCGAAACTTAGGCACCGGCATCTAGTCAGTGCTCTTGGACACTGCTTTGAATGTTCTCTAGAAGATTCAAGTGTCAGCAAAATATTTCTTGTCTTTGAATACATACCGAATGGCACACTCAGGAGCTGGATATCTGGTAATTAATTCACATAAATAATGGATCTCCATAGATGAATTAATGAAGTTCTTAAATTGAACTTAAGGAAGCAATGCAATTAGTAATACAATCTTGATATTCTACATAGATGGTGACACAATGAAATCAATGAGTTGGATCCAGCGCTTAGGAGCCGTGACCGGAATAGCAAAGGGAGTTCAATTTTTGCATACAGGGATTGTCCCCGGTGTATATTCGAATAATATCAACGCCGAAGATGTTCTACTGGATCAGAATCTTGTTGCGAAAATCTGCAGTTATAACCTGCCTTTGTTATCTAACATAGGAAAGGTAAGAAGAACATAATTATGAATCATGCTGTCTTTTATTTTCCTCTAAAAACAAATATTTTGGTTTGTACTTATTCACAGATTCAGCATGGAAGTTCTTCCAGCGGATCGAAAAATTCTAGCATGAAAAAAAGGTGAGTGATAGAAAAACATAATACATCTGTGCAATTTTATTTTATCTTTTTTTTTTTTCACCCTAAATGATTTTGGATGTATTGTAGTGTAAATTATGAAGATAAGTCTGATATATATCACCTTGGAGTTATTCTACTAGAACTTATTCTTGGAAGGGCAATAATATTAAGCAAGGATGCAGATGCTTTTAAGGAACTGGTAATAACAGTACACAGTCTTTGATTTCTCTTTCAATGTACCAATTTGCAGATATTTAAGATCTTATTATTATATCCAATAGAAAAAGACTTTTACATAGACTTGGTTTTACAGTGAATACTAATGCGTTTCAAATGCAGCACTCTTTAAACTCTAAATCCTAAAACGTTAAATCCTAAATTTTTAAACTCTAACCATTAAAAGAAAAGTGAGTAATCCGGTACCATTAGATGTAATCTCATAGCACTCCTCATTTTTTTATCCATAGCATTTCAATGTAAACCTTTTGCACCTGCTTCTGTTAATTATAACTTTTTTATACGGCAGTTACAAGCAACCATAGTGGCTGACGAGGAAGCTCGAAGAAGCATCATCGATCCTGCAATTCGCAAGGAATGCCTGGATCAATCATTGAAGACAATGATGGAGATATGCGTGCGGTGCCTCACTAAAGAACCGGCAGAGAGGCCATCCATAGAAGATGTGTTGTGGAACTTGCAATTTGCAGCTCAGGTACAGGATGCATGGAGAGGCGACTCTCAAAGCAGTGAGGGAGGCTCACCACCTGCCTTATCACCTCTTCAATCTAGAAGAGTTTCCTTCCATTAGTGTTAAATGAAACCTTTTATGGTGGTAATATTTTTTTTTTCTACAAGCCTAAAAGGTTAGAGTGGTTATAGAATGTGAGCTTCATAGTTTATAGCATCAGAATAGTGTATGTTCCTCATGTTGTAACTTCTTAAACCTTCATACTTCTAAGCTTTTAATGAAAAACTAAATATTGTCAATTGTTGTTTGAAGCAAATGAAAGATTAGAAAAATGCATAAAGCAGTACATCAATATGTCCCTGGAATGGAGAGGAAGGTCAAAGACGTCAAAGTATAAACAGTGTTGCATAGGTAGTATAGATACGAGTATGGGATACAAATTTTGGAAAAGGAAAAAGACATATGATGCTATAGCCGTATAGTTCGGAAGCGTATATATTATTATATTATATGGAAGAGAAATGTTATTCATCCTTTAACAATGGTGTTATATTTTTTTTCTTCATTTAAAAAAACAATTATGTTTATTCGTTTTATTTGTTCATTTTCTCTCTCTCGATATACGGGTGCTTCATTCCTGAATAAAAAAAGAGAAAAATATTAAAAACGCGATAAGTGGTGGCCTCAAACTAATATATATACAGTTTGATGAAACAGAAAACTTAATAATATATAAGGTTAAGTAATTTTTTTCGTCTCTAAGATTTGCGATAAAAATCAAAATCGTCTTCGACTTTTTTTTATTAAAATTATTTTTAACATTATAAAATATTATAAAATCGTCATTTTTTATTTCAATTATATTTGTTGACCAAATTACCCTTAATTATTAATAAAAATAATATTAAAAAAAAAAGCAAAATCCCACTCTACCTCACTCCTCAGCATCTCTTCGCTCTCTTCCCCCCTTTTTCTCCCAATTCCCTTCCTCCTACTGTCTGAGTCTATTCAAATTGCCACTCACCCACCTTAAATCCCATCCCACCACCATCATCAGTTTTCAAAAAAAAAATTAAACCCCATCCCACCATCATCATCAGTTCCCAATAACCATCCTTCATTAACATCCTCTCAGTTCTCTCACCTACATAGCTGCGCCGTTGCCTCTCAACCGGCGCCGAAGAACTTTTATCCGCAGCAAACCGCCGCCTATCAATTTGCCGGCAACGACAACCACATCTACCACGAAGGGAGCCCCATCATTACCCCTCACAACCCCCACCCCTTGCCTTCCGTTCCTCCGATGAAGTAATTGTCAGTGTCTCCTCACCGCAAAAGATGACGTAAACAACTATGCGAAAGTAGCCTGTCTCTGCGTGACAGTGTAGTCCCAGGTGACGAAGTTGATGCAGGTTTTCTAGAAGAGCCAACCTGTGTCGGACCCGTATCCGTGGGTCATGAAGACGGTGGCTTTGATTTTGTTAGGTTGAAGACGGTGAGATTATGGACTATGGGAAGTTTATCAAGAAGGCACAAACTCATGGGTTTAAGGTTGTTATGGTCACTGATCTCTTGGCACCGACTGTGTTGAAGCCTCCTGGTGAGTTGGGGGCAGATATTATTGTTGGCTTGACTCAGAAGTTTGGTGTTCCGATGGGCTATGGAGGGCTTGTTCGTTGTGTTCCTTTTTTTAACTATTAATTGAAATTAATAATGAGGGATTTTTTTAACTATTAGTTGGAGGGCTTTTTTCTGTCTTTTCTTCTCTTGCTGCTATTGATAGTGTTGGTGGATTGTGAGAAGGAGTCTGTGGATTGCATCTGGTGGTAAGAGAGTGACAGTGGAATGAAGGTAGACACGTAGGTAATTGAGTACATGTGGTGGTGGGTGGGTGAGGTTCAGTAGTTCACTTGTGAATGAATGAGGTTGAACGGTAGTGGATAATGAAGATGATGAAGGAATGGAGATGAAATGGAGGTGAAGGATAATGATGGTGAAAATTGGAAACTGGTGGTGGTGGTGGTGGTGGTGGTGGTGGTGGTGGTGGTGGTGGTGGTGGTGGTGGTGGTGGTGGTGGTGGTGGTGGTGGTGGTGGTGGTGGTGGTGGTGGTGGTTGGGGTGGGGTTTTGCTTTTTTTTAATATTATTTTTATTAATAAATAAGAGCAATTTGGTCAAAAAATATAATTGAAGTAGAAAAAGATGATTTTATATCATTTTGTAATGTTAGAGATGATTTTAATAAGAAAAAAGGTCGAGAACGATTTTTATTTTCACCTCAAACCTTAGGGACGAAAAAAGTACTTAATCCTAATATATATAATCTCACAACACATCCAAAATAATATCATACTAAACAAAATACCATCTAAACACATCCAATATATGTACAAGCTCATCCAAAAATAAAAATTCTTTCTCTAAACACAATATAATGTACATACATTGGTTCGATATATAGTAAATTGATAAAATCAAAAGGCTGAATAATACATGTAGCCTCAATCCTTTACAACACATTCAAAATAATAAATAACAACACATTCAAAATAACAAATAACAAACATAATACTTTCTAAATACATCTAAAAATCAGTATAGTTGAATATCACATACATATCCAAATTGAGAACAAATAACTAAACAATCAAGAGAAATTTTTTTATCTATTTTCAAGATACATCCAAAATTGTTTAGAGGTAAAGCAAATAAAATCATTAAACAATAAAAAGACTGGGAGAGAAGGAAGAACTATAGTAATCGATTCCAAGAAAATATGGTGGAGCAAGGGGTTTCAATCAGTGAATCTTACAGGGAAAGAGGGAAACAGATGTGCTGCTAATGGTGTGAGTGTTGGTGGATCCCAACTAAGTGCGGCCCACATGTTAAAAACAAAAGAAAAAATATAAAAGAAGTGGCATATAGCCATGGTAAGAGAGAGAGATTAGAAGACTCTCTTCTTTGAAAAGAAAAAAGAAAAGTAAGGGAGAGAAGGGTTTTCGGCGTCAAAGAGAAAAAGAAAATTGGGAGAAAAGAGCATTGCCATTTTGGTTCGATTAAACAGGTAAACTCGCTCTATTTCTTATGAAATTTTAGTATATTATTCTTAGTGTAGAGATAAACATTAAGATATAACTTGCTAGTTGCATTGCCTTCTCTTTTGTCTGATTTGAGATATCCACTTTGTGAAGGGTTTATGTTGATTCAATCAGTTTTGATGATGTATTTTTTTGATTGTTGAGATGCCTTAGTGCCACTAGGAAGACTGTTTGTGTACCCATTATTCTGATAGTGGAAGATTTTAGTGGACTAGGTCCCGTGGGATTTTTTGTCCCTCTTTTGGGGATTTTCCCACGATAAAATTCTGGTGTTTGATTATTTACTTTTTGCCATTATATTTACTTCTTGGAGTATCTTTGGTATTTCCTATTTAATCGCATAAGTTATGGAAAAATTATTTTGGTGCTTCTGCTGTTAGACAGATTCTTATTGAACTTCAGTTTTCCCAACAAAGTGGTATCTAGAGCCTTTGGTTGTTTATCTCTGTGCTGATAAAATAGAGAAAAATATTCATGAGCTAAATATGGTCAAATTGAATTCTCAAAATTATTCAATATGGAAAACCCTTATGGAAGATATATTGTATAGCAAGGACTTGTATGATCCTGTGGAGGGGAATAAATCCAAAGGTACCAAATCTGATGCTGAATGGAAGAACTGAATCGAAAGACAGTTGCTTTGATTAGGCAATGGCTTGTTCTTAACGTGTATCCATATGTTGATACCAAAATGAATGCCAAGAAGATGTGGAAGGAAGGAGTTATATGAGAGAAAGAATGTGCAAAACAAAGCATTCTTGATTAGGAAGCTTGTCAATATGAAGTATATTGAAGGTAAATCAATGCCGGAGCACTTGAGCACTTTTCAGGAGATGGTGAACCAACTGACAAATAATGAAATCACTTTGAATGATGAGTTGCAAGTCTTATTGTTGTTGAGCTCTTTGCCTGAAAGTTGGAAAGTTATGGTTATGACACTGACTAACTCTGCTCCAAAAAGAAAGTTGCCATTAACAATGGTTAAAGAGATCATGTTGTATGAAGAAGCCAGAAGAAGAGAGCGAGGTTTGACTAATGCCTCCTCCCAGTCAGAAGCACTTGTTTCAGAGTCATGGGGAAGAAGTCAAAGTATAAAACCTCACAGTTCTGATAAGTCAGAGAGTCGAAGCAAGTCAAGAGTAAAGTACAAGCCAAGAAAGGAGTTCATTTGTCTCCATTGTAGGGCAAGTCGGGGCATATCAAGAGGTATTGTAGGTTCTTGAAAAGAGAACAATCAAGGAAAAAAAATAAAGACAAAGGTAAAGATAGTGATAAAAAAACTGCTGTTATTGTTTATGAAGATGTTCTTATCACATATGATGAAAATTATGTGAATCTTATCTGTGATGATTCCACTTGGATTATGGACTCTGGTGCCTCATGTCACGTCACTCCAAAGAGTGAATTTTTCACTTTTTATATTGCTGAAAATTTTGGCAAGATCAAATTGGGAGATAAAAGAGTGTGTGATATCATTGGTATGGGTGATATGTGACTTAAAACCAACATGGGATGCAAGTTGCAGTTGAAGAATGTTAGGTGGTGCACGAAATTGCAATCACACTTTTGCAACTCCGCACAACTAACCAGCAAGTGCACTGGGTCGTCCAAGTAATACCTTGCGTGAGCAAGGGTCGATCCCACGGAGATTGTCGGCTTGAAGCAAGCTATGGTTATCTTGTAAATCTTAGTCAGGATATCAGAAATTATCAAGATTGATTGTGAAAAGCAAAAGAACATGAAATGGTTACTTGTTTTGCAGTAATGGAGAATAGGTTGAGGTTTTGGAGATGCTCCATCTTCTGAATCTCTGCTTTCCTACTGTCCCCTTCATCAAACACGCAAGGCTCCTTCCATGGCAAGCTGTATGTAGGGTTTCACCGTTGTCAATGGCTACCTCCCATCCTCTCAGTGAAAATGTTCCTATGCTCTGTCACAGCATGGCTAATCATCTGTCGGTTCTCGGTCAGGCCGGAATAGAATCCAGTGATTCTTTTGCGTCTGTCACTAACGCCCCGCCTGCTAGGAGTTTGAAGCACGTCACAGTCATCCAATCATTGAATCCTACTCAGAATACCACAGACAAGGTTTAGACCTTCCGGATTCTCTTGAATGCCGCCATCAGTTCTAGCTTATACCACGAAGATTCCGGTTAAAGAATCCAAGAGATAACTACTTAATCTAAGGTAGAACGGAGGTGGTTGTCAGGCACACGTTCATAGTTGAGAATGATGATGATTGTCACGGATCATCACATTCATCCGGGTTAAGAACAAGTGTTATCTTAGAATGGAAGCAAGCATGATTGAATGAGAAACAGTAGTAATTGCATTAATCCATCAAGACACAGCAGAGCTCCTCACCCCCAACCATGGGGTTTAGAGACTCATGCCATGGAAAGTACACAAAGAAAGGTGTAAAGTGTCATGAGGTACAGATACAATGTCAAAAGATCCTATTAATAGTAAACTAGTAGCCTAGGGTATACAGAGATGAGTAAATGACTTAAAAATCCACTTCCGGGCCCACTTGGTGTGTGCTTGGGTTGAGCAATGAAGCATTTTCGTGTAGAGACCTTTTCTGGAGTTAAACGCCAGCTTTCATGCCAGTTTGGGCGTTTAACTCCAAGTTTTATGCCAGTTCCAGCGTTAAACGCTGGAATTTCTGAGGCTGATTTGCCACGCCGGTTTGGGCCATCAAATCTTGGGCAAAGTATGAACTATCATATATTTCTGGAAAGCCCAGGATGTCTACTTTCCAACGCCGTTGAGAGCACGCCAATTGGGCTTCTGTAGCTCCAGAAAATCCACTTCGAGTGCAGGGAGGTCAGAATCCAACAGCATCTGTAGTCCTTTTCAGTCTCAGAATCAGATTTTTGCTCAGAACCCTCAATTTCAGCCAGAAAATACCTGAAATCACAGAAAAACACACAAACTCATAGTAAAGTCCAGAAAAGTGAATTTTAGCTAAAAACTAATAAAAATATACTAAAAACTAACTAAATCATACTAAAAACATACTAAAAACAATGCCAAAAAGCGTATAAATTATCCGATCATCATTAGGCATACGCCAGATATGCAGTTCAATCTTCTTTCAATAAAGGCATTGGATCAAGAGGGGTATTGCACTTCTTTTGGTAGTAGAAAATGCAAGATTATTACCAAAGAGGCTCTCATTGTTGCTAAAAAAGATAATAGTCTCACTACTCTCTACTGGTTGCAAGCAAAGTTATACAAAGAAGACGTGAATATAGCTGACGATTCCTCTTCTGATTTGTGGCATATACGTCTTGGTCACTTGAGAGAGAAAGGACTAAACGTCTTAGCCAAGAAGCAATCACTTCCCGTGAAAGGTACAACTTTAAATACTTGTACTCATTATTTTGTTGGAAAGCATGCTAGAGTATCATTTCATAGTTCTGGATCTCATAGGAGATCACATGTTCTAGATTTAGTTCACACAGATGTTTGCATTATGGATGCTAAGACACTAGGTGGTGCATCATACTTTGTTACTTTTATAGATGATTATTCTCGAAAAGTATGGGCTTTTGTTTTGAAATCTAAAGACCAGGTGCTCGGTATCTTCAAACACTTTCATGCAAGTGTTGAAAGAGAAATAAGAAGAAAATTGAAATGTGTTCGAGTAGATAATGGTGGTGAATACAGGGGTCCATTTGAAGAGTATTGTAAAGGACATGGAATCAAGTTTGAGAAGACGGTTTCTAAGACTCCTCAACATAATGGAGTTGTAGAGAGAATGAATCACACTATCAATGATAGAGTCAGATGTATGCTCTCTCATAAAAAGTTGCTTAAATCCTTTTGGGGGTGAAGCGATGAGGACTGTAGTAGATATGATCAACCTTTCTCCTTCAGTTCCATTAAATGGTGATGTTCTAGAGAAAGTATAGAGAGGAAAAGATGTCTCCTATAGTCACTTGCAAGTGTTCGGCTACAGGGATTTTGTTCACATTCCAAGAGATGAAAGGTCCAAACTTGATAGAAATTCAAAGTAGTATATCTTCATGGGTTATGGTCACAAAGACTTTAGTTACAGATTATGGGATCCGGTGAGTAAGAAAATAATTAGAAGTCGAGATGTGATTTTTCTTGAAGACTTTGAGAAGACAGATAAGCCAACAATAACTATTAGACGTTCTACTGATGATGAACCTGGTCCTTTCACTAGACCTGCTATTGACGGGGGAGATGTACAAGTTGATAATGATGGTGATGATTTGTATGATAAACCTACACCTCAACCTGAGGTGCCAGATATAGAAGTTCCACTAGATGTTGAAGTTTCACCTGAACCACCAGTTGAGCCTGAATTGACAAGATCTACTAAAGAGCATCATCTTTCTCAAAAATACTCTCCTCATGAGTATGTGATGAACACTGAGACTAGAGAGCCAGAGAGCTACCGGGAAGCTATGTCTGATGAGCATAAGGAAGATTGGTTGAAGGCCATGCAAGAATAAATGAAATCCTTGCATGAGAATCATACGTTTGAATTGGTGATGCTACCGAAGGGTAAGAGAGCATTCAAGAATAAATGGATATTCAAATTGAAAGCGAATGAAAATGTCTCACGACTATGGTACAAAGCTCGATTGGTTATGAAAGGTTTTGAGCAAAAGAAAGGTATTGATTTTAAGGAGATTTTTTCTCCAGTTATAAAGATGTCCTCTATTCGAGTTGTTCTTGGATTGGCGGCTAGCTTGAATTTAGAGGTTGAGTAGCTTAATGTGAAGACTGCATTTGTTCACGGTGACATAGATAAATAATTTTTTTGGAGCAATCAGTGGTTTTCGAGGTTAAAGGAAAGGAGCACCTTATATGCAAGTTGAAGAAGAGTTTATATGGGTTAAAGCAAGTACTAAGACAATGGTACACAAAGTTTGATTCCTTCATGGAAGGTCATAGGTATAGTAAGACTTCTTCTGATCATTGTGTGTATGTTAAAAAATTCTCTAATGGTGATTTTATAATTTTCTTGGTTTATGTTGATGACATGTTGATTGTTGGTCATGACAATAAGAAGATTGAAAGTCTTAAGAAAGAGTTGAACAGATCCATTGCTATAAAGGATTTGGGTCTTGCAAAGAAAATTCTTGGTATGAGTATCACTCGTGACAGAAAGAATGGAAAACTGTGATTATCACAGCAGAAGTATATTGAGAAGGTTTTAGAGAGGTTTAGCATGAGTAATTCCAAACCTGTTAGTACTCCACTTGCTAGTCATTTCAAGCTGAGTTCGCGACAATGTCCAACAAGTGAGAAAGAGAAAGCAGAAATGAAGAAGATTCCGTATGCATCTGCAGTTGGCAGTTTGATGTATGCTATAGTTTGCACCAGGCCGGATATTGTTCATGCCGTTGGAGTTGTTAGTCGGTTTCTCTCTAATCCTGGCAAAGAACACTAGCAAGCAGTGAAGTGGATTCTCAGATACCTTAATGGTACTTATAGAGTTTGTTTATGATTTAGAAGCAGTCAACCTGTGTTGGATAGTTATACAGATGCATATATGGTTGGGGATCTTGATTCAAGAAAGTCTACTTCTGGTTATATGATGACTTTTGCAGAGGGAGCTGTGTAGTGGCAATCTTGACTTCAGAAATATGTCGCTTTGTCTATTACAGAGGCATAATACATTGTTGTTGTTGAAGCTTCTAAGGAACTCTTGTGGATGAAGAAATTTCTACAAGAGTTAGGCATCAATCAAGAGAAGTTTGTGTCATTTTGTGACAGTCAGAGTACTATCCATCTTAGCAAGAATCTGACGTTTCATTCCAGATCGAAGCACATAGAGGTGAGGTTTCGTTGGATACGTCAAGCGCTTAAGATGAGGTCATATGCACTTGAGAAGATCCATAATGATGATAATGGTCCAGATATGATGACTAAGAGTTTACCTGCAGTGAAGTTTGATTCCTACAAAGAGAATGCGGGTTTGGTGGAGCAGCCTATCCCCACTTGAGTTGGTGAGGGGAAGATTTGTTGGTGGGTCCCCAACTAAGTGACGCCCACATGTTAAAAACAAAAAGAAAAAAATATAAAAGAAGTGGCATATAGCCACGGTAAGAGAGATAGAGATATGAGAGATTAGAAGACTCTCTTCTTTGAAAAGAAAAAAAGAAAAATAAGGGAGAGAAGGGGTTCGGCATCGAAGAGAAGAAGAAAATTGGGAGAAAAGAGCATTGCCATTTTGATCCGATTAAACAGGTAAACTCGCTCCATTTCTTATGAAATTTTAGTATGTTATTCATGGTGTAGAGATGAGCATTAGGATATAACTTGCTAGTTGTATTGCCTTCTCTTTTGTCTGATTTGAGATAGCCACTTTGTTAAGGGTTTATGTTGATTCCATCAATTTTGATGTTGTATTTTGTTGATTGTTGAGATACCCTAGTGCCACTAGGAAGACTGTTTGTGTACCCATTATTCTGATAGTGGAAGATTTTACTAGACTAAGTCTCGTGGATTTTTTGTCCTTCTTTTGGGGATTTTCCTACGATAAATTTCTGGTGTTTGATTATTTACTTTTTGTCATTATATTTGCTGTTTGGAGTATCTTTGATATTGTCTATTTAATCACAAAGGTTATAGAAAAATTATTTTTGGTGCTTCTATTGTTAGACAAGTTCTTATTGAACTGCAATTTTTCCAACCGTGAGAAGATTAAGGTGGAAGATGGAGACTGGCGTGGCAATAACCGAAGTGAAAGGCGGAGTAGTGATTAAGGATTGGAGGTCACAGCTAATATTTTCGCTAGTGAGAAGGAGGCTACGCAAAAGAAAAACGACTGAGAGGCTACTTGAAGGAGGCATAGCAGAGGTGCTCAGTAATACAACTAGGTATGATGTTTAAAATTTAAAAAGTGTATTAAGAAAATTTTAAGATGTGTTAGTATATTGTACTTGTTTTTTAGATTAAATTTAAATTTTTGAATTTTAGTTTTTTTAAATTTTTATTTTAAATTTTAAAAAAAGAAACATTATATCTATTAAATGTGTGTGTTTGAATTTTTTTAAATTAATGTAATAAAATGCTGATTAAAGGAATAATTTAAAAGATACTTAGTTATAAAGAAATGTTTTTTCATCCTTTAACAATCATCTATTAATCAGGCTTTAAATTTAATTCATTAATTATAATATTTTTTAATAGATTCATATTTCAAGCTTATAGAAAAATAGAACACACTATGTAACTTCTTTTTTCACTAATTGAAGTTGTTATATTTTTTTCTCTCTTTTCATTCAAAAAAGCAGTTACGTTTATTCTTCTTTCATTTGTTCACTTTCTCTTTCTCAATATACGGGTGTTTCATTCCTAAAAAAAAAATATTAAAAACACAATAATTGGTGGCCTCAAACTAATATATACAAATTAATGAAACATAAAGTTTAACAATATATATAACCTTAAAACACATCCAAAATAACATAATACTAAACAAAATACCATCTAAACATATTTAATATTTGTACAAGCTCATCCAAAAATAAAAATCCTTTCTCTAAGCACAACATATTGTACATACATTGCCTGCATACATACATTAGCTCCATATATTATAAATTGATAAGATCAAAAGCTAAATAATATGTGTAGCCTCAACCCTTTACAACGCATTTAAAATAATAAATAACAACACATTTAAAATAACAAATAACAAACACAATACTTTCTATACACATCTAAAAATCAACATAGTTAAATATCACATACACATCTAAATTGAGAAAATATTTTTATTTATTTTCAAGACACATCTAAAACTATTTAGAGGTAAAGTAAATCAAATCATTAAACAATAATAGGGATGGGAGAGGAAGAAGAACTGTAGTAACCGATTCTAAAAAATTATAGTGGAGCGAGGTGGGTTTCAATCAACGAATATTACCGGCACAGAGGAGAGCACATGTGTCGCTAATAGTGAAAAGGTTAAGGAGGAAGATGGAGACCAGCGTGGCAGCAACTGCAGTGAGAGGCTGAGCAGTGATTAAGCATTGGAGGTTGCTGCTAATATTTTTGCTAGTGGAGAAGAGGCTGCGCGAAAGAAAAGCAACTGGGAGGTAGCTTGAAGGAGGCATAGTAAAAGTGCTCAACAATACAACTAGGTATGACGTTTAAAAATTAAAAGTGTATTGAAAAAATTTGTGGATGTGTTAGTATATTTTACCTGTTTTTTAAATTTAACTTAAATTTTTTAATTTTAGTTTTTTAAAATTTGTATTTTGAATTTTTAAAAAGAAACATTATATTTATTGAAAATGTTTGTTTGATTTTTTTATAAATGAATGTAATAAAAGACTAATTAAAAGAATAATTTAAAAAATACTTAATTATACTGTATATAAAATTGAGTTTAGCTAAACAAATTTGTCATTATTGATCGAGGTATGAAAAGATTATAAAAATTTTAACATGACAACTCATATTTAAGTATCTAAAAAAAAGTGTAAAATGAATATATGATAAATCAATATTGACAAAATACAAAAGGATAATAAAAAAAGTTGATATATTTAAAAAGTTAAAGTATATCTGACTGTCAAATCAATGTTTTAATCCATTTGAAATCTGAGGAAATACTACCTTATACATATTAGAAGCAACAAAAAAAAAGTAAAAGAAATAACTTGAATTAAAGTCAAATATATGTTACAAATTTTAACCAATATTAATGAATATGAAACTTTTAAGAATTAAAAACCTAGTAAACAAAACGTAAGTTCCCCACTGCCATTATATTCTTAAGTATTAAAAATAAGTGGATCAGATACTCTAACGAGTATTTCATAATTTTTTTATTATTTTCATGTGAAAAATATTTTATTGATCATTAAAAATAAATTGAAAAGTTTAATTTTGATATATTATAAAAATATTATTTTTATTTTAAGTGTAGCTAAACAAATAAATTATAGAATAAAGTAACAATTAGGTCTCTGAAAATTTTGACTTTGGACAAATTAGTCTTTAAAGAAAATAAAGTATCAATTCAGTCCTCCAAGATAGTGAACAGTGGACATATGATGTTTTTTTTATCAATTTATCAACTAAAAATTAATAGTGATGCTTATATGTAATGTTAAATTTTCTGACATGTCTATCTATGAAAGATAGTCAAGTAGATAGATAACAACTTTTGGAGCGAAACTTCACTTATTTTAATAAGATTTGTGATAAATAGAGAACAATTGATAAAGAATATATGAAAACTCAAAAGATAATAAATACTTCACTGTCTAAAAAACTATATCGTTTTCCTGCTCATGTGATAATAATGAGACATGCACTACTGTAAATAACGAAATACATTGACAATTCAGTTTCACTTCGTACTATTTATTGACAGAAGGACATACATATCCACCGTTTGCTATCTTAGAGGACCAAATTTGTACTTTTTTTTTTCAAAGACAAATTAGTCCAAGGTCAACATCTTCGAATATCTAATTGTCACTTTACTCTAAATTATATTTTTTAACAAAAGATATTCATGAAAAGATATTTTTGACATCTTTATTGAAATAGGCATTTTAAAAATATTATATCTTGCTTCCCTTTCGGAACTTGGCCGGTATGATACTCTGCTACTCGCTTTTCCTTCATTTTGCTGCTGCCTATGGTCGTAGTTATTTTTACAAGTTTTTTCTAAAATTTCAACCCACCTATGTTGCTGATCAGCTTAACATTATTAGTTGCATCATCCTAATCCTTAAAAATATCCACAGGTGTACCTACTATCTCTGCTCAAAGCCAAGCCTCCAACTCCCTCTATTTTTCTACGAACTTTGTAGGTTCGGCTCTAGAGGGATCCCAATTTTTATCATCATGTCCAATATGTCTAAATATGTAGCAAAAAATAGACAATTTTTCACACTTAAAATCAATTATCTCTCTGTGTCTATTGTGTTTATTACCCAAAAATATTTCATTTTCGTTCCATGATAGTTGTTTTATAATGTTTTGAAAGGTTTTAAATTTGTAGAATGACCTCTATAAAAGCAAACCTAAAGGGAGAGAAAAATTTAAATGGATTCCTCCCTACTTCTTGATACTAATTAGGTTGAGAAAGCCAGGAAGTATAGAGATTAGATAAATGACAATCTCGCTAAGTAATTAGTACGAATCCTGCCAACTTCTGCTAACTCTTATTGGACTGAATCAAATCCCACTAACCTAAAAAAAATCCCAACCTAAACCCAAACCTAAGCAGCTGCATCGTACTCCTCTCTCCCTCTCCTCTCCCATCTCACTTACGGTACCCACAACCCTAGGCAGTTGCGCCACCGCCTCTTACCGGTGCCGGCAAGCATCCACCCGCGACAAGATGCTGGAGACAATAACCAGAACCATCACCGAAGAAAGCCTTGTGCGCCGTCAACCTCCGTACAACCGCACCGGTAGCCACGACCCGAGCATCCATCTGCTACAAGACGCTGGCGATGACAACCCAAGTCACCACACAAGAAAAATGACGAAGCCATCAGCCGCAACTCCTCTCCATTGAAGACAACGTTACTCACCCTGCGAACCATCCCCAGTGGTCCGTTACTACGCTGCACACCAATACGTTGGCACACCAGCCCTAAGCCAGTCCCACTATTGCCTATATTCAGTCATCACTGTTGACTACAACAACAACATTCAGAAGGTAACGTGCTGGTTCTTCCATTCCTAGTTTTTTTTAATGTTTATGTCAGATGGAGCAATAGATTGTCTTATCCTGATGAATTTACAAATATTTGTTTCTGATTAGATAAATGTTTCTTTTTATTTTAAATGAATGTTTCTTTATACTTTAAATGGATATTTTTCTTCTTGCCATTTTTATTGAATTTCTCAATTGCTTGAACTTTATTTTTGGTTGTTACTTTGCTGCAGAATTGGATGTTTCTTCGCATAGAATTTCACATGTTTCTTCCTATGTTAATGTTTTTTCTCAATATTTTTTAATCATGAGTTTCTCATAAATCCATGATTCACAAAAAACTTTAGCTTAATTGTTACTGGATAAGTGTTTGTTTGGATTAACTTACCTAAATTAAGAAATTAAAATACTTTGTCGAGTTACTGTATCTTTTTATTTTTAATTATTAGATGTTTCTTTTCTGTATTAATAGATGTTTTTTTTGCTAATGGTAGTGGATATGTATTGCACTGATATATAAAGCTAAAAATTAAATAAAAGATTTAATTTATTATCAATACATAAATGCGATGATTTAATTTTTTTTTTGAAATAAAAAGCTCAACACAACAAGGTGGAACATCAACGTCTCAACAGAAAAGTATTAATATAAACAGATAAAATAAACTAATTCCTAACCATCTTCGACCAAAGCCATCAACAATCCAAAAGATCAAATATTACTCCACTATTTGCAACTCTTAATCGACCTGTTAAATACTCCTGCAACACCTGATTCTTAATTCCTGAAAATTCTGTCATTTCTTTTCAACCAAGTGCTTCAAATGATAACAATGAAATCAAACTCACTAATATTCTATTAATTTAACTGCACGATTGACCTCTAAACTATGTAAACTTACGGTCATTCAGTTCTATATCCACCAGTTTGATAATGCTGTTAATATTTGTTTATTAGTTTCTTATAAATATGATACATAAAATTTAGCTTAATTGTTACCGAATAACTCTTTGTTTGTGTTGACTTATTTGAGTTAGGACAATATTTTCTTGAGTCAATGTATATTTCTATTTTTATTTACTGGATGTTTCTTTTTCATGACATTGATTAGAAACGAAGAGCATGTAGAAGAAATAAAGAGGATGGATTTTTTTGGAGAACACTAACTTAAAGCACACAAAGAAATAGTTGAAAGCTTGGAGCAACAAGAGAGGGAACTACTTGCACTAAGTATGAGAAGTTGGAAGAGGAGATGAAGGAAGTTATGACTACCTTGGTCTCTCAAGCAAGTCAGATAGAGGAATTGAAATTCCATCTTAGAATATGTGATCAAGAGGTTGCTACCATCGAGAGTGCACTATACTAGTTGTTGAGGAAATGAAGATTGATTTGAGGAAGAAGATTGAATAAGCAACACTTATTGATGCTAAACTTAAATAAAAAACTCAACTTTTGTTTTTATACATATGTTTATTTCAATCGAATCTTGATGATCACTTTCGGAGATTTGGGTTATTTTAATTAAATATTCATTTTAGTTGTACAACTCATTGAGAATTTGTTAGATTCTTATTTTAAATGTCAAAGAACCTAGTTTGTTCTTCAATAAACTTTTTAAGTTTATATGAATATAAACATAATTTTTTCAAGCTCTTCAATTTTTATGTAGACATATTTGCATCAATGTAAGTTCAATTATTTATCATCTATTTGGTTATAGTGATCTTGTAACTATAAATTTGTCATCATGCTAAGATGCAATGAAAGAAATCATAATATGCATTTAGGTTATCCATACAATTTACCATACAATTTGCATGATTGTGAAATTAGGAATTCATCATGACAAAAAAATTTACAAAAACTTTATATTTTGTTAGAGGGAGTAAAACTGTAACACCCTAATATTCAAATCCTTATGCTCGAGTCATAAGTCAATGATATTACGGTGGTACGACTCTCAGGTGGATTTTTAATATATAAATATAGGTAATTTCGAAAAGAATATTAATCGAGAAGCCTAAAAAGAGTAGAAATAAAATCGCAAAGACGTATCACTCACGTTCCGACAATGAAAAGATAAAACGTGAAGCCGAAAGCGATAAACGGACAAGACATAAAGGAGATTAAGAGACAGATAACAGATAGATATATATAACGTAAGTAATAGCCACTAGTCGCGACCCGCGAAGTTTAGGCCGGCTAGGGTACAGTATGAAAGTAGTTGACAACAATATATCCTAATCTCTCCCAAAGGAAACATGAGAGCCTCTATAGGCAAGTTCCAAAAGAGTTCAATACATAATATAATCTTTTCAGAACAAAGATGGAGAGATTCTAATCAAAGCACAAAGTAGAGGAAATAAATATCTTCGCCGTCTCTCAGACGAACCGCAGCTCACTTCTGAGCACCTGAACCTGTATCTGAAAAACAAGAGATATATACGGAATGAGAACCCCGGGCCCATGGGTTCCCAGTACGGTAAAAGTGCCAAATAAATCCAATGCACAGCAATAAAAACTCACTAAGCATCCTAAACTCCTTTTCACCAAATATCCAGCCTAGATTCTCACTAATCCATAAATAGGCATCTGACGTAAGGGGATGCTAAATCTAGTTCATATTACACATGTTTTCCCAATCCGCTGATTCTTTCACGAATCAGACTCAGAATCATAAGCAAAACCATTACCAGTTGTTCTGCCTCAGCAACTCTATATCAATACATCATACCATTGCCTGGAGCCAGTGAAATCACATCACTACGTCCACCAAGGGGGCTCAAATGATCTCATTCAAAAATCATCATCATTATGCAATCGCATTATCAATTCATCTCATCAAGAACAGCCCCCAACATCCACCAACACCATCATGAGGGATCTCTCAGTTGTACAAACACAAGCAATACAGTCAAGTAATACACAAATAAGGTACAAGTAGAACAAGTAGCATGTAATCAGGTAACATAGCATATATGATATAGAAATCCAAAACAAATAGGCAAACCCAAACAATTCAAACATATGCAAATGATGTATGCCTGCCCTATGGCTGATGATATCATCTGTCGGTTATCAAGTCAACCCGACGTGTCCGGTAGCTAACCCGGGCACAGTCTCTCTGTTGCGTATTAATATCATTAGAGGGAATATGTGCCCTGTCACCATTAGAGGGTATATGCGCCCTGTCGCCATTAGAGGGTATATGCGCCCTGTCGCCATTAGAGGGTATCTGCGCCCTGTCGCCATTAGAGGGTATCGGTGCCCTGTCACCCTTACAACCAGAGAGAAAACACAAGCATTGACCCGGAGCAAGCGGGACGTACCACAACCCTTGCTACTACCCAGGTAAAACTCGTATCTCAGATAGTGGAAGTGCAATTCACAATTATCAATAATTCAGCATAAACATGCATGAATCCTCATCCATGGATCAACATCCATTTCAGCCATCCGGCTCACGGTTAAATCCATAACCAGCCAATATTCATAGCATACACAGCTATTCCGGCTCACGGTTCAATCCAGAACCAGCCAATATTCATAGCATACACAGCTATCCCGGCTCACGGTTCAATCCAGAACCAGCCAATTCATAAACAATTACGGCCCTTCGGCCAATGGCATAACAAGCACTTCCACTACCATCCTCCACATCTCACATAATCCTCAATGATCCTCATTGATTATTCATTTTCCCCTTGCTTCACTCGCAAGTTATCTCATTCACTAGCCCTTTTCTAATAGCTAGGCATATCATAATGATTTAAGATATAAGTGGTGAGATCGGAGGCTTAGAAGTATGAGATTTGGCTTTTAAAACTCAAATATCAACTTTGGCATGAAAACAATGCCACGCGTACGCGTACTCCACGCGCACGCGTGGATGTCCTTAAAAACTCATCGACGCGCAAGCGTCATGCACGCTAACGCGTGGATTAAAAATTTGCCAAATCGACGCGCACGCGTCAACCACGCGTACGCGCGGGTGTTCTCGTGCCCCAGGCACAACACCGGCACAGTTCTGGCATAACTCTCTGGAAAATGGCTGGGCTTTGGGTGCAGCACTATCGGCGCGCCCGCGCACATCACGCACACGCGTGGATGGCACTTCTTGGAAGATCGGCGCGTACGCGCCAGGTGCGCCCACGCGCAAGGGGTTATTCTGCTAAAAATTTTCTAAGTTAAAAGCTGCAGAATTCACAGATTAAAACCCCAATCTTCCAACGGACATAACTTCCTCATTTTAAGTCATTTTTCACCCGTTCTTCGAACGGCATGGACATCCCGGATCCAATTTCATTTCTAAACAGATTTGGCACAAAACAAAGATCCGTAGTCCAAGTTATGTCCCGTCAAAGTATGCCCAAAAAAACATATTTTCATATGAAACCACAAAGTGCCATTTTCAAAATAAGCCATTTTCAACTCTTTTCAAAATCAGTCAAAACATGCCATTTTCATCCCTTTTCTTTGAAATCAATCAAAATACATCAATTTCAACATCAAGCCTCCTCAACTCACACATTGACACTTTACCACAATATACAAAATCACTATCCCATCATTTTAACCCACTTCACCCAAGTGGCTCAAACTCAAACATATTGACATATCATATACTCTTCCTCATGCCAATTCTCAACAATACTATTCCCAATCAACCATCATTATACATAACCTGTAACATACTCACTATCACGTGGTTTCACCCCCAAATCAACCTTAATCATTTCTCAAGCATATATCACAACATACATATCTCTCACGCATTATCATCCCATCAAGGCATCAAAAATCATACTCACATATATGACCACATAATATATCTCAACCAAAATCAAACATACCTCATCTATACTATTTCACCCGAAATTTACCAATTTCCACACTTCAACTCCTCAAACCTCATTATTCAATAACCAACCCAATCATTCATATATTCATTATATGAAATTCATCCAATTACTTGTGTCATCATACAATGCACACATCAACTTACCTTTCTTACCTCTTTCCGGCCTCCGGCCCAAAATATACGGCCTCCGGCCCAATTTCACAATTTAAATGCATAAATCACAATTCAATACTCATTACCCAAATCATCAAATTTTCAATACACCAAGCATACAAGGCCACACAATTCTCAACCCAATCATCAATTCACATTACATACCAACTATGCATATTAGCATCAACCATTTACACAATCCAAACTTAATCCTAGGGGCATCTAGCCTAGGAATTCTCATCACATCACACGGTACTTAAATGAAACTTAAACCGTACCTCTTGTAGCAAAAATCAATTGAGCCTCTTCTTTGGAAGTCTCCACCAACCTTAGCCCTAAGCCTCACCAAAGCTCCTCAAGCAACACCAATCTCCCAATTGTGCACCAAAACTATCAAATGCACTAACATAACCAATATCACATACATACATCAACCTAGGGCTCATAAAAATGATAAATCACAAGGGTTTGAGCACTTCTTACCTCAGCCCATATGAAGTAGGGATAGAACCCACTTAGAATCCATGTTGGAGTATCCCTAAACACCCAAAATCACAAGATTTCAACACTAACTTCCCAAAAACGTGTAACAGTGGGGAAATTCGAAAACTGGGCAGAGATGAATGGAATACTCACCACAAAACTTAGATAGAATTGTAGAGGATGAGAAGAGCGACGCGTGGCCGCAAACGGCTCGTCGATCGGAGCTCCGTAGCTCAAGTTATGGTGATTTGAAGATCAAAGAGAGTTAGGTTTTCTCTCTTCTCTCCTCTCTTCTTAATTCAGCGCCCCACACTCCTCTTTTAGGGTAAAAATGAGCTGAAATGCTCATAACTAATGTTTATATATGTTGGGTCTTGGGCCCACTTAGGCCCAGTTCACTTATTGTTGTCCGTTGGCCCAATTTTGGACCAAAACCTTTAAGATTAGCGCTCCAAATCGCACTTTAAATATTTCTACCTCCCCTAATCATAATTCCTCATTTCTTAATATTATTTACTCATAATCAATTTTCTCAGCTGCAGTACCAGACAGGTCTCAGCCGGTACTGCCGGTCAAAATCCCACTGCGCGCTTTTACGCAGAAAACTATGTCTTCCGACTCGGAAAAATTCACTGAATCCAAATATCACATTGAAATCATCAAATTCCAATCGCCAAATCTTCCAACCATATTCGCTCCTACTTAAATCATTATTTAATTAATTTTGGTTAGACCGGGTATTACAAAAACTACATCGTTTAAAAAATTAGTATATAATTACTATACAATTAGCTAAACAAAAAATAAATTTTTAGCTGCTACACTTGGATTATGTTTTTTCACTTCATCCGATTCATCAACTATCTCAAATTCCTCTTTAATCAGTTCAAATTCATCAATCATTTTAAAGTAGACTTTTTGCAACTATCCATCTGGAACCATAAGCAAAGACACATATGCAATCATAAGCAAAGAAATATTTATCTAAAAAACAAAGAAATAGCTATCTAGTGACAACTATAAAAATAAAGAAATATCTACTTTTAAAAATAAAAGAAAAGGTTAAGTATTGTTTTCATCCCAAATGTCTTGGGTCAAAACCAAAATTGTCCCCAACCTTTTTTCGTTATTAAAATCATCCTCAATGTTCAAAAACGCTTTAAAATCATCCTTTCCCGAATTCTTAGACCAAAATACCCTCATCATCATCATTCTCCTCTTCACCTTCCTCACCCCACCACCTCTGCTGCCATCAACATTACCACCACAACAACCACTAGCACCAACACCAACACCAACACCACAAACACCAACACCAACACGGACACCCAACACCAACACCAACACAAACACCACCACCAACACCAACCAACACCAACACAAAGAGTACCAAACAACAGCAACAACACCAAACAACACTAGACCAAGAAGCAGAAACAGAAAGCTAGAAAGCAGAAACAAAAAAGTAGGAAAGCAAAAAAGAAGAAGCAAGATGCAGAAACAGGAAGCGATGCAGATGAAGCGGCGAGGCGGAGGCGGCGGCAGTGGCTCGCGTCTCCTCTCTCCCTCGCGATCCCCCAATAGCGACGGCCACGACGACGGCGACGGCAGCTCCAATGCATATGGTGCCATTTCTTCCCCAAATTTGATTATAATTATTTCTAAAGTAAATATAAGGTCCTCATTCTCAATCTCATCCATGAGTTTGAAAAATTTTGTAAAAAATTTAATTCAACCCTGCTTGTTCAGTAAGACAAATTAATATATTGAAGATAAAATTTCTAGACACATACCATCAAGGAGCTGAAGAAGAATAGGACGGATTTTATTCAAATATGCAACAACATAGAAAAGAGATTAAATATAAATAATATCAACCACAAAGAGAGAAGTACTAAAACCAAAAACGAAAAAAAGGGACCACCTTTGCAAGCTTCGATGAAAGAACACAAAGCAAATACAGAATCAACTCGAACATAAAGTTCATAATCTCAAATTTTGGACACAAACACAGTGCAATATTTTTCGAAAATTGTTCTAGTCTAAGAAGTTAATATGGACATACTATCCTGCAAATTAGCTTACACAAATCAAATTAAAATATGGAACTGCAAACAAATAATTTGTTTAATTTATAGCAAAGCCAACAGAAAGAAAATTGAAATTTTAAAACATAGAAAGATCGCAAAACCAATTTTTAAAAAAATCCAATAACGTAAAAAGAACATCCGAAGCCCAGTAAATGAAATAACTATTTACTCTGAAAGAAACAGAACTAAAAAATTAGGCTGTGTTTGTTTTCAAGGACAGGACACTGAGACATGGACACAGAAATACAAAATCATGTTTGACAGATGAGACATGGACAGAGACATTGTGTCCAGGGACACTGAATTAGTGTATTTTGTGTCCATCCTGATAGGAAGGACACAAAGACACTAACAAGGGACACAACTTATTTTTTATTTTTTCTTTCATTATTCTTGTTAATTTTTTATAATTATATTTTTTATTATTATATTTTTCTTCTCAAATTTTTTAAATGAAAAAAATGAGAATAAATTGAATTTTCATAATTTGTTCTAGTTTATCACCGAATAGAATATAAGAACACAAAATTTTGTGTCCTTGTCCTTTGTGTCTTGTTCTTAGTGTCTTTTTCTCAGTGTCTTGTCTTGTCCTCTTCTTAAAAACAAACACAGCCTTAATGACACGAGGGACATAAAAATTAAATAGCACTACATAGAGAAGGTTACCGTGTTGATGGGCGTCCGTTGGGGGGAGCAGGGTTGCAAGCGCAGTGGCGAGCAGGGCGGAGGCCATTGGGCAGCATATGGTGAGCATGCCTTTGATGAAGGGGCGGCGCGAACAATGGATGGTGCCACGGCGGCGTGGTAGAGGATGACATGAGGGAGGACACGCTCATCACTGAGGCGCGGTTGAGGAGAGCGACACGAGGGCGGGGGTGCGGCCAATGGAAAACGGCAAGACGAGAGAGAAAAAGGAGGTGACACCAGTGCTGAGGAACGTAACGTTCTCGAAGAGGCGACATCAGCGCTGAAGAGAGAAGAAATGTTCTCGAAAAGGCGACGTAAGCACTGAGGAGGAGAGAAGAAGAAGGAGAAAGAGGAGGCATAATAACAATACAGAGAAAGTAGGGTTCATAGGAAGGGTGGAAACAAAATAAAATTAGAGTAGATTTTGAATAAGATTATTCAAATTTTAATTTTTTTAAAATAAATTTATTTATTTATTAAATAGTGTTGTTTAAGTTTGGAGGTTTAGTAATTAATTCCCTATACTTTTTCATTTTATAAAAAGAAAACAAGAAAAATATTTTTTATTAAAAGAAAAAAAAAAGGCAATCTTGGAGAGAAGTGCTTGGGCATGAGAACTATATGCACGTCAGGTTTTACCATCCCACACGCACAGTCTACACAGTTCTTGTGCTTTCCCTCAAACACAACGTTTCAAGTAGTTTAATATGCAAATAATTTTACCATTATTATTATTATCATTGTTATTATTTTCGTAAAAAAACTAGAAACTAATTTTTTAATCAATAATCAGTCAATTTTTTATATTATTAATCATTTGCATGATTGCATCAACTTGAATATACCCAAAAAATTATGTGTTGATAGTTGCATAATAAGATAGATTATTACACCTTATATTTTTTCCAAGAACATAAATTGAATTTTTACGGTTAATTAATACATAAAAACAAGTACGGTGAACACTCTTTAAGCACATTCGCAAGCCACTACAAGATTTATGAATCTATACTCTAATGTCTAATAATAAAATAATGGATGACATCTAATTTGTCTAAACTTTTCAAAGGAAAAGAAAAGTATGGGTTAAAATCTTTTTAATAAAATAGAATAAAGAGCTTAACATATTCACCTTGCCAACCCATTCACGAGAATAACGTGCACTCCTCCAAGATACACTTCATATAAGCATAAGCACCATTTTTCTCTCTGTTTTATTGTTTTCATTCTCTCGCTCTCTCATTGTCAAGATGTCTGAGCGACAAGGTGTTGGTGATCATGGCACCAATTCAGGAACACGGCGAAAAGGTGCGGCCACAAAGCGTGCCATGGCAGTGGCAGCAGCAGCAACAGTGCCTCCATGTGGGGCATGCAAGTTCTTGAGGAGGAAGTGCATCAGCGGCTGCATCTTTGCGCCCCATTTTGGCTCCGACCAAGGCGCAGCTCGCTTCGCAGCCGTGCACAAGGTGTTTGGTGCAAGCAACGTGTCGAAACTGTTGTTGCATATTCCGGTGAACCGCCGCCATGAGGCGGTGGTTACCATATCCTATGAGGCACAGGCAAGGCTGTCTGATCCGGTGTATGGTTGTGTGTCGACCATTCTTGCTTTGCAACAACAGGTTTATTTACAGCAAAATATACATACAGTTTTTGTATAAATAAATTTCTGGTGCCATATATATAGGTTTAGCTAATATGTGTCCAAGACTATTATTAATAAAATACTTAAATATTTTTATTTAATAAATAAAAAATAAATATATTAAAAATTTAAATTTTTTATATTTTAAAAATAATTAATTTATCATTGTCTTTAGTAGCTAATGTTAGATAAACCATATATATATATATATATATATATATATATATATATATATATATATATATATATATATATATATATATATAAAATCTTTTTTTGTTTTTTTATTTATAATTTATTTTTTAAGTAATAATACATTAGATTAAATAATAAGAATTAGATATTATTATTTTTATTTAATAATTTTTTTAAAAAAATTTAAGCATATAATGTAAAAAAATAATATGTAAAATAATATTATAAAAAATAAGAGTGATATTATTTTTTTAAGTAATAATGGGATAAATTAAAATATTGGTCTGAAAATAATGAAACAAAATAACTTCAACGATGAATAAAATTAAAACTTTTAAAATTTTATTAGACCAAAATTAATAAAAAATTATAAAAATCAAAATCAGAAAATATAATTAATATTTTTTGAAAACCAAAAATTATTTAAACCTCTTGTCTTTTTATTTTATTTTTATTGAATATTCTATAAATATGTAACAAACAAACGCCCTAAGACTCATTTTCAGGTGGCATCATTGCAAGGGGAGCTTTCTATGGTGCAAAATCAGCTGATAAATTCTAGGTTTGCATATGCAAATGTTCTTCATCAGTGCACACAACAGCATCATCATCATCATCATCATGATAATAATCAGCCAAACATGATCAATGTATCTTTATTACAACAACCAGCATACTCCAACAATAATTCATCTGCTTCAACCAATAATAACCTTGTGAACATGAACACCTTCAATAATAATAATAATAATAACCATTCAGGTTTCGAGCTTGCAATGGAGGCGGCACCATCATCACCACCCCACAGCTTTGAGCCTCTTCGGTTGTCACGGGAAAATAATGACGAGGATGATGAGGAAGAGAGCATCATTATTCCACAACTATTCAACCATGAGATAGTGCTTCACCGTCAATGACTCTTACCATTTGTTTTTCTTTTCTTTTTCTCTAGTTTTCGGATCCATATATATTATAAGTAATATTATCGTTCACACTTTCATAAACGCAGTACAATGTCATGAGAACCAAAGAATCATCGATATATAAGAGGAATGCAAAATTATAAGATAAAAAAAAATCTTCTAAGAATCAATGATCTTTTTAGACTGTTGGTTAGTGCTTGATATTCAAGAAATTAAAATGAAGCACAGAATACGAGTTCCGAAAAAAGTTACAAATAAGATAATGCAAAACAAGGGCAATGCTATGGTGATGATAGGGAAAAACATCATCACGCGAAGAGGTGACGTCCAATGGCATAGTTAGAGTTAGACAAGTGATTTTTGTTGGAACTCCATTAGGTGACCAACAGGGATTCAGTCAACTGGATCTCGAAATCTAAAAAAAAAAAAAAATTCTTTTTTTCCTTTCTGATCCTAATTTAAAATTTAGCTTTAACCTTTTTTACTTATCCCTTTTCACTACCACCCATGTTCTTCTTCTCACCTCCATCAACGGCACTAGTTTCACTGCTCAGCCTCTTTCACCCGCCGTCTCTGTCGCCGTTGACGGGTATCTTGGGCACCGCCTCCGCTTACCACCTGCGCAGCCCGAGTTGCTCCTCCACTCGTGAGGACGCCGTCGTCATCAACACCACAACACAACCCTGCCGCTGCTGCTTCTCACGAAGGTCGACGCCGCCGAAGCACCGCCAATGCTGGTTCTCATGGAGGTTGACATCGCCACGGGAGTCCTTCTCATCTGAAGGCATCAACGACGCATCACCTCCTCCAGGCGACAACAACAACCGCCTGTCCGCCTCTATGTCCATGCCGCCCCGCCGCATCTCTCTCACCGCTGACCGTCACACGCGCCGCTCTATGCAATCATCCCGGTGTTCTCCAATCCCGGTGTTCTCCAATTGGTTAGTATATTGTTAGGGTTTTAAGTAACAGTAGATGTTTCAACTTTGTTTCAGGGTTCAAATTCTTGGTATTCGTGGTTTTTCGTTGATTTTAATTGTTGGATGTTTCTTCTGAAGTAGTTTGATATAATTTTCTTGTAACTTTTTTCTAATTACAGTTCATTGAGCTCCTTTAATTCATGTTTGTCTTAATGGAAATATAATGGTGTATATTGATTTTAAGGCCAAATTTTGATTTTGGACTTTCATGTCATGTAATTTTATTTAATTTTCATTTGACATTATGTATTTTTTACTTAGTTATATGTATGTTTGGTGTAACTTTGCTTTTTTTAGTTATATGCTATGATAAGTTTATTGGCTTTTTATTGGTTAAATGCTACAATAAAAATACTATAGAATTAAAATTATGCTAAATTTTTTCTGTTGTTGATCTAGGAGAGCAAAGGAGAAACTTATAAATGGTTGATCACATTGTTTGACATAAATTCCTAAGTAGAGAAGGCTTGTTCTAATTTTTTAGGAGATACATAAATGGAGAAAAAATAAAAGATTATGTAGTATAGAGAAAGACTTGATAGGACCTTTGCCTCTCCTGATCTTTCAAATAATGAGATGCTCAAAAAACTTGTTGAAACCATCTTGTATGTTCTTCAGGACAAGAAGTAGAATGTCACAATATTCCTTTGTGTCCTTTGAATTCATTTAGAAATAGTACTAGATTGGTGGAACCATTATTTTTAGTTAAATTATTCTTTTATAGGTTATTAAAATGCTTTGTTTGATTAATTAGCATACAAGGAGAAGTTGTTAGAAATGAAGACAACAGAAGTATTTAAATTTCTTGATATGTCAAGGAGTGTTTTTACAGATGATATTTTTTTATTTTTGTTAAATACTTGTTTTATTTTAACCGGTTAATACTTGGATGTGTCTTTAATAAATGTATCTTCTGTTAAATGTATCTTTTGTTTGAAACTTATTTGGATGTGTGGTACACGAAATCGTGATTCACACTTTTCACAACTCTATGCAACTGATCAGCAAGTGCACTGGGTCGTCCAAGTAATACCTTACGTGAGTAAGGGTCGATCCTACGGAGATTGTCGGCTTGAAGCAAGCTATGGTCATCTTGAAAATCTCAGTCAGGCGGATTCAAATGGTTATGAAGCTTTGATAATTAAAAGATAAATAGACATAAAATAAAGATAGAGATACTTATGTAATTCATTAGTGGGAATTTCAGATAAGCGTATGGAGATGCGTTATTCCTTCTGAATCTCTGCTTTCCTACTGTCTTCATTCAATCATTCATACTCTTTTTCATGGCAAGCTGTATGTAGGTAGATCACCGTCGTCAATGGCTACCATCCATCATCTCAGTGAAAAAGGTCCGGCTACGGGTTACGTAGGGCTAATCATCTGTCGGTTCTCGATCGTGTCGGAATAGGATCCAATTATCCTTTTGCGCACTGTCACTGCACCCAGCACTCGCGAGTTTGAAGCTCGTCACAGTCATCCCATCCCAGATCCTACTCGGAATACCACAGACAAGGTTTAGACTTTTCGGATCTCAAGAATGCTGCCAATTGATTCTAACTTATACCACGAAGACTCTGATCTCACGGAATGGAAGGCTCTGTTGTCAGGAGAGGCAACCATGCATCGTGGACCAGGAGGCCAAGAGATACACACTCAAGCTATTGCAAATAGAACGGAAGTGGTTGTCAGGCACGCGTTCATAAGTGAGAATGATGATGAGTGTCACGGATCATCATATTCATCAGGTTGAAGTGCAAGTGAATATCTTAGAATAAGAATAAGCTTGAATTGAATAGAAGAACAATAGTACTTTGCATTAATTAATGAGGAACAGCAAAGCTCCACACCTTAATCTATGGTGTGTAGAAACTCCACCGTTGAAAATATATAAGTGATGAAGGTCCAGGCATGGCCGAATGGTCAGCCCCCAAAACGTGATCAAGAGATCAAAAGATGATCAAAAGATAAAATTACAATATTTAAAGGTCCTATTTATAATGAACTAGTAGCCTAAGGTTTACAGAAATAAGTAAATGATGCAGAAATCCACTTCCGGGGCTCACTTGGTGTGTACTTGGGCTGAGCATTGAAACTTTTTCGTGCTTAGGCTATTTCTGGAGTTAAATGCCAACTTTGGTGCCAGTTTGGGCGTTTAACTCCAATTCTGGTGCCAGTTTGGGCGTTTTACACCAGAATTTTTATGCTGACTTGGAACGCCAATTTGGGCCATCAAATATCGGGCAAAATATGGACTATTATACATTGCTAAAAAGCCCAAGATGTCTACTTTCCAACGCAATTGAGAGCGTGCCAATTTGGCTTCTATAGCTCCAGAAAATCTTCATCCAACAGCATCTGCAGTCCTTTTTCAGCCTCTGAATCAGATTTTTGCTTAAGTCCCTCAATTTCAGCCAGAAAATACCTAAAATCATAGAAAAACACACAAACTCATAGTAAAGTCTATAAATATGATTTTTTCATAAAAACTAATAATTATATACTAAAAATTAACTAAATCATACTAAAAACTACCTAAAAATAATGCCAAAAAGTGTATAAATTATCCGCTCATCAATGTGTCTTTAATGAATGTGTCTTCTGTTAGAAGTGTCTTTAATGGATGTATCTTCTGACTAAATGATTTTCGCAAACAGGGGTGTGCCTTTAATATGTGTTTTTAATAGATGTATCTGCTGTTAGATGTGTCTTTAATGAATGTGTCTTCTGTTTAAAAGTTGCTTAGATGTATCATTAATTTCATAACTACTTAAAATCAAGTAAGATTTAGATTTACTTTGGCGCACCCTAATCTAAACTTTGAATACAAGCCCCTACCTTTAGTAAAGAAGACAAACTTTTAATCAAGATTACAAAAATTAAAATGAAATAAATAATTATTTGTCATATGATCTGAAGATAATTGACTACAACCCAAAGTTCACAATTCATAAAACTAAGCAATAAATTTGAAGGTTATAAATTTGAAGTGCCAGAGTAATCTGTCAATAAACTTGAAGGTTATATGATTCTGGCCGCCCATGCTATTTGATGACAGCAGAGTATTCTTCATATACATACCTGTAAATAATAAATGTTACTCAGTGCTAGAATGATAAAATCAAAACATGAGTTAAAAGTGACTAACAGTTCTTAGATGCATCAAGAAAAGATTGTGCACCCTCATTGGGAGTAAATGCTTCTGCCAAATGCATTGGAAGTGCCGGAGTAATCTGTCTCTGATCTAGAGGTATCCGTAATCCTGCATGAATATTGTACTTTGTTAGAGTGTCAAAAATATTTTGATAGAAGTTACAATGAAGATGCTGTAGTTAATGCAACAAGAGTCCCGTGCCTTAATAATATATTATTGCGGTGCAACAATTTATTCCCAGATTAAATCATGTTATACATCACCCCTGAAAGCTAAAGCATGTTTTTATTGTATAAAAATATCAAAACTAACAAATAAGCATAAGCAAACATCATAGAAATACAGTTTGGATAAAATCATCACCAGTATATGATCCACTAATACAGATAACAAAATTAAATTTAAAGGTTATAAACTTTTGTAGTCAAGCACCAACTATATTCTAGAGTTAAGAAACATAATCATCAACCTGAACCACTTATCTTCACCATCCATGCTCTTGACAATATGGATCTCTGTTTAATATGAACTCACAACTTTGATCTACAACCACAAGACAAATTCCACTATAAAAACAACATTTTTATTTTCTTTCATGACCAACACATTTGAAACAGGATCTTGAAAATGTAGAAAACCATTCTTGTGATTACATATCCTCAAAATCATTCTTGATTTTTAACTTTAAAAGCCTTGAGATCCTGAAAAAACACATGATGTTACAAGCATTATCACAGTAAATGCAGAAAAACACTAAATCAACAAAACAAGAATAATATTCATTAGCAATAATAGAACACAAATCCCCAAAATCAACAAACAGCAAAAATTCTACAAGGACCTAACAAAAAAAATCATGAATTCCGATACAGATCCAACGTCTGCCACCCTTATCATCATAGTTTACAACAGAAACAACATAACACCAACAAAAATTTCAAAAACAGTGAATGACATACTTGCTCATCCAAAATTCAAATATCATACACAAGCACTTGGACAAATAAAAAATTTAGAGAGGGAGATTGAACCATTGAGTGACTGTACCTGATTCGGATTTGAAAACAATGTGCCGGCGTTGCTCTCTCGGGAGGCCTACAGCAACAACCAAAGAACGGGTTGGTGGCAGAAGGAGATCAACGTGGAAGGGCTGAGGGCACTGGCTCAGAAGACCTGCAACAGCAACCACTCATATGTGTGAAAGGGCTGCAGCGGTGGTGGCGACGCCGCGAATCGTGACAAGAACGGCGATGCTGTGGTGGCGGGTGATGCGTGAGCATCTTTCCTATCTTTTCCTAGTGAATTTGCATTCAAATTTGTGAGTTTAATCAATATTTAAATACCTCTTAGCCACTATGAATGCTACTTTGAGTTGTGTGCAATTTTGTTTATTTCAGGTAGCATTTCGGATGAATTTGATGGAGTTTTTGTAGAAGAAGAGAAGAAAGTGAACTATGTTGTCAACCCTGACCTCCTTGCACTCCAATAAAAATAACTTGAGCTACAAATGTTCAATTGACATGGTTCTAGTGGCATTGGAAAGCTAACTTCCAGATATTTTCAACGATATATAATAGTATACACTTCTTCTCCAGAAATTTGGCCATACTGGCGCCTAACTTAGCTATTCCCAAGTGAGGCGCCAAAAGAAGGATTTACGTTGAGTTGCTTACTGCCAGGGTGGTGCCTAACTTCAGAATTCGAAAGTTAGGCGCCAAGACACAAGGGACTCCTCCTTATTTCACTGCCATAGTGGCACCTAACTTGAGATTTTCCAAGTTAGGCGCCAGCCTTGAAGAAACCAAGTGGTCCCAGCGCCAATTGAAGCAAGCAACGAGTGTTTTAATTAATTTTGATTAAAACTTTAATTTATTTACAAATAGGAAAAGATATTATTTAGTTTTAGAAAATATATTTTACATCAATTAGAATTAGATATAAAAGGGAAAAGAATCAGCTCTTCGAGCTCTTCTCTTCTCTCGAACCTCATTCTGCACTTTACAATTTTTAGAATCCTTGTTTTCTCTCTGAACCATGAGTAACCAAACCTCCAGTGTTAAGGTTAGGAGCTCTATTTGTTGTATGGATTAATACTATTATTCTTCTATTTTAATTTCTGTTTTGATTTCAATTTCAAGAATTTATTTTCGTTCTTCATCTTATGAATCTAGGTGGAAGGGAAGTATGACCCATATTCTATTTGAGTTCTTGTGAATCTCGGGAGAGTTATCTCTAGAGGATCGTCTTGCTTGAACAACAGGCTCGATTGTGGTCCTCTAGAGAGTCTCACTTGAACAACAGCTTGAAAATAATTTCTCCTAAATTTCTAATTATCTGGACTTAATGGGATACGTGACATATAATCCTCTTATATTTGAATAATTAAGATTTCTGTGGCACATAAATTAGTTTCGAACTTAACCCTCTAATCGGAATCAAATGACTGAGGAATTGGCGGTTGATAAAGGTTAGAGAAGACTAAAAAGGTTTAAGAAATTAGGGTTTAGTCACATATAGTTTGTCATGAATTGAATCTTGCATGATTAAAATAGTTGGTAAGAAAAGTTAATCCGAAAAATAAACATCTCTGAAACCTTAACTGTTTTCTCATATATATTTCACAACCCGTTTACTACTTGCTTATTTAATTCTCTAAATTTACTGTTTAATGCAATTGGAACCCAATTACCATTTTCTGCTTGTCTGACTATGTGAATCACTAAACTATTGTTGCTTGGTCCATCAATCCTCGTGGGATCGACCCTCACTCACCTGAGGTATTACTTGGAATGACCCGGTGCATTTGCCGGTTAGTTTGTGGGTTATAAATTTCGCACCAGCGGGCTACAAATCGCGATGAGGTACTGCGAATCACGATGAGAATGGCTTTGCGGTGGTCAGCGGCGCTGTGAATCGTGTGAGAGACACTGCAGTGGTATTGGGCTACAAATCGTGACGACGAGGGCGCTGTGGTGGTCGGCGGTGCTATGAATCGCGAGGGAGGCACTTCAGTGGTTGGCAACAATGCAAATTATGAAGGGTGACGACACTCTTGAGGGACGACGACGATGAGAGTAGTTCGAGTGGGGGTGAGGCGAGATCTATCGCAGAGCGTTATCCCCATGGGGAAGAGGAGAATACGAGATTAAGGGGTTGTTTTACTAATCCTTATAATTCAAAATGGAAATTAATGTTGATTATTTAGATTTAAAAAAATTTTAAATAAATAATTATTAATTATAGTTGTTAAAACTTGGCTGATTGTAGGTTGTCTCCCAATACTTATTGTTTTTGTTGAGTTTTATGCTGAAAGAGGATAATTGCATTGGGGTTAAATGTGACAGGCTTCTTTGCAATAATACAAAATGAAAGTTTTGAATCAACCAAGTCCTAAAGAGTGCTCGTGAGTGGTGAGAAGAAAAAGGAAGTATAATAGTGGTAGGATGACTTAGCTTGTATAAATAAAGAACAACAAAATGTAAAAAAAAAAAAATAGAGTTAGATCAGATTATTATAAATTCTTTGGTACATGAATGAAATGGCCATTAGATGAAGTAATTTGGATTTCTTTTAATTTGAAAAAAAATCTCCCTTCGATCATACGCACGCTCCTCTCCTTTCTCATAATCCTGAAACACCTATGTCAAAAAGTAAAAATTACCTCTTCTTCTATTCGCAGGTGCGACAACACACATTACCATCTTCGTCTACAATACTTACTATCATCTTTGTTGCGATTCTCCAGACTCGCTATAATCAAACAAAGATTTGTCATTGGTGGAGAAACTTAATTCTGATCCTTCAAGGATGAGTCTTTTTTTAATAAATAAAAAAATCTTTTATTTACAAAAATATGTAATTTGTAACTTTTTATGAATTTTCACTCTATTACTTATCTCGTTTACACTGTAAACGAGATAAGACACGATATGTGAAACATGGCTATCTCATTTACATTGTGTAAACAAGATATACACAATGTTATTTTGTTTACACTGTAAATGAGATAAACGATAAGTTATGATGTTTACATTATAAACAAAATATGGTACGACAAATTTTCAGTAGCTATAAAAGGATCTGCAACCATTTTTATTCTCCACAAATATTTTACTTCTTCTTCTCTTCTATTTTTCTACCAAAAATTAAGCAAAAATGTCTAGTGGTAGTGGATATCTGGTTGTAAGTGTGTATCCCAATTGTCATATGAGAAATAGTGACACTGGGTGATATTTGAGTGTGATAATCTCATTCTATTGTGCACTCGGTGAGTTTTTTTTTGAACTAAAGAGTCTGATATTGAGGAGCATTGGTACTAGCAAGAGAAAAGAGGTTGGAAAGGTTGGGTATCGGTTGCTAGCACCGATGAAAAATGGAGATTTTCGGTTTCGTCTGTTTTGTCTCCATGGCGACGAACATATGCATCTCATGTTTAACATCCATCGGAGCTTTCTACGGAATAAGTGATGGAGCTTTCTGTGGAACAAATGATGGGGCTTTCTGCGAAGGTTGGTGATGTTGGTGGCGGTGGATCTAGCCACTCGAATTTTGTGCAAGATGACCCACCACTTGCACCTCCACCGCTACACTATGCTAGTCCAATGAAAGACATGGACGTGGAGGGTGAGGAGCTCGATGAGGAGTATGTTGCCACTAGCATCGATAGTTGTTCTTCTGAAAATGAGGAGGAGGAGCAGTTTGTACCAAAGACTCTGGTCGACGCATCAGTTTGGTATCTTCTGCATGTCCCGACTCGATTTCGGCCTTATCAGTTGTACCTAGTCACTATTATACATTGGATCTAGATGCGATACACGAGAAAACTCTATTTTTCAATATGGGTGGAGACGATTACAATATAGATGGTAGTGTGGAGTTTAGGATTGGCCGTAAATTCAAAAATAGAGACACAGTAGTGCAAGGTGTAAAGAATTACAGCATTTACAGAAATGCTAATTATCGAGTTGTGGAGTCGGATCGATTATAATACCGTGTGCATTGTCAACAATTTACAGCAGGATGTCCTTGTAGTCTCCGTATTGCTCTCCAACAGAGGAAATATATGGTATATCCAAGAGACTACAAGCAGAGTACATCCAACAATGTCTGTGGTATCTCAATGTGTTGTAAAACATAGGGAGTGGTACGTCCATACAAGCACAGTGGATCCCCAAGACAGACCGCGGCACCTCTAGAAGTCATCCAATAGTGGCAGCCACCGAAGACGGACCTGATTGTTTGACTTGTCGGTCATCAGGTAACCCCTGATCAGTAATAATATGGAACACCTCGTGTACTGTCGAACCCTTTGAGGGTGGCTGCCTGGCTGGATCAGTGGTATCGGGCATATGTCAGACTTGGTCCCCAAGCTATAATTAGCTTGATAGAGAAAAACTCTTTTCTCTGTGCACCTTGCTGCTGAACATGAGGAGGCCTGGTACCAAGGAGCTCCTCTACCCACTCCCAGGTCGAGTGCCCATACCATGTCTGAAAATCATGAAAGCATCCACCCATTAGCTCTCCGTGCATGTGTAACCCGAGGTGGTACGCAACATCCTACAAGGTGATGGTGCACTCACACCATGGCAGGTGAAAAGTGTAGGTCTTCGAACACTAGCACTCCACGAATGCAATTATCAGGGAATTGTCAAACACAAAGTTCATGAGCTGCACCATGTTGCCAAACTCAGCCTCCCCCTCAAGTAAGGGACAATGATGTCCGGTGGTGCAAGCGTGTAACTCAATTGCCTAGAGAGAAATAGGCAAGGCCTCTAATAAAAAAAAAGTGGAATAAAAAATCCAATTCAAAAGTAATATTTAAATGTCGAAATAAAAAGATAAAAAATATACCAAACAAGTATTTCACATTTCATAACTTAGTTGGAAACATAATAATTAATTTCTAAAAAACAAACATCGAAAAACATATCGAACAATTGTAAGTCTCATTAAAACATCGAATAACTTTTTTTTATCAAAATTAAAATTAAAAATATAGAAATAAAATTAAATAAATAACAAAATGCAATAAGCATTTACTTAATAAATTAATTTAACCATTAAGTTAAATCATACTTATCAATTAACACTTACTTACAATACATTCTACCACCAAACATATACTTCATCTATAAAAGTACTCTAACCATGACTATAACTATATGCTTATTTACCTTAAACGTGAAAATAACAATACTAACCTGAAAATCGATTGCGCCAACGATATGCCACGTCATGTTCAGGTGGTTGATGTCATGATCCCGTGCATCTAAGCACGCTAAAATCTCTGAGTACCTCGATAATATGAATAGAAAAGGCTAGAGGTACAAGAAAACTAGAAGAATGGTTCAAAAGTGACTTCAAAGGTCACGCTATAAACGAGTTCAATATATATATAGGTGCGGTTATTACTTATCTCGTTTATTGTAAACGAGACATATATAATGTTATTTCATTTACACTATAAATGAGATAAATAACATAATGCAAATCTGTAAAAATACTATAAATTATATATTTTCGTAAATAAAATATTTTTATTTATTAAAAATTAATCCTCAAGGACTTGATAAAAACATTCTAAATGTGTAGCTTCAAATAGCCCCGTACAAAAGAAATTGATTTTTTCAATAATAAGTTCCATTGTTTTTTTAATTGCAAACTTATCCAATTTGATTATAGAGAATGGGATTGATTTGGAAACAAATTATGTTGGTCAATAGGTTGTTAGGCCTTATTGGACTAATATGTAGTGGTTGGCTAACACACATTGTAGTGAATGGCAGCCCATTAGAAATCTGACATGTTGCAAGCAATTTAGGTTAACAAGTTGGGTGATTTTTGGACTAATAAATAGAACCGATTATATAAACAAAATAGTAGGTAACAATGATTTGGAATAAACTACGAAGCACAGATACTTTGTTGAGTTGTCGTGTCTGCGTGTCGGACATATTTCGGATACGACATTCATCGATATTCGTCCGATACGCGTGTCTGTTGTGTCCAAACCGTGTCTCAATAAAAATAAAAAATTCTTCTCCGGACACACTTAGACACACCTAAATACCATCACGTGTCAGCGTGTCCGGTCTTATTCTTAATATATATTTTTAAAATAAATTTAGATATAGTATATATTATTATTTATTAAAACAAAAAATATTTTAAATACTTAATATAATTAAAATAAGACATTAAAAATAATTTAAAAAATTAATTTATATTTTAATATCAATAAAATATTAAAATATCATTACGGTTTATCAAAAAGATACTTTATATTTTATATGTATACGTGTCCCCGTGTCATATAAGATTTTAAAATTTGCGTGTCGGCGTGTCCCGTGTTCGTGTCAGTATCCATACATCATAGGGAATAAACTACTAAAATGATACTCCAAACCTTATATAGCCTAGAAAGGCAGTAAGATAAGTAAAATGCCTAGAAAGCAGCAAGATAATATTTTGACCAGTAAACTCGTCACATTACCAGTCAGAGAAGGAATGAGAAAGCTTACAGAGTTACAGCAACAAAGAAATAGCTGCAGTAGGCCAGTAGCAGGGCACGTACAATAGCAACAGCAAGAACAAAGAGCAAAAATACACGAGCAACTGAAGATCCTATACGCAACTATAATAAAATACAAGACTTAAATCAAAGCTAAAATCTATGCTATAATCAAACTCTAAATTTATTACAGTAATAGAAAAGTCAATAAATTATGTTCTTTTTGTCAAAAATTAATTTATTTATGGAAATTAAAAAGGTGATGTGTAACTATATTGTGTCATGGTGTGTAATCCAGAAATGTGGAACTGCTAAAGTCAGTAACTTGCAAAACACAGGGTATGTTTTGACTATGCTGAAATTAAAAAAGCTGCATGGACTGCAAAATGCAGCTTGCGTTTGGCATGGAAAGAGAATGAAGCTTCAAAACGTGTTCCTACCCCCTGCATGCCAACATGTCCTGCATGTTTGACCATCTCCTGGAAGCTCCAAAACGCAACATGCGTTTGGCAGGGTACACAGGCAAAACGCAACCAGCGTTTGGCAGCCTCCCTACCTGCATGTGTGACACATGTAAAGGAGAGTGGTGGAGCCGGCCTTTAAAACCAAAACGCGGGCCATGAGAGTTTTACTGTTTTCCTTTTATTTTACTTGCTGTGAATGAGAGTTTTGAGAGTAAAAAGGTTGGGGTTAAGGGTGAAAAAGAGTAAGTTTGTGAAGAGGAAGAATCAGTGAAGGTTTGAAAATTCATTTAGTAAAAAAGAAAAAATAGTTCGTAGTAATAATAATAATAATAATAATAATAATAATAATAATAATAATAATATTATTATTATTATTATTATTATTATTATTATTATTATTATTATTATTATTATATGTTTATAATAATGATGTCTATGATATCAATAATAGTTTTTTTTATCATATTGTTAGTCATGAGATATTATTATTATTATTATATTATTATTATTACTGTTATAATTATTATTAATGTTATTATAATAATTATTACTGTTATATTGTTACTATTATTGTTATTATTATAGTTATTATTATCATGCTTAAGTCTCGAAAGAAAAAAAATAGTATCATGATTAGTATAGTAGAATACTGTTTAGGATGATAATAATAATAATAAATTATTATTATTATTATTATTATTATTATTATTATTATTATTATTATTATTATTATTATTATTATTATTATTATTACGGTTAAGTCTGTTGAAAAAAATTGTTATCATGAGTAGTATAATAATAAAATACTGTGTAGGATAATAATAATAAGTTATTAATATTTTCTAATAATAAATAAATAATACCGTTTAATAATAATAATAATGAGTTCAATTTGGCATAATCTTGTAAAATCGTGTTCATGGTGCACGTGTGGTTGTCATTGTATCTTCTGATCTTCCAACAAGTTTTCTTTCGAATCAAGCTAGTTCGGCTAAACCAATCGTACCTTACACCGTAACTCTTGCATTTTGCATAAAATGTCTGCGGCTCAGACTCATAAATAGTATAATCAACTCTTCTAGCGATAGTGTAGCTTTTGATTGCAGATATAACCGACTCTCTCGAACCAAATTCCATTTCGACCCTAAACTCACCATCTTCCGCCGCAGCGTTGCCTCCACCTACGATAGGCGCCACCATCAGTCAAACAAGGCAAATAAAATAAACACTACAGGTAACTTGAATTAATAATCATAACGTACCCATGTTTGCATACTCAGGAAATTTTGGGCCATGCATGGTTTCGAGATCTAGAGTCCGCATAAAAGACGAAACACCGAACAGGTGGTGGCTTACAATTGCATCCGCTTCATTTTGCACTGTCGGATTGCCTGTCAAATCTCCGTCATCGTTTTCGTCATCAACTTCATAGTTGGCTTCGAACTCCTCCTCACTGTCATTATTATCTTCTTCCCAATCTATATTCCCGAACTCATCAACATTGACCTTCTCGCCTACCGCGCCCAACCTTGACTGCTGTTCGAACTCAACATATATGTTGATGACTTTTTTACCAAACCCTTAATGGAAGATAGATTTTACATTAAGAATTACTTTGGATATTTTAAGTGCTTCTGATCGTAACTGAACTGATGAGATTTTTTTTAGTTCTCTCAAATCGAAACGAGATTTTCTAAACAAATGATGAACAAGTTCATTTTTTTTAAGCTACCACCTTTATATCTTTTTTGAATGATTATGTGATTTATGCATTTACTTTAGAAATATTTTCTTGCTATATTAAAACATATTTCATTTAAAAAATTTTCCGCATTAATCATATTTATTTTTAAAATCTTTCTTGACATTGATTCTTAAAATTCCTTTTCAAATCAATTTTAAAATCTTCTCTATTTTATAGGAATTTCATTCTTACGTTAGTTATAAATACTTCTAGTATTTCACACGTCATTCTGCTGCTGCTATTGATATCTGTACCTTTCTTTATTTTCTTCCTTGACAACAAAAAAGAGAAAAAGTAAAGATTAAACTATTATTTGATTGGTGGATGCTCGTAAACACAGGAACTTGCTAAAAGTTAAGGAAGTCATTCCATACTCTCTTTTTAATTTGAAGTTTAATCATGTTTGTCATCAAGAAGAAAAGATCGTTGAGTCATAAATTAGTTTAGTTCATTGTGATAACAAACATAATTAATAATATTCTAATATACTTAATTTTTTATAAGTATTGTAGGTATTAATAGATTGACAATCAAAAATCACAATCAAACAATCCATGATTCAAGTAAAAACAACACATGATTGATTCTTTATAAGCAAGACTCAATTCATATATGGAGAGAAAGCTGTTGCACATTGAATGAAAGCAAAGAAGAAAGAATTTTCTCTTTAATGCCAATGACTACAACCATTAATGTGCAGCTTGATCAAATTAAAAATGATTCTAACACTGAAGAAAGCAATCAAGTTCTATAAAAGAAGTTTTCATCTAAGAAAGAGGCAACCATTTTTGTGCATATTGATGACCGTAAAAAAATAGCCCTTGTTTTTTTTATTTTTGAGTGTATTCTTACTTCTCTTTTATCTAGATTTAAGCTTACTTTGAGAGATATATAAAAAAATAAAAAAATAAAAAAAGAGGGTAGTGCATACAAAAGCCATTTAACATTTGTTTGATTGTTTTGATTTCGAAAGTGTGCTGGGTTAGGATGCACTTGGTTCTTCTTAACAAAGTTGGGTTAGCACCTAAGTGATTTACTAAACTTTGGATAACTTAGGTGGTTTACAAGAGTGTGAGTCTCTTAAAATTAGTAATTGTAATATATATTAATTATAGTGAAAACTCTACTATTGTTGTGGTGGAGACTAAACGTAGGTCACATTGCAATTCATGGCCAAATTAGAATATATCGAGGCGACACTCTTCTCCTTCCGTGTCTTATGCACTTTCTGTTATGTATATTTAGGAGACAAAATTGCAAATAATCTCTTGATTTATCAGTCCGCTGCATAATCTCAAAAGTGATTGTTTTATTTAAGGGTAGTGCTAGGGAGCTAATAGCCTAAGTGTACAATGTGTACAATGGGCTAAACCTTTGGTCCATGAATAAAATGAACATCACCCACACTATCCAGAATAACCATCCGAATACCAGGGAATTAAAAACTTAAGTTAATTTTGGAGTTCACCAAGGATCGAACCCTTGACCTTTCGGATCTAAAACTCTAATACCATGTCATGAACCCACTTATCCTAAAAACGTAACCTGATAGGACAATGTAACACTAATGGTCATATCTCTAATACTTCATAAACCTCCATTGTACACATTGTACGTTTAGACCATTAGCTCCCTATACTTTTCCTTTATTTAATTCCCTTCTTAACTCACTTGAGAACCTTGAAAACGAAACGCATAAATCAAACAAGGATAAGGAGAAGAAGCTCACCATGATTTAGAAACAAAAATATAGAAATAAGGAAACGCAAAAATAAAAAAAAAAACCTAAAATCAAACAAGAAGTAGTAAAACCAAACATAAGAAATAGCAAAAATCAAACAAAATGCAAAAATTAAATAAGGAGAAGGAGAAAAGAAATAGAAAAAATCAGATGAAGAAGTTTTGTTTGATTATAGTGGGGTGGCAGAGGATCGCAACAAAGATGGTAATGAATGTTGCAAAGAAAATCGTGCTTAAGAGTGAAAGAGGAGGTGCTTTTGGCGTGTATGACTTAAGGGTAAGGGAGGAGAGGAGCGCGTATGTATAAGTTTATAAGATTGTTTTTTCGGTTTTTAAATTTTTGTATTTATATACAATGACTGATTTTGGTGTATATCAAATATAGTTAAAAAGAAAAATGTAATTAAAAAACAATGGATATCAAAATTAAAGATAGTTCTTTAAAGATACTAAGTGTAATCATTATATTTGAAAAAATAAAACAAAAATTATTTAATTATTTTGAAAATTTAAAATAATGTTAATAGGCATAAATAAAATTAAATTTAAATATTTATTAACATTAATTTTTTTTATAAAAAAATTTTAAAAATCAATAATTTTTAGTATTTTTAGTCATCATTTGACCAATACTAAATTAATTTTAACAAATATTTTTTATTAATTCATGCATGTAAATTCTAAAAGATATAAATATAAATTATGTTGATTTATGTGTACAAAACTTTGATAAATATAAGTACAAACTATATATTTTGTGTACAAAATTCTTGTAAATATAGGTATTATTATTGACCAAAAACTAGTAAAAAATGATAATATTTGAGGCTAATACCCTATGAAGTACAAACACTTTGCTGAGTTGCCATGTTCGCATGTCAGACACATTTCAGATACGATGCTCATCAACTCTTGTACAACATACATGTCTATTATATCCAACTGTGTCTTGATAAATAAAATTATTTTTCCAAACATACTTAGACATATCTAAATATCATCACGTGTCAACGTATCCAACCTTCTTCTTAATATATATTTCTAAAATAAATTTAAAAATAATATATATTATTTTATATTAAAATAAAATATATTTTAAATATTTTATATAATTAAAATAAAATATTAAAAATAATTACAAAATTAATTTATATTTTAATATTAATAAAGTATCAAAATATTATTACAATTTCTCAAAAAAGTACTTTATATTTTATATTTTATACATATACATGTTCCAATATCTTGTAAAATTTTAAAATGAAAAAAATCTAAAAAACCAATATTTATATTAAAATCTGGTCAACACTTACTCAACAAAAATAGAATGAATAATTCTCTACTATTAGATGTAATTACACACCATTAAAAATATTATTAATGATTAATTAATAGCTATAAATCACAAAATTTGCTGACCCTAACATTGCTTTTTTTAATGTAACATCATACCTAATGCCCTATTAACATATAAATTTACCAACATGATTGCCGTACATAGTTTCATTTCATTTCTTATTTGGATGAAACGGGTAAATTGGAGCTCATCCGATAACGTCAACATGGATTTTATCACGAGGAATCGGGTTGAATTGAATTAGGCTCTACTTTGGTGATGACTTTACCTATATATAATTAACCGCTCAATTGAAAAAAAAATAATAATAAGAAAATAAAAGAAAAAAGGTTTACTCTACACATTTTTACCATCAAAGTACATTTACAAGACCTATACCAAGTTCTTCTGCAAGCTCATCCCAAACAGGAAGAAGAGTGAAGGCCACAAGAAAAATAGCAGCCGCCACAAGCGTCTTTCTCCATGTTCCAACCTCTGTCACGTCATTTAAGCAAGGTTTTTCCGGTGTCCTCTGCCAAAAAAAAAAACAAAAAAAAATTTATCACTTCCTCAGAAACAAACAAAATAAAAACAAATATAAACTACTCTTCAGCTCAAGACTAACTGTAAGTTAGTTCCATCATTTCCTTCTGAATGAGAAGACATACATTTGCATACAAAATGTTATTTTGCATTCGCTCTTGTGAATTGTAACTCATTTTAACAAACGGTGTCTTTTAAGTTTTAACCATTGATTTGTGGGGAAAAAAATGTGGTAACTAAGTCCAACAAAAAATTAAGAGAAAATTTAGTGAGTTTCTCACTTTCTCGGAATGAGTCACTAGAACTGAGTACAGATAAGACTAAATTAATACCTGACATAATATGACATAAAGCCCCCAAGGAAGCGAAAGAGGTCCGCCAATCTGTCGAGAATAGGAAAAATAAAAAAGAAAAAAACTTATTCTAGTCATAAGAATAGGGGAAAAAAGTGACGAACTACATTAATATCAAATCAAGAAATAAAATAATACAACACAGAACAGTGCAATCTGACCATGCTACAAGGATGGTTTATGGGGGTCAGTGACTCCCCACCCCTTCAAAAGTCAAAACACAGACTTTGGTTTGATTATGCGTATGCTTTGTTCTATCTAAAAGAAGAGATCAAACATACCACCCCTAATCCAAGCAATGTATACGTGGTCAAGCCAAAGCCCATTAGTGCACCTTTTCCGAAAGCACCCTGAAGAAACATGTCATTTTTTAAGACTTCAATCATAATGCTCACCGTATCATTTAGGATAATTTTGCACAACAAATAGGAACAGAAGTTTTTCAAATGTGAGAAATACACATAATATTATATTCCTACTCTCTGTCCGAAAAAATTCACATCTTCCAGCAGAAAACATGCTATGATCGAGTATCCAAATTCTATCCGTATTAGGTTCTAAAAAGTTTATACAAGACCTATTCATAAAAAGTGCAGGTAAAACATGAGTGCGAGCTGGTTTGAATTTTGACCATGTGTCACCTCAGGGGACACAAAAATATGAGTATCATTGCTCCCACTTGACCACTTGTGTAAGCGTACATGGAAGACGGAATGAAACGCATTGGAATGAGACTCACTGGTAACTTACTAAGGGGATTTCTTAAATGTAATGTCTCTATGTGATACAGACTAAATAAAAGGTGTGAAATTGTCATCAATCATCTTCATAAACAAGGAGCCAACAACTAAGCTTGGCTCCACTAGGTAAGGTCAATCGTATGGAGCAAACACTGCCATAGTGCTATCATGGATATATTTAAACCACTTCCAATAATCTCTCTTGTAGTTTTCTTATATCTATCATCACAGTATTAGTTATATTATAAAACAAGTCTTACTCTGCAGAGATTTGCTTTCATCTCCCACATCAAACTTCCCTTATGTATACATGTTATTAATCAAATATGTAAAGGGTCCCTAGCTCACTGCACAAACTATTTGACCAAGATATCATTGCATTTCCTCACATAATACGTTGTCATTACAGGTTTGTCCCCCACCTTCACTTTTCATTATCTGAAGTTGGAGAAATAGGGACAGATCAATTTTCCTCCTCTTAAGCTTCCCATGATACCCAAGTAAGGAATGTAGACCAATGCCCAAGTAATACCCTGTTGATAATCTTGAAATGGCTTCCTGTCAACAATTAGCTCGGCAGTTCCAAAACCACTCTGGACACTTGAGTATTTATCCAAAATGGCTTACCTCCGTTGTAATTTGCACTTGAGACATACAAATGAAATATTTTTACTTGAGCCCAACATGTTGAGCATAAAGTAAACCCTCATTTTTTCCCTTAGCGTTATGCTACTCATTATGACTTTTTGAAATTTGGAAAGGAGGGAAAATGAAATACGCTTTTATTTTTCGCGAGTATTTACCATGATTGAAGTTAATATCCTAAGACACTGTTTTCACCTGTGATGCTTTATATATCCTATTATCTCAAATGAAAGTGAAACTGATGAAAATTGACTAGGAGGTACGACAGTGTATGTTTTAATTTTTAAACTTCAAAGTAGACCCACAATGTGTTACGTCAACTCGATCATTTCCAATTACCTTAGGAAATATGAAAATAGTACAGCAAGAATTTTTTTTTTCTATGCCAAAAAAAACCTGTATCCTAGCAAAAGGCAATAAAGTTCTCACTATTTAAAAAAAAAAGGTGAGAAAAGATACCTGAACCGCTCTTCCACCATCAAGGCAACCCACTGGAAGCATGTTAAAAGCCTGTATTGTTAATCCACACCTGTAATATCATGAACACAAAAAAAGCTAAGCATCTGATGGAATAATTTGAGTATTTGGTACAACAAAATTTGGCAATGATTTATAAATGTAAGCAAGTCAAGTAAAAGAGGGAAAGCACAATACCAGCCTGCAATCACAAGAGGGTGAATTGCAACAGTTGCAGCATGCATTGCTCTGCACATTAACAGTAATAATGTATCAGGGTCCGCTATCGTCAGCTAAATGGCATACATAAGCATCAGTTCTGATTTACATAATCAAATAACGGGTTGCAGTCAATTTATACCACACAGAAAAAGCTTGAGTTTGAAAATTTCCCAAGCATAATAATCTACTGAGTATAGCAACTAAGTTTTTGACAGAGGATCACAAAACTAGACCTACACTTAGCTAATTATGCCCGTGTACATAAAAACCATGTAAAGGGAGGGACATACGCATAACCAAGAGTGGCTCTACTGATTAATCCAAGAAGCAAGGAACCTTGAAACAACATGCTAGGAACTTGCACCAAATCTCCTGCTGCATCTGGATTTGATGAGAGCAGGAGACCAACAGTAAACATTGAAAAGGATAACACAGCACCAGCAAAGGGGCCCGCAAGTGATATGTCGACTTTTGTACTTCTATCAGGAAGTAGAGATTTGAACTACAATAAATAACCATGGATTAACACTTGGATATATACCAAAATATAAGAAACATAAGAAATGAATTTCAGTCTTAAGTTATATACGATAACATTTCTTATATTTAATAACAATAAATAGATAGTTAGAAGACACTGCAATGGCTCTAATTGGAAACTGAATGAACACTTTGCATCTACATGCATGCAGTCCTTCATGCATAACATCTTGCAGATCTCTACAAAATATTGGGCAAACAAACCCCCTAACACAGAAGAATGGGACTGCTAAAGCTTCAGAAAGTAGTTGCAAATTCGATGTAAAAGTGACTGGCACGAAAAAGTTCATAACATTACCTGAGTAATAGCACCAAAGCTACCAAGAGTAATGTTTGGGATGAAGAAAGGAATGCTTAATTTCACTTGTTTAGGGAAAGCTGCCAGAAAATGTCCAACCTCCTGCACACAGCAATATCCATCAGGAGGAAAATACACAAAGATTCCAGAAGCTGAAACGGGTAATAGTTAGAAAACTGAGATATTGAGCAAAGTGAAAAGTAAACATATAACATATGGAGTAATACTTTGAGCCATTTGGCATAAAAAGGTATGCATGTATGTATGTATGAATTGACCTATGAGGCTGTGGCAAAGGGCACGTAGTTCTACTTGTACAGCATTTGAGATTAACAACCACTTGCACCAAAGTGGATGTTCTGAATCCCCAAACAATTGAAATTTTTAACTACTTTTGATGCATTGCCAACAATCAGTCAGCCAACATGCTTACAATAATTCTTGACTGACTGACATATCCTTATAACGTATGCATAACAGCATTAAAGATAATAAGAACCTTAGTTAATAACTTATAACTAGGTTAGTTAATGAGATGGAGTATAAGACTCAAGTCATCAGTATAATATCACAACTAATATCAATTATTAGTTATTACCACCCCAAGAAAGTTCAACATGACTTGTTTGTAGTTTATCACTATAGACTTCATCTTAAATGCAAACAAACCTGCACAAATTATTTGCAACAACAAAATGTTTACTTGCAGAAGTCAACAGAGAAAAGTCAGAGATTTAGTTAAATCATTCAGAACCCACATTTCTAGGATGAATAAAGTATGCATAATAACATGAAAACATCAGCCTATGATCTGTAGCAATTATGTAAACAAATGGCAATAAAAAAAAAATTTAATATGAATGCTTACATGAAAAAGAAGAACACCCAAGACACCATATGCTAAAGGTAATGCTGACTCAACAAATGGAAATAGTAGCTGCATATCAGGGGCTTCAACCGCATTGGGATCTGTCAAGTATTTCACCACTTCTGGGGGAAGTCTGTTTATCTGATTAATCAAAAGCACAATATTAACAAAAGATATGCAAGTGACAGAAGAAAATAGCATTACATTGATGGAATTAATTAACATTCAGAAATAACTCAGGTCTCAGGAACAGAATGTTCACAAACGTTGACCACAAAACACATAATGGTCAAATGGTATCAATAACCAGCCTACCTGAGATGCAATTCCCAGCTCCACTGAGGAGCCAATAGTTAGAAGAAACAACAACAATGCAATGACATATTGCCAAAGTGTTGTCGGCCCTGGCTCAGAAACCTCCTTCCGCAGCAAACCAAAGCTAACACGTGGCCCACCGCGAGGATCAGGACTGTCTGCATCAGGCTCCTCCACCATAAAAAGGTTGTACTTATCTCCTGTGACCTCTACAAGCAGATTTTGGAGTTTGGAAAAGATATCCTCTCTCTTTCCCCTTAAGTTTCCAATGAAAAGAATGCCTTCTCCCAAGTCTCCAAAAGGCTCCTCTTTCGTCACCCAAAAGGTTGAATAACCAAAAAGCTTATCCTTTATCAGCTTTACATCAGCTGGATCTACCTTTTCAGGTCCAAGGAGTTCCATAAGTTTGAAAGAATCAACTTGGAAATTGCTGTACGTAGGTCCAAGCGACGTCAAAGATGACTGAAGAATTAAAATGTTGGAAATATCAGAATCAGGAAATATAACATAAAATCCACATACATAAGCAGAACACACCTATCAGTGGATTTTCAGCATATATACATGCATCATGATACCTTACAGATAAGAAAGTATACCAAGAACTACGAAGAAATAGTGATACACATTGACAAATATTAGCTCGAATCCAACATGGTAAAAAAGGGAAGCGATATTATTTCAAACTCATGATGATATTTATAAATTTATAAATATAAACAAGACTTGTGCTCCAAAATGCATTTTCTTGCAACATATATCTTGAAGCATCCAGTAGCTGATGCTCATGGCCAAGGAAACTATGGATAGAGTTGAATCAGACATCATCCAAATAACTTCCACCCACTTGCATAATTGGGATTGGATGGAGAAAACTAGAATTTATGTAGCAAAAATCAACTCCTTCTCAAGCCAACTTCAGGAGGCAATAAACAAACCAACCATCAAGTGTTGCCATATGAGGAGTGAGTGAAAGGTGTCATCGAGGTTGTGTAATTGTGAATCTGTGAGGCACTTTGACAGCATCTCATAGTTACTACAAATCCCATACAGGGATCGACGGGTATTGGTATACAATTCACTACAGTTTGCGATTAAATTACAAGCATTCCTGCCGAGAGAGAATTTGGTATGCAAGAAATGGGAAATTCAGTGCATGTAAAAGAGAAAACCAAGTAAGTAGTAACTATGTGACAGCTGCTCCATCATTTGCACTACAACCATGCTACAAATCAGCAGCCAAATCAGCCATTCATATAAAAAAAAATACGCGTTAAAATACAAATAGAAAATTAGTTAAATAACACATGTATCTGTATGATTGATTTGGTAGCTGATTTTTACTGTGTACATGCCATTTTTGTTTGCCCTATCATTTCTTGTTACAGTTAGGTAAAATGGAGACATTAATTGGAGTTAGTTAAGTTAGTTATAGGTTAGTTAATATACTTATATAATTTAACAATTCAGTTAGCCGTTATTGCGCCATATGATCCAAATATACACAATGTTACTTAAACTGCTAAACATGTTCCTATAGTCTATGGTGATAAATTTTACACAAAAAGAAGAAGGGGGGGGGGGGGGGAGAGTAGTTACCCTGGGAGAAGGCGAGGGAGGAGCTGATTTTTCTGACTTGAACGCATCGTCGCGTCTCTCTTGCGTCGTCGTCGTGGTTGCGTTGGAAGAATCATTCGGAGGTCGTTCAGCTTCGCCTTCGACGACGTCGTTTCTGTTATCATTGTTGTTGTTGGCAGTGGCAGAACACCGAAACGCAGGGAAATTGGAAGGGTGAGGTAGTGAGTGAGTGAAGGTGGGGAAGCACGTGGACCTCAATCGTTTGAGCGCATGGTAGTGAATGGTCTCCCTGAAGGCGCGCCGAACCGGGTTGGACCGGAACTCCGACTTCAGAGGGATGAAACCACAACTCGTCAGAGTTCCCATTCGGACCAAACAAAATGATAATAGTAAAGAAGAGGGGGGCTGTTTAACGACAGTGTATGAGAGTTCGTTGCGTTTTAGTGGTACGACATTTGAACGTGGAAGAGTGAGTAGGACTTGGGAGGAAGAGGAGGAAGGGGAGAATGGAAATTGTTGTTGCCGTAACAGGCTTTTTGGATGTGGTTGCCGGCTTTGGATAAAAATTACTAATAAAATATCTCGTGTTTTTATTTTGTCTTTCGTTCGTGATAAATATAAGCAAAATAAAATATCTTATGCTTATAATGCTCTCTTCCTTTTCAAGTCAAATTTAACAGCAATAATGTTAAAAGGAATAATTTATTTTTTTATTATTAATTAATTATTAATATTTAAAAATATAAAATAAAATATACTATTAAATTATTAAAGTAAAAAAATTAAACTAAAAAAATTAAATTAATAACTAAATAATTATTTAAAAAATAAATTCTAATTATTTTCTAATAATTTTTATTAGGATAGGATGTTATCCGTTTTAAATTAAGGCTTTTCTTATTTTTCAAAAATAAATTAAGGTCTCTTTATTTAAATAAATAATTCATTTATTGAATAAGTATAAAATTATATTACAAAATTATTTTTTTAACTTTCACTTTTCAAAAAATTTAAAATTAGGATTTAAAATTTAAGATTTATGGATTAAGTTTAAAATTTAAGATTTAGGATAACAATAGCAAAAGATGAAGTTATAATGTTAAGAAGAAGAAAAAGAAAAAAATGAGCAGAAAGATAATAAATATAAAAATAAAAATAATTACAAAACAAAGTTAATTAACATTAGCTAAAAAATTAGAAATGTATACATCACGGATAACTCAATTACTCAATTAAAACCAACCTCAACTAAATTAATTAGTTCTAGTACCAATTGATTAACCTTAATTAGTTTGGATATGAAATTCGTAATTACAAAAAAAGAATCGATCCGACTATATAATATATTAAAAATATATAATATATACATTATCTATATCATATCTAATACTAATTTCTTTTCAGCAACCATTCTTGGCTCATTTTGTTAGGACATAAATTTTTAGAATGTGTTGTTCATAATTACAAAAAAAATTATATATTTTTAATTAGGACAATGTTATGGTGTTGAAACTAATTATTTTCAGTTGGTACTGAAATGAGTTGATCATGTTATATAATAAACGCGTGTGACAGGTAAAAATAGTAAAATACACAGTAATTAATTAGAATGATATCGATAATTAAACCAAAAAATTTGTATAAATTGAAGTGGTTATAACTTGTTAATTTTTATTACAATTGGATTTTTTCTTTTTTTGTTGCAACTGAGATTTTTTAGTAAGTAGATAGACTAATTGAAGTGATTGGGCTTATATTATGTAGAAATGATCCAATATTTTGAAAATAAAAATTTTAATACTAATACATTAACTAATACTCCTACATAAATTAATTAACTTAGTTCCTAAATTCAAGAAAAGAAAAACTTACTTCATAAATTTTTATTTAATAATAATTGGTTAAATTGTTATCAAATAAACTAAATATTTTATTTTTCAAAATATCAACTAAAATAATATATTTATAAATCAAATTTTTAAGTTTTTTAATAATATATAATATTTTTTTACTGTTTTAAATTGGTTATCCTCTAATACGATCAACCTATTAACAATAATTTAATACAATTAATTAAATAATAACATTCTCTCTCATTTAACGAAACACAATTTAATTAATTTTTTTTTACAGTTTTATTTTTAAATCATTTAGTTCATACTCAATTTTTTTCTAATTTTAAATTAATATTTATTAATTTTAAAATTATAAGACAACTTTTTTTCCAAAACCAAATATATATCACTAATATAATAATATAAGCACATTGTACGGCTACATTTATTTTCATATTGTGTACTTACTGCATATTACTAGTTTTAATTAAATAAAAAATAAAACATAACAAATATTTGAAGTTTTACAAGGATTTATTATAACTATGTTAGAAAATGAGTGATATAATAACTATGTTGTCTAGTCTAATTTATAATTTTCATCAAATTTCTAAATTTTGTTCTTATAATTAATACTACAACTATATAAATATCAAGGTGTTAAAAGGCTCATTTTTTTGGTTATTGGAGAGAAGAATGTGTTGTGCTGAGTTATGGGATAAAGGGGTGAGTAACGTTATTGTGGGACAGAAATTTCTGACATGCTAAGGTAACAAGTCGGACTATACGACTTATATGAAAAAAAAAATGAAATTTATAAATCAGACGATCCAATTTACAAGAAGAAAAATTCGAATTTTAAATGTAACAAATCGGACCGTCCGTTCTATTTTATATATATATATATATATATATATATATATATATATATATATAAATCGTTAATCAATTCGAACCGTCCGAATTATATAGTTTAATGTTTTTTTGAATTATCTGGAACTACTCGATAAGTCCGAATTGTGCAGATGCATTTATATAAAATTGGGCAACACAATAACAAAACAGTAGGTAGTCTAACTCAAACATTACCATTGAATTAAATTTTCTCTAACTATATATATATATTTCTAACTATTAGTTACTTATTATCGTTTCTTAACTTTCTATCAATAATAATAATAATAATAATAACACCGTCACTGACCCTAAATTTAAACTACTAACAACCTATAATTAAATTTTTAATAATAATAATTACAATTCTGAATTAATAATAATAATAATAATAATAATAATACCGCCACTGACCCTAAATTTAAACTACTAACAACCTATAACTAAAATTTTAATAATAATAATTATAATTTTCAATTAATAATAATAATAATAATAATAATAATAATAATAATAATAATAATAATAATAACATGTATAAACATTCTCAGTTTCTGTTACGGTGGGTAACCGGAGATTGATGGGCTGGATGGAATTGGTTGGCCCAAACGTACGAAGGAGGAGGGCTCCGAACGGATCTGCAACTCGGGAGGCTCCGTCCGACTTGTTTGTGCGAGGAGATGGGGGTGGTACCTGCAAAGACACTCCGATGCCTAAGTTAGCAAGGGTGTGAGCAGGTCTAGAGAGTATTGGGCTTGAAGATACCTGAGGGGTGTCAGTGTATTTATAGTGGTGAGCCAATAACCACCGTTAGAGTAGTGCCGTATCGTTTGGGTGTTAACCGTCCCATTATCTTAGGGAGGTTAAGATATGGCTTGATGAAGCGGTTAGAGAGATTTTAGGGGCGGTTACTCATTTGAATGAGTGTTTATCTGCCAGCTAATCTCATGTCCGACTTCTTTAGAGTAAGTGTAGTCAACACCAACTTCTTATATGAAGGTCGGTGCTTAGCTAGGCTTAATTCTTCGGTTTAGGCCTTTTATTTGGACCTGGGCCTTTATTATTGGGCCAGGGTATGAACAGTGCCCCTACTTGAGCCCAAGATCTCTTTAGGGCTTGGGTTCAAGTATTTAACTCGGGTTCGTAGCCGACTTTCTTGGAGGAAACACTGGTTTTTAAACCGACGTGATTTTCGCGACCTTTTGTTTCTGACAGTTACGTCTATTCAAGCGTCGTGTCCGTTAGGGATGCATTTAGGGATTGATGGCTTTGATAACGGTGCACTCTCATTAATGACTGCTCCGTTTTTACCATTATGCCCCTTAGCATGTTTATAAATACTTTCCCTCTCTTTCATTTTTCCGTTTCTGCAATCTTTCAAATTTCTTCTTTCTTTGTTCTTCATTCATTCGTACTGCGTTCTCGTGCTCCGGAGACTTCTGCTTCTTCCGACCTTCATTTTCAGAAAGAGGTTAGTTTCTTTTTTCTTTTTCGCACTTTTCGTATGACTTCACTTTGTAGAAAAATAGGTTTGTGGACTTTTGCTTGGTTCCTTTTCTCCTCTCTAGAGACCTTTGTTTTTGATTTTTTCTTTTCTTTTTCCCTTTGTAGGTTTCCTCATTTTTCCTTAGAGAAAGAAAATGGCCTCCGTAGATTGGGTTGATGTTACTGTTCTAGGGGAGGAGCCGTTGGTTGATGTGGAGTTTATTACTCATCTTCGCACCCACCACCGGCTCTGTACTTCGGATGAGGATGAGCCTAAGTATGAATTGCTTGTCCCTGGTTCAGAGGACCGAGTTTGTCATGGGAGAGCCAACGGAACGGCTCCCCATTTCTTCTTTATGTATGAGTGCATGATCACCCGTCTGGGCGTCTTTCTACCCTTTTCAGATTTTGAGGTGTCTGTTTTGCAACATTGTCGGGTTGCCCCTACCCAACTTCACCCCAACTCTTGGGGTTTCTTGAAAATTTATCAATTTATTAGCCATGCTCTGGATTTCCCGACCTCTCTGAAAATCTTTTTCCATCTTTTTCATATGACCAAGCCTTTTAGTGGGCTGAACAATAAACAGCAATGGGTTTCCTTCCGAGCCATACAAGGTCGGAGGATTTTTACCCTTTTTGATGAATCTTTTCATGACTTTAAAAATTTCTTTTTCAAAGTGCAAGCTGTAGAGGGCCATCACCCCTTTTTTCTGGATGATAATTCTTCTCCTCGCTTTCCCTTATACTGGCTGGAGGCCTCCCCTTGTGAGAAATATGGTCTGGATGACCTGGATGAAGTGGAGGCTGCCGTTGTGGGGTTCCTCCGAGAAGTGTGGGGGAGGGCCCCATATTTGGATACTAAAAAGTTTCTCCAAGGGTCTCCGGCCTTTATCCAATCACAGCTAGGTAGTTTTCTCTTGTCTGTTAGATTCCCGACTTGTTAACTGATAATTCCGACTTGTTTGATTCTTTAGCTATTGTTTTCTTTTTCAGAAATGGCAAAGACAAATGCTCAAGAATCTTTCCAGAGGGTCCAGGAGGCTAAAGCTAAGTCTCGCGCTCGGGCTGGTGGTGCCAGGGTTATCTCTCCTCCTCCTCCTCCTCGGAACGTTGGAACTCTTTCCAATCCCATGGTGATTTCTTCTTCAGCTCCCTCTCAGCCGCCCCCCGTCGTCCGACCTTCCCCTGATCCCAAGAAGCGCAAGACCTTAGAGTCTGGTTCTTCTGGTGAGGTTAAGGCGGATGCTCTTGCGTTCGTCCGAAAGAATATCTATCCTCATGCTCGTATAGGCATGGATGATATGTCTGTTCGGAGCCACCTTACCACTATGATCGAGGAGAGTCTCAAAGCGGCGGGGGTCTGCGGCAAGCTCTTGGATATTTTTGAGAAGGCTCCTCTCAGCTCTTTAGGGATGACCTCGAGGGTCGAGGAGCTGGAAGGAAGGCTTCGTGCATATCAAGAGCATGAGGGAGAGTTGAGGAAGGAAATTGCCAAGCTGAGGGAGGAAAGAGATACCCTCCAGGAGAAAGGGAAGGTTTTGCAGGCCCAATGCAACATGGAGATGGATCTGAGAAAAACAGCACAGGCCAGCTATCAAAGCTTATTCAAAGATCTTGTGTCTGTGAAGACTGAGCTTTTGAATTCTCGGAAAGCATATGATGAGTTGGAGGACTCTATTGCTGATGGCGCCGAGGAGTCTTGGAGGATCTTTCTGGAGTAGGTCAGAGTTATTGCTCCCGACTTGGATCTTTCTCCTTTACATCTTGACAAAGTTGTTATTGATGGTGCCATTGTAGATCCTCCTGCCCCCGTAATCGTTTCTGAGTCAGAGTTGAAGACTCGGGGGCAGAGGATTATTGAGTCTCCTCCTCGTTCTAAAGACGCTCCGAGTTCTTTAGTAGTTCCTCCGATCTCTTCATCTCCCATGGATGCTTCTGATGGCGCTCCTCCTGACTCCGGTGGTGGTGATCCGTCTACTCTTCTTCCTAAAAAATGATATGTGGCTATTTGGGGGTCCGGCCTGTGGGTCCCCCGTTTTTAAACTCTTTATTTATTTATTTATTTTTGGTGGTGTTGGTTGAACAATTTCTTCTGGCCTTCCTAGGCCGTAAACAAAATATTTAAAAAATACCCTTTTTGATAAGGGTTTTTAAGTTAACAAAATGGATACCCTTTTTGGATAAGGGTTTAGATTACCTTATGCGTATATGCTTTTTGGTTTTTTGATGTCTCCTTGATCTTTTCTTGAAAACCTTTCCTTTCGGCTTGTTTGTTTTTCTGAGCTTTTTGTTTAAGGACTTTTGGGATAGCCTTTAAACTTTTTCCTAGGTTTTCCAATCTCTTTTTGTTATCTCCTATACTCGACTTTGTTTTAGCGAGTTCTTATGACTTAGGTTATTTTTGCGATGCGTTTTTCTTCTACTCGGTTCTTGGCTCCGTTCTACGGGTCGGAGTATTTCCGAGCTTTTTCTACTCGGGTTCTCATTTCGACTTATGAGTCAGATTGTTCCCGAGTTTTTACGATCAACTCATATAACCTCTTTACACCGACTTGTACCTCGTCGTTTTATCCTGACGACCATCTAGGTCGGTTCATGGGATTTTCACGTTTTGTCGAGCTTAAGTCGGCGCGTTTCGTAGAAAGACTTAGAAAAAATAAAAAGGATTTTATAAGAGATATTGTAGATGAAAAAGATCTTTATTTATTGGGGAGGTACCTTCTTGCTACTAAGGGTTTTAATAGCCTATTTTCCCTTAGCCTCTACTATGATGCCTCGTTAAAAACCCTTCTCCAGAAAAAACCCTTTAATTTTGGGAAAAAATCATGAAGTTGGGAAAAGAGTACATCAGGGAGTAGAGTTCGCTTTTAACTGTAGTACCTTTTCATATTACACGCATGCCACGACCTCGGTAATTCAGTGCCGTTCAGGTCGGTTACTTTATAATAACCTTTTCCTAAAACTTCATTGACTTTGTATGGTCCCTTCCATTTTGCAGCGAGCTTTCCTTCTCCTGATTTGTTGACTCCAATGTCGTTTCTGATTAAGACCAAGTCATCCGGGGCAAATGTTCTTCGAATGACTTTTTTGTTGTACCTTGTAGCCATCCTTTGTTTCAATGCTACTTCTCTTATCCGGGCATCTTCTCGGACTTCGGGGAGCAAGTTGAGCTCCTCTTTGTGTCCCCGTATGTTTCTGACCTCATCATGGAGAATTACCCTTGGGCTTTGCTCATTGATTTCTATTGGTATCATGGCTTCTACGCCATAAACTAGTCAAAAAGGTGTTTCTCCTGTGGCGGACTGGGGGGTTGTCCTATAAGCCCATAGCACCTGAGGGAGCTCTTCAGCCCAAGCTCCTTTTGCTTCCTGCAATCTCTTTTTTAGCCCTGCCAGTATGACTTTGTTGGCTGCCTCGGCTTGCCCATTGGCTTGTGGGTGCTCCACCGAGGTGAACTGATGATTGATTTTCATACTGGCTACTAAGCTTCTGAAGGTAGCGTCGGTGAATTGGGTTCCATTATCTGTAGTAATGGAATAAGGTATCCCATATCTTGTGATGATATTTTTGTAGAGGAACCTGCGACTTCTTTGAGCGGTGATGGTGGCCAATGGTTCTGCTTCTATCCATTTTGTGAAGTAATATATCCCCACGATCAGGTATTTGACTTGTCCTGGCGCTTGGGGAAAAGGACCTAACAAATCCATTCCCCATTTTGCAAAAGGCCATGGAGAAGTGATACTGATGAGCTCTTCTGGTGGAGCTACGTGGAAATTCGCATGCATCTGACATGGTTTACACTTTTTCACAAATTCTGTGGCATCTTTTTGCAAGGTCGGCCAGTAGAATCCAGCTCGGATTACTTTCCTGGCTAGTGACCTTGCTCCGAGATGGTTTCCGCAGATCCCACTATGTACTTCCTCCAATACCTCGGCGGTTCTTGAGGTCGGTACGCATTTTAAAAACGGTGTCGATATCCCCCTTCTGTAGAGGATATTTCTCACCAAGGTGTAGTGTTGTGCTTCCCTTCGGATCTTTTTAGCTTCTTTTTCCTCTTTAGGGAGGACGTCGAATTTCATGTATTCGACTAGGGGGTTCATCCATCCGAAGTCTAGACCAACTACCTCAAGTACCTCTTGTTTGTCTTCTATTTTTGCTACTGAGGGTTCCTGGAGGGTTTCTTGAATCAGGCTTCTGTTGTTCCCTCCTGGTTTGGTACTTGCTAACTTGGATAGGGCATCTGCTCTGCTGTTTAAGTCCCGAGTTATTGTTTAACCTCGGTTTCTGCAAAATGCCCGAGGTGTTCCAGAGTTTTGTCCAAGTACCTCTTCATGCTTGGGTCCTTTGCCTGATATTCTCCACTTATCTGGGAGGTCACCACCTGTGAGTCGCTGTATATCATCACCTTTGTAGCACCGACTTCTTCTGCCAACTTTAGTCCGGCGATTAAGGCTTCATATTCTGCCTGATTATTTGAAGCCGGAAATCCAAATTTTAAGGAAATCTCTATCTGGGTTCCTCTTTCATCTGCCAATATTATGCCTGCGCCGCTTCCCGTTTTGTTGGAGGATCCGTCTACATAGAGTTCCCATGTAGTCGGTTTTTCCTCTTGATCCCCTGCGTATTCTGCCACGAAGTCGGCGAGGCACTGGGCTTTAATTGCTGTCCGAGTTTCGTATATCAAATCGAACTCGGAGAGATCTATTGCCCACTGAACCATTCTCCCTGCAACATCCGTCTTTTGGAGGATTTGCTTCATGGGCTTGTTCGTACGGGCTCTTATTGTGTGAGCTTGAAAGTAAGGTCGTAGTCTTCGTGAGGCTATTACTAAGGAGTAGGCAAACTTTTCTAGTTTGTAGTACCTTAGTTCAGGGCCTTGTAGAACTATACTGATAAAGTAGACTGGATGTTGTCCGACCTCGTCTTCTTTTATCAGCGCTGACGAGACAGCCTTGTTTGCTACAGATAAGTACAGAACGAGGTCTTTCCCTGGTACTGGTCGGGTTAGGATAGGAGGTTGGCTTAAAAACTTTTTGAACTCCTGGAACGCCTCCTCACATTCAGGAGTCCATTTGAACTGACATCCCTTTCTTAATAAGGAAAATAGTGGAAGGGATTTTAGCGCCGATCCCGCCAGAAATCTAGAGAGGGCTGCAAGTCGGCCATTGAGCTGCTGGACTTCTCTCAAACAATTCGAACTTTTCATTTCTAGGATGACTCTACACTTATCGGGATTGGCTTCAATCCCTCTTTGTGTTAGCATAAACCCTAGAAACTTTCCTGCCTCCACCGCGAAGGCGCACTTTGCGGGATTTAGTCTCATCCCATGCAGCCTTATGGTGTCAAAGACTTGTGAGAGGTCGGACAAGAGGTCGACTTCCTTCTTGGTTTTTACTAGCATGTCGTCGACGTATACTTCCATTAGGCTCCCCAGGTGAGGGGAAAACACTTTATTCATCAGCCTTTGATATGTGGCTCCTGCATTCTTCAATCCGAATGGCATGACCACGTAGCAAAAGTTAGCTCTGGGTGTGATGAATGATGTTTTCTCCTGGTCTGGCTCATACATCAGGATTTGATTATATCCCGAGTAGGCGTCCATGAATGATAAGTATTGGTACCTCGAGCTGGAATCCACTAGGGTATCAATACTTGGTAGGGGATAAGGGTCCTTGGGACATGCCTTATTTAGGTCGGTATAGTCGACACACATTCTCCATTTGCCATTCTATTTTTTGACTAGCACTACATTGGCTAGCCATGTTGGGTACTTGACCTCTCTAATAAAGCCGGCTTCCAGGAGCGCCTGTACTTGCTTTTCTACTATTAGGGCTCGTTCTGGGCCGAGCTTGCGTCTTCTTTGTTGTACGGGTCGGGACCCTAGATAAACCGAGAGCTTATGGGACATGAGCTCGGGGTCAATCCCAGGCATGTCAGAGGCCTTCCAGGCGAAGAGGTCGGAATTATCTCTTAGGAGTTTAGCCAACTCTTGTTTTAGAGTTTCCCCTAGGTTGGCTCCTATATAAGTGTTTTTCCCTTCCTCTTTACCGACCTGTATCTCCTCGGTTTTTCCTCCCGGTTGTGGTCCCAGTTCTTCTCTGACTCTTGTACCGCCGAGCTCTATTGTGTGAACTTCTCTGTTCTTTCCTCTCAATTTAGGCTTTCATTGTAGCATTTCCTTGCCGATTTTTGGTCTCCCCGTACCGTTGCTATCCCCGCTGAGGTCGGGAATTTCATGCAGAGGTGGGGAGTGGATACCACAGCTCCGAGTCGATTAAGGGTAGCTCTGCCGATTAAAGCATTATATGCTGACCCCATGTCAACGACTATGAAGTCTATGCTCAGAGTCTTTGATTTTTTCCCTTTTCCAAAAGTGGTGTGAAGGGGCAAAAATCCTAGTGATTTTATTGCCGTGTCCCCTAATCCGTATAGGGTGTCGGGATAGGCCCTTAACTCTTTCTCATCTAACCCTAGCTTGTCGAAAGCAGGCTTGAAGAGAATGTCTGCCGAGCTTCCTTGGTCTACTAGGGTTCTGTGGAGATGGGCATTTGCCAGGATCATAGTTATTACTACTGGATCATCGTGTCCAGGGATTATTCCTTGCCCATCTTCTTTTGTAAATGAAATGGTAGGAAGGTCGGGTGACTCCTCCCCGACCTGGTAAACTCTTTTGAGATGTCTTTTGCGAGAGGATTTGGTAAGTCCCCCTCCCGCAAACCCTCCTGAGATCATATGGATATGTCTCTCTGGGGTCTGCGGTGGTGGGTCTCTTCTATCCATATCATCTCGTTTTCTCTTTCCATGACTGTCCGACCTTTCTATGAGATATCTATCAAGCCGACCTTCTCTAGCCAGCTTTTCTATCACATTTTTAAGGTCGTAGCAGTCATTTGTGGAGTGACCATATATTTTATAGTACTCGCAGTAATCGCTGCGGCTCCCCCCTTTTTTATTTTTAATGGGTCTAGGGGGTGGCAGTCTCTCAGTATTGCAAATCTCTCTGTATACATCCACTATAGAAACTTTCAGAGGAGTATAAGAGTGATATTTTCTTGGCCTTTCGAGACCGAGTTCTTCCTTTTTCTTGGTTTCCCTTTCCCTCTCTTTTGTTGAGGGAGGGGGCCCAGGTCGCCAACTCAGGTCTCTTAATTTGGCGTTTTCTTCCATGTTGATGTACTTTTCGGCTCTTTCCTGTACATCACTTAGAGAAACGGGATGTCTTTTAGATATGGACTGCGAGAAGGGACCTTCTCTAAGTCCATTGACTAATCCCATTATGACTGCCTCTGTGGGCAGGTCTTGGATCTCCAAACATGCTTTGTTGAACCTTTCCATATAGGCTCGTAAAGATTCTCCGACCTCCTGTTTTATTCCCAGGAGGCTCGGTGCATGTTTCACGTTGTCTTTCTGGATTGAGAACCTCATCAAAAACTTCCTTGAGAGGTCTTCAAAACTGGTAACCGACCTTGGGGGGAGGCTATCGAACCACTTCATCGCTGCTTTCGATAGAGTGGTCGGGAAGGCTTTGCATCGCGTATCATCGGAGGCATCAGCTAGGTACATCCGACTTTTGAAGTTGCTCAGGTGATGCTTTGGATCCGTGGTTCCGTCGTAGAGGTCCATATCAGGGCTTTTGAAGTTCCTCGGAACTTTAGCCCTTATTATGTCCTCACTAAAGGGATCTTCCCCTCCTAAGGGTGGCTCTTCTTGTTCGTCACGGGAGTTGCGACTTTTGAGGGAGGATTCCAACTTTAAGAGTTTTCTTTCTAACTCTTTTCGTCGTTCCATCTCCTCTTTTAGGCGCTTTTCAGTTTTCTTTTGCCGCTCTCGCTCCTGCTCTAACTGCTCCAGGCGGCTGTGGACTAATCCCATGAACTCAGTTACATGGGGTGGTCCTTCTTTTTCTGACTCGCGCCCTTCTGAGGAGTTTACCTTTGGGTTTTTTACTCCGGAGGTGCCTTCCCTGTGTTGATTATCGATTTCCTGGTGGAGGGTGAAATCCACATCGTTATTGCCTGTATCCAGATTCTCTTGTTCAGAATCTGTCTCCACATGACCTTCTTCGTGGGATCTGTCCGCCATCTATGGATGATCTCTCGGTTCCCCGGCAACGGCGCCAATGTTACGGTGGGTAACCGGAGATTGATGGGCTGGATGAAATTGGTTGGCCCAAACGTATGAAGGAGGAGGGCTCCGAACGGATCTGCAACTCGGGAGGCTCCGTCCGACTTGTTTGTGCGAGGAGATGGGGGTGGTACCTGCAAAGACACTCCGATGCCTAAGTTAGCAAGGGTGTGAGCAGGTTTAGAGAGTATTGGGCTTGGAGATACCTGAGGGGTGTCAGTGTATTTATAGTGGTGAGCCAATAACCATCGTTGGAGTAGTGCCGTATCTTTTGGGTGTTAACCGTCGCATTATCTTAGGGAGGTTAGGATATGGCTTGATGAAGCGGTTAGAGAGATTTTAGGGGCGGTTACTCATTTGAATGAGTGTTTATCTGCCAGCTAATCTCATGTCCGACTTCTTTAGAGTAAGTGTAGTCAACACCGACTTCTTATATGAAGGTCGGTGCTTAGCTAGGCTTAATTCTTCGGTTTAGGCCTTTTATTTGGATCAGGGCCTTTATTATTGGGCCAGGGTATGAACAGTTTCCACGTTGAGTTAGTAGTACTAACAGCAACAACAACTACTATTATAACTCTCAAATACTAAATCGGAGGGTGTGACTACGCAAAGCCTTATGCTGGGTTATGGGGCACTGTTGCGGGGAGCAACATCAACGCAACATGTGGTGGGAGAGGGACAGATCGGACCCTCCGATTTGTTACAACAATGCAGACCCTCCGATTTGGCTTCGAGATTTCGGACCGTCCGATTTGTCTATAACTAATCCCACAAACTGGTAAAGCTCACCCACACCCCATATCTCCGTCCTACCCCAATCCCTCCTCCATAACAAAAATAAAAAGCGGTGTTAAAAAGTGGAGCATATGGCATATATACTTACAAGCCATTCACGTTGTTCTCGTAATCCTTCAAACACATTTAGTGTGTATAATATTATAGTGTAATGGAAGTGCAAGATGAAAATAAATGTAGACATACAATATGCTTGTATTGTTAGTGATGTATATTTGTTATGTTTTATTTTTATTCAATTAAATAAAAAATAAATATTTAAAACTAGTAATATGCAGTAAATACGCAATATGAAAATAAACATAGTCATACAATGTATTTATATTGCTAGTTATGTATATTTGGTTTTAGAAAAAACAATTACTTTATAATTTTTAAAATTAATGAATATTAATTTAAAATTAGAAAAATTTGAGTATAAATTAAATGATTTAAAAATAAATACTGTAAAAAAATTAATTTTGTAATTTAAAAATAAAATAAATTAGATTGTGTTTCATTAAATGAGTAAGAATGTTATTATTTAATTAACCGTATTAAATCATTGTTAACAGGTTGATTCAATATGTATTAGAGGATAACCAATTTAAAATAATAAAAAAATATTTTATATTATTAAAAAAATAAAAAATTTGATTTGTAAATATATTATTTTAGTTGATATTTTGAAAAATAAAATATTTAGTTTATTTGATAACAATTCAACCATTTATTATTAAATAAGAATTTATGAAGTAAGTTTTTTTTTCTTAAATTTATGAACTAAGTTAATTTATGTATGAGTATTAGTTAATGTATTAGTATTAAAATTTTTATTTTTAAAATATTAGATCATTCTTACACAATTATACAATGTAAGTCTAATCACCTCAATTACTCTATCTACTTACCAAAAAATTTCAACTGTAACTTAAAAAGAAAAAACCCAATTATAATAAAAATTAACAAGCTATAATCACCTCAATTTATACAAATTTTTTGGTTTAATTATCGACACTATCCTGACCAATTACTATATTTTGCTATTTTCACCTATCACATCAATAGCAACATGCGTTTATCATATAGCATGGTCAACTCATTTCAGCACCATAGCATTGCTCTAATTAAAAATATACAAATTCCCTGTACCCATGAACAACACATCCTAAAAATTTATACGATTATTTGGATTGAGTCTATACTCTACACATGTTTTTGAGTTTTGAGTTTTGAGTTTTAAACTTGTATTCGTATAAAATAAAAACCTTTTTCATTTACCTAAAATAGAACTTAAAAATATATAAAATAAAGAATGATGTGTTGTATGCATATCATTCCGACTATCATGAGTTAATTAACTTAATATTCATTTTTTTTTTGGTGTATCGTTCTAGATTTTTTTGGTGTACCGTTCTAGATTTATTACAACCCGATGTTGACGAAAGGGTATAAAAATAATATAAGTTTTCATAAATAGTATTGTATTAAACTCAACAAAAAAAAGCATGATACATTTCATATAAATAACATCAAAATATATAAAGACTTCAACCACTCCTACATGTGTACTTAATGCATCATAATAAGTCACATAGTATTAAAAACTTTTACAGTATTTCAATATAAATTTTATATTGTTAATTTCAAAAGACCAATTTAACTTATAGCACTCAAACAAAACTCTACTTACCAAGTTTTGTATGAGTTACATATCATAAGAATTCAACTTTAATTTAAAAGATTACTTAAATAATAGAAAAAAAATTCAAATTAGATTCAATGTCAGTATAAATGGAAGAAATTAAGTTCAATGAATCTGAAAACTGTTATGAGTTTTTATATTGACAATAACATATCATTTTTTAGGGGATATATAGGCAAGCATAAATTACTACAAAGACACTGGGATTCATACCTTTTAAGCATTCGATTAGAAACTGTTAAAAAAGTGTAGCAATTTCTTCTCACACGCAACCCAGCGTACCACGATTTATGTCCAAATCATAATCCATCATGCCCCTATTGCGATTTCTATAAAAATAAAAAAAATGCATTTGTGTCTTCAATGTATAGGTGTTATATTCTGATCATATTAAAAAAACAAACAATTTATTTTAGTAATTTATTCCTTAATTTATTTATCTCTTACTAATTTGGCTCCAATATTCATTCTCAAACTAAATGATTACAAGATTAAGTTTAAAAATTAATTAATAAAAAATATTCAAAATCAAACCAAATATCTCAAATGTCACTTTTATTATTAAATAGCATTCATAATTTTTTTACCTTCCATAATGTTTAATTGGACGGATTAAGAACTAATTTATAATAAATTTAAACTTCATTTAATGAACTAGTTACATATACAAGTTAAGATTCAAATTTTCAATACTTATTTTTAAGGGATTGAATAAACCAATTACTTGAAACTTAGCTTTCAATATATATATATATATATATATATATATATATATATATATATATATATATATATATATATATATATCATTAAAAATATTATTTGTATACCAAAATCAGCCACTAAAATTAGTTATCAATATATTTGTGTATAAATACGTGTGTGATTTAATTTATTTTTAATATGTATTTATATTCTAATATGTATTTATACTGGTAGTTAATTTTAATGAACACATAACATAATCGAATTTTCCTAGTTCGATTTATATATGCATGGTAAATCTAATCAGTGTGTTTCGAATTATATAAGGACAATATTAGGGCTAAATCGAAACGACTTGTTTCGAATTACTAGGTATGACTAAATCGAAACAATCTGATTAGATTTATTAGGACAGGATGCATACATGCATAAATTGAACCAGTGTGTTTCAATTTACATAGAGAATAGCTAAATCTAATCTGACTCATTCGATTTACATAGAGAGGTGATCGGAAAAATTCATTAACATTTTTTTATTTGGGTGAATTGTGTAATATTGAGTTGAGTTTGATTTAATTGGGTATTTTATCCTATATATTATGTATTTTATACTAAGTATTTAAAATTTAAAATCTAAGTATATATATATATATAAATTTAAAATATATATTTATTTACGTATATGTACACTTTTAAGTTTATATAATGGTGTTATTGTAACAGAGTCTCCTTTGTGGTTGATAATAAATTGTCGTAGGCATGAAATTTAGTTTTCGAGAAACTATGATTGCGACGGTAAAAAATTATGCTATTCATAGAGACATAAACTACTAGGTGTCTGAATCAAAACTACAAATATTCTATGTCAAATATATACCGTTTGGCACAAATTGTGGTTGGCTAATTAGAATTAGCATAATCCAAAAAAATATTATTAAGAAATAAGAAGATATAATGATAATTATACTTACACAAAATTCAATATTTCTAATAAATAATAATATCTAATTAATTGAAGACTAACAAAATTTTTACACATTCTCAATGTCACTTCTTAGAAAGAAAAAAAAAAGCTAAAGACTTCTATAAAAAAAATAACAATAAATTAAATATTTTGAAGTAAACATAGACATGGTGAAAAAAAAATTAAAAGATGATTTTTTTAATAATAGTTTAGTTATTTATATTAAAAAATTATTAATTTTTTTATTTTGAATTAATCATTAAAAATTTCAAGTCACATAATATTTGAAGAATATTATTTTAAATTTTTTTTAGTTGTAAAATTATTTATTTCTTATCATATTTCTTAAAAACTTTAAAAATAATTTTATTTATAAATTTTATTTTAATATAAATATAAATATTATTATATAAATTTTATATTAACATTTTTTAGTGGGCCTCCTAAATTTTTTTCAAGTTCCATCACTACGAGTAGGGTTGCCAATCCAATCCCCAGCGGATGGGGTAGATTGCGTGTAGAATTCTCATGCAGATTAAGTCTCAATTCTACCCGATCAACCTGCATCTTATATATATAATGGATATTGAATTAAGCACTTCTCAAGATCTTTAGCCGCTTAGAGAATATTATTAATTGATATTTAATATTTTTTTTTACATAAAAGTCTGTTTTATTTTAAATTATCATCAAGTTATATAATAATGTTGCATCTTTTTGGTAATTTGTGAATAGAATCGGATACCGGCGAGTTAAAAACGGGTAGAATTAAGCTTGGGATATTCTCAACCCACAAATAGAATAGAGTTGAATTTATATAAAAATCTTAACCCGTAAGTAGAATCAGAATTAAATTCAAATTTTATCCTACTATCTTATCCAAATTTTCAGACAAATTTAAGTAACAATAATGAATAAAAACAATAAAAAATAAACTAAAATAATTTTAACTTATCATATTTATTATTTATTAATTATATCAATAATTAATAAAAATTAAATAAAATAAATTTAAATTTTTTTTATCTTCTTAATATTTATTTAGATAAAATTTATTTGCTTTCGTTTAATAGAAAATTGGTTATTGACTTATTGGTAGAGATAACAGGCGTTCCAAACAGCTTCCAAATATTTGTATTTAGTTTAGTTTATATACATATATAAGTAGAAAATAAAAAATTATAAGAATAATTATTCAAATTAGTCTCTAAGAACTTTAAAAGTGGACATTTTAGTTCTCAAGAAAAATTAATACACAGATTAATTTCCAAGATTTTACTCTGACAGGCAAATCAGTTCCTAGTTCATTTTTCGGCAGAGTAATTATCTAGATTAGTCCTAAGGATTTTAAAAATGGATATTTTAATCCAAAAAAATTTAATATACAGATTAATTCTCAACATTTTTCTCCGTCAGATATAACAGTCCTTCATCCAAAAAAAATAAAATAAAATAATTATTTATTATTATTAATTACACAATAATATTATATTATAATTTTTTATATTTTTTGGACAAAAATAATGATAAATTTATTCATTAAATTCTTATGTACATAAATTATTTTTCATATGGAATATCCAATAGTGTATTTGTTCAATATTAGAGAAGGAAATATTTTACCGCATTGTGGATGTTAGTTTAACACGTAGGAGGCGTGGTGACAGCGCCAATCGAAAGTTTGGCAGTTTTCGAACAACACGCAAGAGGTGTGGTGAGGTGATAGACAGGAATGGGTGGCAACATACAAAAAGTGTGTTGCCTCTGAATCCTGACAGCATTGCAGATTTTTGCTTGGTTCCAAGGATACAGTAGCAACACAGGAAGCGTGTTGTAGGTGGTCTACATGCAGGGGACAGTCCCACCTCGATAACAAACGAATCTCATTTTCAAACTCTATAAATTGAGCTTCTTGATTCTTAGTGGAACATCTGAAATATGTGTTGTGTGTGATACTGACAAAGAAGAAGAAGATAAGTTGAAAGGCGTAAAATAAAAAGCTGACCGTGTTGTGAAGTGTGTGTTATATAGTATAGGAAGGTTTTCCAATGCTCCAGTCAACTTTTTTGGATCTTTGGTAATCCAGGGTGCAGTACCTTTGAGATATATTATTAAAAATGTTGAGGGTGCAGATTTATTAGGATTATTATGGTGTAGAATCATAGAAAAAGGGTGCAAGGTGTTCCCAAAATCTATTGAAAAGGTGACAAGAAAAACCTACAGGAATTTATTGAGATTGGGGGCAGCTGTGGTGTGTTGTTAAATTATTGAGCCGCAGCTATTAAGCCAGCGCGGTAGTGGAGTGGTAGCATGGAGTTGGTTTTTTTGTGGACTAACATGGGCCTGGTTGTTTATGTTGGATCGGGTAAGTTTTAAAAACCATGTCCCACCCCCATTTGATTGCCTGAATATCATTATTCGTAACCTAGCACAGCCATCGTAGAAGAAACTAGAAACCCCGCTCTCTAAACGCGATACCCAACCCCACGCAGTCCTCCCAGGACCTCGCAAACTGTCGAAGTCGCGTGGAAGCAGCACCTCACAGCCACTCCCAGTCCCAGGAACCAACGCCCCCTAACCCCATGCGAGTCCCGTTGAAGAACCGCCTCCAAGCAGCTCCGGAGAGCCAAGAAGCAGCGTGGACCATCCCCTCCCAACAGTGGCATACCGGCGAACCTTATCCCTTCGACTCCAGATATGGAGGCTCCAACTTAGGTATTAATTTGAACGATTTCTTTTCTTTGCTGTGTAATGCAGTGTAGTTTTCTTTGAATTTCCCAGTAATTGTTATTGATATCATTGTATTTGAATTTTTGCATTTCTTTGAATTTGTCATTTTATTTTGTTTCAAATAGCCGATTGATTGTCATTAACAGTGTTTGTAATTGAAACTTAATACCTGGCAGATCCAGTAGTTCCAGCTGCATGCATCATAGGGATAGAAATGGGTTGCCTTTGTTGTTTGATACCTAAGTGGTGGGGCCCATCTTCTCCTATTCAGGTGTGTGATATTTTTCTTTGTTGATGTCAAACTTCGTTTAAAATTGGTTAATCTGAAATCTGTTTGATAGAGGCTGAGAGAGATGCCTTCCGACGGATCTGAAAGTCGGTTGTATTAGGTGGATGAAATCCTGAGTGTTTATGTCAGCGATTACCGATCGAGTGTGCAGTGTGGTGGGACAAGTGTGGGAAGCACACCCAGATCTTGGAAAAACTGTAAGTATAACCACCTGTATTCGGAGATCCTGATGTTCTAATTTTGATTATGAAAGAGGTTATTCGTTCGTTGAATCTATTTTATATAAATTTTTGGTTATAGAATACTGCCGGAATGTATGGGATGAGAGATCTGGATGCAAAACCAATATTGTTCTGCCATAGGCCATTCAGTTAGTGTGTATCAATTGGCGAGGTAAGTGACGTTGAAGTTTGTCCTTGTGTCATTTATATTTTTTAATCAGTTGATGATTGCCTTAGAATTATTAAATAATTAATTAAGAAGGGGATTAGTGTTGGTAAATAAATTCACAAATAGTTGTTTGGTGCCCGAAAATGGTGAATAAGTTGATGATTCGGTTTGTTTCATGTTGCATCAGAAGTTGCTGGCTTTTTGGTTATGGTTTATTTTGCCAGTTAGAGATCAAAGAATTATTGTAATGTAATTTGAAAACTTGAATATTGTTGGACCTACCAGCTGGGGACGGAATAGAAGTAAAATGGAGGTAGAGAGAAGATTTTAGCGTTTGTTTGAATGAAGGTTGTTACGGAATTGTATACTTATCGGCGTTAAAGCAAGATTATTTCGTTGTTTTTGAGTATAACGGGGAATTTAAATTTAAATTCCCGGTGATTCATTTGGGGTGACTCCGATATTGATTATTCAAGTTTGATAAGTTTCCATGAAGATGACCGCCGTATGGGAAACAATTTTCCTATTCATATGATGGTGATCAATATGGAAACCTCTGAAACTTGAGTAATAAATTTCGGAAGCAGTCAAACGAATCGTCGCGGATTTAAATTTAGATTCTGCTTTGTACTTAAATGCCACGAGAAACTCTTGCTTTAGTTCTGATAACTCTACAACTCTGTCTCAGCCTTCGTTCATTCAAACACTATCATTTTTTTTTCTTGCTCCATTTTACTTCTATTTCATCCCGGTTGGTAGCTCTAACAATATTTGTTTCCGCAGGCTATTCGAAAATTTCTATTTTAAGAAATTCGATGCTACCTCGTGATGGTGGCAACACGGTCTATAATGATTGTTGTTAGCACGATATCCAATAGGAATGCAGGAAATTGAAACTGATATGATTTATGATCTCTTTTGCCGTCGAATTATTACGCAATAGAAATAAAAAATGCAGTAACTTTTTTTTAATGTGTACGTCTTTGTTGCTGACTTCCTGAGGTCGAGGCCCAGAAGGGGGGATAAGAAAAGGCTGCGTGCGCACATTGGAAGAGACGTGGAAGAATACAAAGGTTATGCCGACATGTACCTTGGTCCTTGGCTAGAAATCATGTTTTCGTCAGGAGGGAGGGGCACGTGAAGCAATTTAAAGTGACCAAATCTCACAAACGGGAGACACATTCTGCGCAACATGAAAAGGGGCTTTTGTTGGAGAGGTACATATATGTTGTTGACAGCTTGTTTCAGTTTTGCTACCTTATAAATTTCAAAGCATGACATGGCGTACACGTGATTGTGTTTTTTCACTTCGTTGGCCACATGAGGCTGCATATATTCAGCATTTTTCCCTTGTTAGAAAGAAACTTATTGAATTTAACGTTACTCTACATTTCTTTAGATTGTGTATCTTGTTTTGGCGCGATTTTTTGTTCTGTTCTTCCGTGTTATTTGCACTGAAAGCTTTATTAGCATAAGAGTAATGTTGCATCTTTCTCCATTGTTTGGTCTTGGTTCTTCAGTTTTAGTATGTAACATATGTTCGGTGGTTTCTGTTCTTTTACATTGTTGGAAGGTGCAAGTTCGGTTCTCTCCGTTTTGCTATGGAAAACAAAACATGGGTTTTGTGTTTTGTTTAGTGGATGGAAAAGACACGCTTTGCTCTCTTGGCTGGAACCCATGTTTGTCTTCTAAGCTTATCCGGTTCAGGTATGCTTCTGTTTTGTTCTTGTTTTTGTTTGTTGTTTTTCCCATTGTTCTGACACTGTTTCTTCTTCCCTTGTATTGAAATTTTAAATATTTTTTTGAATCGTTTAAAGAGGCTCACTTTACTTTCTATTGTCCCTTTAAATACTTTTGTTCTCATTTGATGAAGAAAATAGAAAAGACGATGAACCACTTTAGCTGTTTTGTACTTTGTTTTTGCCAACTGTATTGTTCTTTTGGGTTGATATTTTTTTAGATTTCCAAAGTTGACTTAAATTTTAACACTTTCAACTCAATTGTGTCACTTGCATGACAGGTGGTTGCTGAAAGAAGTTCTTTAATTCATCACAGAATATTGAATCTATAAAAGAAATGTCTGTTTCCTATAAATGTAACAACCGGGTTGTACAAAAGTTTATATATATTTAGAATTCGCTTCAAGGAAGAAATACAGTCTCAATTGGATGCATGAATGTCAATAATCTAACCATCATTGAAGTGCACTAGTATTTTAACTTGGACAATTCTTGTCATGCCATTCCTTTTCCTCATGTCCATTTCATCAAGTCTCGTTTTCTACTTCCTAGTAGGGCTGAGAGATGAATTAAACTTCTTAATGTACTTTGTGCTATACATTTTCATGTATCTTTTAGCAAGTGAAGCAATTATGTTTGTCACGGAAGTTGTTTATCGTTTTGCTGTGTTCATTTTATTATGCAGATAATAATCTCTGCTTATTAGTTGTAGGTGTCAGAGAGTCGGTACAGAATTTAGTAGGGATAAATTCGCCTTACTTGCACCGTTGCATTGTACAATGAAATTATTTTTTATGCATTTTGCATTTCCTCTATCAGTTTTCAGTTTATAATGAAATTTTGTAGCTGTATGTGTTTCGTCAAATTATTATCATTAATTAAATGTGTATCATTCTCAATCCCCAAAGGAAGCAGATCTCAAGATCCTTGTCGTTTTTTCTTGTGACTTACATTGGGGTCGTTATTTTGTTTAGGGTAAAAACAAATGTTTTTTTTTTACAAAACGTGTATGACGTTTTGTCTCTGTATAATAAAAAAAATATTATTCAAAAACGACGTTTTCTCTTTTTATATTTTACTTTAAAAATATATTTGTTTTACAAAACCGCAGTAACGTTATGTACTATCATAACAGGAATGTCAAATATCAAAACGAACAAAAATTATCGCATTTCACATTAAAATTGTCTATATCTAAAAATCTTAGGCTGTATGTACCATATGTGTTCAGATGACGTAAACAGAGGAGGAGGGTAAATGGATTAACGGATTAAAGTGCTAAAATCACGTATGAATAATTATACTTCGCTGAGTTAATAACAGTTATGTTGGAATAATAAGCTGATGTTATGCGCGAAGTGAACATTAGACTAATTAATACAATAGAATATACGTTAAAAAGTAAACCACGGAAGACAGTGAAATGTTAGACTGCTACAAAGCAGGTAACACATGGTGGTAGGTGCTGTTATAACTAAGGTTAAGACGAGCCTACTTCCTAACCAGAGTTAAGTATAGGACGAAGATGGTAACGATTATAAATAGGATACACTGGTAGGGATTTTGTTGCCGGTGCCTCTGGTTGGATCGGTTGGTTTGACGGACAGTTGAGTGGTTGTCCCCTCCTTCAATTTGACGTTGCTCCTGTATGCCTTCGTCGAAAGGGAGTAGTTGGTCAGGAATCGGTGATGGGTGGTGCCGAATGGATGTTGCATCAATTTGATGCAGTAGAGGACTATTGTTGGTGAGCTGAGTCTGTGATCGTCTACCAGATAGGAATTGTTCGAACGCCATACGAGCTTCATAGATGGTTTCGTAAGACTTATGGAGGTTGCCGCTAAATTCGTTAACTTGGCTATGACAGGCCGGCCAAGAACTATAGATACCAGGGACCCTCCCTATGAAAACAACATAGTATTTCTTCTTGGCACGGACCATGTTGAGATTCCAAGGGAGAGTTGTGTTGAGTATGTTTAAGATGGGATGTTGGTTTCGGTGGTTTTTAAAGGCAACGACGATGGCTCCTGTGATTTGAGCAGGAAATTGAAATTGTGCAACTGTAATATTTCCAACGGTTGGAAATTTATCGACTGTGGGGCTGACATGTGTCGTTTTGCAAGGAGAATAAACTAGCCTAACTTTTGGTTTGATAAAGGACAGGGTTCCGGTTGAAATAAAATATTATTAAATAACATATAAATTTCAATACTTAATTATAACAAATGAAAGATAAAACAAGTATGTAATTAAATTGTATCGACTCATTTATTTAACGTTTAATATACAGGTTGTAATTAAATTGTATTAACTCATGGGAGGTTGACGAAGGCTTGCAGGTCGTAGTCTGCGCGACACTGGATGCAGGGGATATGAGCGGCCCCTCCGAAAGCATGGACGGAGTTTCGCTCTGCTGCACATCTGCGATAGTCATACAGAAGAGGCATATGGCCCCTGGTCGAGCACCTAGGTGTGGCACAGACGGTGTGTTGTTCTTCTATATGGGGCATTTGGACCTCACCTGGCCACGAGATTGTCAGAATTGAAAAGCACCTTGCCTTACAATCAGCGAGTGAACCAGCCGCATCAAGCTCGCGATACAGTTCCAGCCCTTTTTGTTTTTCGTCGTTGTCGTCCGTGCGAAGCAGCAACGTCATGGTCAGTGCGTATTTGGCTGCTGCATGGCCTGTACTTGTTGCACTATTCATCATCTGGAGGCCAACATTTTCGTTATGTCTGATGAAGAGTTCCCGAAGTGCCTCCCGAAACAAAAGCTCTGGATGGCCAGCTACCATGCATCGATCAAAGAATCTCTTTGCCTCCGGACTGAGGCACCACCACCACGGTGTGGCATGCGGTGGTGGGATGGAAACACTCCGGTGAACAATATTGAAATCTCCCGCATCGCATGCAGCCTTACAGGTCATTCTGAGACTGCACAGGTCTCGAATGGAGTCTGAGGCAACTTTAATGGTAATTGCTACATAGATGTCGTTGAGAATGAAAGCGATATTTGAGAAACAGTCGATTGTCATTTTTAGTTTGTTCCTGTTGGTTCCTATTTCGATGGGGATGGGGATACGTGTTTAGAGTATAGGGTTTGGAGTGTGGCATAAGAGTGTATCCTCCATATTTATAAGTCCACCGACCCTGTTGGAAACCTGAACTTGAGTGTAGCAGATACGTTCTCAGTAATGCATGCGTAATATTAAACGTTAAAGTAAGCGTAACTATATTATGGTGAAAACTGAAAACTGTATGGGGAATGGTATTAATTATTGGAAAAGAATAGATGACCAAGAAGATTTTTCAAGAATGTTCCCCTAGCACTCTCCTAATTAAATTCACTCTATTAATGTTATTATAATACATTGTTCAGACGTTGTTAAACAAAAGTTGTTACTTAGCTATACTTTTCTAGACATGTAGTAGTACATATTATTCCACGTGCAGTCAGCAGAATGTTAAAGGTTTGGACAGATACTTAGCCGTTTAATATATGAATAGTTAATAGTTAATTTTTTATGTAATCTGAAAAGTTTAGGGTAGTTTAATACCATGGATGTGAATTTTGTGTTTTTGAAATTTGTTTCGTGTATCACATAGAGGGGAGATAATGTGACGCGTTTAATGTGAAAATGAAAAAGCGTTGAACATATGGTGGAGGGTGCGAAAAACGGATAGGTGAGGTTAATGCATTTATTACCGAATTTAAAGCCCCAGGGAAGCGGTGTGACTGTCCAGTGAGATAACTATGTATACATAATTGGATTGGAGAATGTGATGAGGCATGTCTTATATAAATATAAATAAGTTTCATGTTTGAGATTACTTCGCTGATGATTTTGTTAATAAGATTTGAAGTTTGTTACATCCTTTTGTGACTGGATCGCTGTTCATTGGGTTGGAAGAATGACGAGCCTCAGCGTGGGTGATGGAAGTTGTTCTTCCGGAGGAACTCGCCCTGGCGCCCCTCTCCGCGACGACGGTAGGCGGTTTCACACTATCTTTTTTCCCGGTTATCCTTGACGTTCACTCTTTTTTATTGTTTTTTCTGGGTTTGAATGTCTAAAGGTTGTCCCCGCCGTGAATCCTAACCAATTTGTCATCATGGAGGACCTTGAGCAGATGTTGCGCAGGGCATGTGACGCCCTAAAGACAGAGCCTCCAGTGTTTGAGCCCCGTGATTGTGTACACGTCCAGGGCCACCGCTACTATGGGTTTGTGGTTCGTGTGGGGGGCCCACGGGACAGAGTAAACTTTGTTGCCTACGGCAGGTTCTCATCCGACGAACGCCTGGCCAGGCAAGATGCCGCTTTATCATCCCTGCAAGTTGTTGTTGGAGAGTCTGGGAAGGAGACCCTCGACTATAATTACTACGTGGCTCACAGTTGCAGGGAACGACTTCTTGAGTTGGAGCGGATATCTAGTCTGTCCGTCGACTCCTGTGTCGCTGAACTGGAGGCTGAGAACGCTAGGCTTAGGAGTCGTCTGGCATCTTGGGACACCTTGCACGGCCGTGGATAATGGAATTCTTTGGTCTTGGGCTGACGGTTTAGTGTTTCTGGGGTTTGGGGTTTGTTGGTTTAGGGTTCATGGTTGACGGTTTTGAGGGTCTGTGGTGAAAGGTTTATTATGCATCTTTTTGGCTCGTTACTCTAACGATTATCTTATTTTTTACGTTTTGATGGAATACTAACTATCTATTTCTTTTTGTGTGGTTTACAAGGTTTGGCACAAAAAAAAAATTTGAAAAATTTCGTTACACACAGCTTCGAATATGATATATGATTTTCATTGCATAAATAGTCATGAGGCTATGCGTTATTTTGTTCTAAATTAGAGTGCATTGCATGCAATTGAAGTTACTTTTAAAGTCTTTTCACGTGTGGTTGCAAGTTTTTTGGACATAGAAGTGTTACATTTAATACGGAGGTAAGCGAAGAGCACACACGTTTCTATCGTAAATGTGGTAGCCGAAAGGGTATAAAGTGATTGCTGGAAGGTTGTGCAACCGAAATATGGATATTAATGTATTGGTTATGGAATTTAATTAAGTACCTCGGGAACTGGTGTCATTAGGCAGTTCCAATTGGAATGGAGAGGGAGAAGACTAAAGGCATGGGTCATAGTTCATGCGATTTGGTGTTTCGTTTTTGGCGTTGATGTAGTCAAAAGACAATAATTTTTCTATTATTAATTTTCTAAAGTTAGTAATAGGCTTGCTGATAACCAGAAAATTGGTTTTAAAAAAAACTCCACCTGACAGTATTGCAAAGAGTTCTTATGAAACATAATTTTATCACATCCTTGGTTAGGCATCACGGCTGCTGCAAATAAATATCGAAGCTTCGGCTAATGTCCTTGTTTGATATTTAATAGTGAAGAATGTGTTAGCCTAATGAGAATGACTGGGTTTGTGTGCTTTCTTGTTATTTGATTTATAATTATTTTAAAAAGATGGATAGTATTGATAGTTTATATTTCGTATCCATAAAAAAAATAAAGAAATAATGATTTTTTTTTATAAAATCTTCGCAGCTATAGTAATAATAATAATAACAATCATATTAATAATATTAATAATATTAATCATGATAATCATAACAATGGGAATATTCATAATAATAATAGTACATTTAAAGTATGTTAATCTTGAACCTAGTTTTTTCGAAAATATAAAATTTATTTCCAAGATTAATAAAAAAGTAATATTATTGTAACAGGAACAAAATATAACTATGATTTAAATTTTGAATAACTAGCAATCGAACTAAATAATTTAAATTTAAATGTTTAAATTAGGTAAACAACCTTCAAAATTAAATATCGAACATCGTTAGATAGTGGCTTTAAAATTTTAAAAAGTCACGGCTGGAGTAGATTACTTCAAATTTAGAAAATTACCAACTTAACCAAATAACTTCAAATTTAAAAATAACAAGCTACAAAAAAATTGATGATAATTTTAAAGAATAACCTGCAGATAACTCAAATTTATAAAACTTACAACCTACGTAAATAACGCAAATTAAGTTTAAGATTTTGTTGTCCATAAGTTTGCTAAAAAAAATTTGATGATATAACAAAATCTATGACTGACGTTATTTTCTCTAAATAGTTAAAACAACAAACCTAGAAACCAAATAGGTGTAATCAAACCGATGAGTATTGCGAGTGTCAAAACCCAGAAAGTTAAATCTTGATTGTAGAATAGTTAAGGATTCCCAAGATATGTGCATATTGGTACGACGAGTTAAATCTATAATAGTTATTCCGTAAATTTAATTTCTTGGATAATTATGATTTATTTGTCTTTTCTTCAAATAAAAGGTTATTTATTATATAATAAGAGTTAAATGTAGTTATAATTTAAAAAATTACAAATTACCAACATAATTAAATAATTTATATATGAGTTATTTAATTAATTCAATAATACAACAAAATTCAATTCCTAATCTATTGCAAAATATAAAGCCAATTCAGAGAGTTGACCATGACAATGATGTCCCCTTATTTTTTAAGTATTTTAACCCTACAATAAACCATTTAATAAAGCAAATTATATGGACAAAACAGACATAAAATTTGTTTCGAAAAATCTAATAACTTCCCACTTAAATGAAAACAGTTTTGTCACTTCTATTAACTTCCCACTCAAATCAAAACAGTTTTTTTACTTCTGTAACTATAGTAACACATCTTCCATTATGGGGTTTCACTGCAGTTTGAAATTGACTTTACTGTATTTTTCTTGCTGTTCTGTTCTTCTCCTATCTTCAACACACTCGCCTCCGTCCTCTTCCGTTGGATTCATCCATTGCATTTGAAAATTTCTTTCAGTTACTACTTTTTACGCATAACATTCACTTATATCTCTTCTTCTCTTTGGTTTACTAATCTAATCTATATTTTCAGTGATTTCGATGCTTTCTTGATTTTTCCCTACTTTTGACGTATGCTAACAGTACTTTAGCTCCTACTTTAGCTCCACTTTATAGGATTTGAAAAATTTTATTTCATTAAAAAATATTAGTAATAATATCTTTTCAGATTTTTTTTATATTGTTACTTTTTTTTTTAGATTTTAGAAATCATTAAAGACTAAGTTACGCTAGACTTTTATTTATATTAGACTAAATACTAAATTATTTTTTAAAAAATTAAATCATACTTAATAACTTATTACTATTAAGCTTTTTTTAAAAAATTTGGGGGCCGAGGCCTCCACTCGTCCCCCCTAGGTCCGTCCCTGTACTAAATAGTTTCATCATTCTTTTAACCCTTTTTAATTTGTCCACACTATCTTAACGTAGAAAGTTAATGCTCTATTTTTTTCTCTTACCTAGGAAGACCTAATTTTGTCATCTCACATGTATTATTTATTTTTTTAAATATGTGTGCACCTATCTATGAAAATAATTAAAGATCTTTAATATAAGATTAAAATAATAATTTTTAATTTATTAGAATTGTGTGCCTTCTAATTGAGTGTTTTGAATATGAAATTAAATTATCACTTTATTCAAAATTAAATATGATTTCGAAAATAAGTAAGATTAATATATAAATAACTAATTTATAAATAATACTAGTAAATCTTTATCCTGTTTTTGTTACACATAATAACAACATAATTTTTTTTCATTTTTAATGAAAGTTTATTTATTTAATACTTTTTTACATATATTAAATCACTTAGAATATTGTGTTTTTTTTATCTCTTCTTAAATACTAATATTAAATTTATAATTTAAAAAAAATTATATAAAAATTATTTAAATTTAGTAGAAAAGCGGATTAAAACGCACGGCAGTGGCTCTTGAACCACTAGTTTGCTAATAAAGCGTATTTCAAAATTCAAAAAATTTGTCATATCATCCAATAATAATTTCAAATTGATCGATAACATTTTTAAAAATCGGAGTGGCAACTCCTAAATAAAGTTTAGTGGCGCATGACACACGAAACCGAATGGCTTCTACAAGAAGACTTCATTCAAGGCTGAAGGCACATTCTTCTAGGCAGTGCAACTCTAAGTACATTACCTCATCGTTGATATCCGCTTGATTCAGACGCTATCCACTCTGTACGGGTTCTTCAACCTCAGAAAATCCCCTTTTTTCGTCTGTGTTTGTTCCCTTACGAACAAATGGCCGGAGATTACGCCAAAGGTGACACCCTTAGGGTTATCAAAGCGGCAGGCGAGCCGTGCGGCCCATAGTAGGTTAACGATTTCGCTTCTTTTATTGCGATTATTTGTCAATCTACTCTCCGCAATTTGTTTTATCTCTTACGCCGACCCCTCGTGTGCCCTTATTTGCAGCGTTTGCCAGTACCGAATGGGCTCCTCCCCAAAAATAGCAACCATCTGTACGTCATGGTCGCCGATGGGTCCAACCGTACTTACAAGATTGCATGCAGCCCCAGGGGGTAGAAAGAGATCACTCTCGGCAGGGGATGGCAAAGGTTCTATCATGAATACAAGCTACAACCATCTAACATTCTTCTAGGGGTGTTCATGGTTTGGTTAATCCAAAAACCAAACCAGTTTTTTGGTTAACCAAAAATATAGTCTTGGTTATTAACCAAATTGGTTTTACATTAAAAAAGTGGTTATTAACCGGTTAATAAAATTCAAAACCGGTTTTTAACCGGTTATTTTTTAAAAAACCGGTTTTCAAAAAATAACCAGTTTTTACATAAAAAAACCGGTTTTTACCAAAAAACTGGTTTTTTTTTACCAAAAAACCGGTTTTTACATTAAAAAACCGATTTTTATATCAAAAAACCGGTTTTTACACACAAAAAAGTTATTTTTACACCTAAAAACCATTTTTTACACAAAAATTAATTTTTTCACATACAAAAACCCAAATTTTTTTACTTTTTTTTAAATTAATTTTTGTAATCTAAATTAATTTTTTTTCTTTCTAAATAATTTTTTCTTTCAAATGCAACTCCCTTCGCCCTTCCCCTGTAGCCTAACTGCCTAAGAAAGAAACAAGTGCAACTCAAGAATTGGATATAGTTTATGTACAATACTCTTGATGCAAAAAAGAAAGTGAAAAATCAAGCTCAAAAGACCCAGACTAGCAAGTTTTGGTGAGTATAGCTTCAACACTAAGGATCTGTGTCATGGCTCTAAAGCATCTCAACCACTTGGCTCATAGTTGGTCTTGCATCTTTGTCTTCCTCTACACATTTCAAAGCCACTGCAACTAAGACCTTCATCTTATTCACAAAAATGACATTCCAACTGCTATAATTGTTGATACCAATGTCCCCATCCAAAATTGACATTGCAACTGCTATAAGTTGTGCCTCAAAGTCTCAAACAAACCAACGTAAACATAAGCATAAACATAAACATAAACATAAGCAAGTCTAATCATATATGGAAAAGCAAGTCTAATATCTTTACCACCTAAGTGTTTAGAACATAACTAAAGAAAACATAAACAATCCAAACTTTCTAGTCATCTTCAAGTGCAATTGAACCTGGACCCACTGAACAAGTAATGTCCTCTGATAAAATCAAATCTGTAAAAAAAAACTATAATTATAAATTTAAAAAATTTATAAAGACTAATGGAATAATTTAATTAATTTTATTCATCATTTGAATCTACATAATTAATTTTATTCAATTTACCTTGCTCGACCTTTTCAAGCTCTTCGAAATTCTCAGGTGCAAGAGAAGAGAAAAAATCTCCTTTAAGCCAATCTTCGGTACATACAAGGGCTTCTATCATCTTAGGAGTCAATGAGCTACGATATTGATCGATGATTCTTCCCCCCATACTAAAAGCAGACTCGGAAGCTACTGTTGAAACTGGTATAGCCAATATGTCCCGTGCCATATTTGCTAGGATGGAAAACCGATTCGAGTTAGCCTTCCACCATCCTAGAATATCCAAAGGCTTATCATCTGGCTCACAGTCTTCATTCAAATAACGATCAAGCTCAGATTTAAGATTGGATTTGCGACCGGTTGATCGACGATATAACCCCATATCATAAATGTCTTTGGCTTTATCACTTGCACTCGGTTGGGAGAGGGTATCATCTTGGTTTCCTTCATCTGCACCTTGATATAAATTATAAAGTGAATGAAGACAAGAAGACAACTTTGTCTTCAATTCACCGCCTACTTCCACACCAAAAGAATTAACTAGGCACCACTCAACATAATCCAACGTATGGCAGGGATCTAGAACTACGGCAATTAACAACAACATGTTAATAGTTTTTGCATTTCCCCAATACTTGTTGTATTTTGCTTTCATCTTACTTGCCATAAGACTTATGCTCAAATCATCATCATCACGATATTGTTGAATCCTCCTTCCAAGAGCAAACACTTCTTTCATGTATAAGTTACTAGTGACATAAGAGGATCCAGAGATGCGAAGTGTAGCATCGTAAAACATCTCTAAAAATGGTAAGACGGACTTAGCATAATCCCAATCTTGAAATGAAGGTACCCCTCTTCCCTTGTTTAATTCTTCAACAAATTTTTTGTCTTGCATCTCTAATAGCTCAAATGCCTTCTGATGCTTTAAGGCTGCTACTAACATTAAGTATGTAGAGTTCCATCGCGTTTCAACATCTAGGAAAACAAGAGTCTTATGTGGAATATTCTCTTGTGCAATACATGCCTTAAACCTAGTTAATCTTGAATTTGAAGATCTGACATACTTCACAGCATCTCGAATTTTGGCGACTGAATCATCAATCTCCTTCAATCCATCCTTCACAATCAGGTTTAAAATATGCGCACAACACCGCATATGGAGATACTCTCCATTCAAAACTGAACTCTTCCAAGAATTTAGTCTTCTTTGTAAATACATAACTCCTACATCGTTAGACGATGCATTATCAACTGTCAAACTCAAAATCTTGTTCAACTTCCAGCTATTCAAGCAAGCTTCAACATTTTGAGCCATAATCTCTCCCGTGTGGCCGGTGACTTGGCAAAAATTTAGTATTTTTTTTTGCAACTTCCAGTCCACATCGATGAAATGAGCAGTCAAACACATATACGCCATATTCTGACACGAACTCCAGTTATCAGTTGTAAGACAAACTCTTCCTCCGTATTTGGAAAAGTATTTTTGAAGTTGAACCTTCTTTGTTTCATGGAGCACCAAGATGTCACGTGCCAATGTAAAACGTGAAAGAGTATTGAATCCTGGTTGCAAGGCCGCTGAATATTCTTTAAAACCTTGACTTTCTACAAATCGAAAAGGAAGCTCCTCGCGAACAAACATTGATATCAATTTTTCTCGAGCATATTCTGCATCAAACCTACCCACTTGTGCTTCTGGGCTAGGCGATGTGCCTGTTTTCTGTCGTTTGCCTCTATCTGAACCGGGATTGCTTATGCAAATCTTTAAATGTGATCTCATTGCACTTGTTCCATTCCCGCACTTGATCACTTTTAAACAGTGTTGACATTGAGCCTTACTTTCATCATCAGGGGTTCTCTTAAAGTGCTCCCAAACTATTGATCGATTTTTGCGCTCAGATGATGTGGTTGGGAGAGGAGGTAATGTAGAAGTCGAATGCTCTGCAGACTCTGAAATGGGAACATCACGATCGGCTACCTCATTCTGAAAAAGAAGCCATAAAATCTAATTATTAAATACTTTAACAATATTAAATCTGTAAATATATACAAATTAAAAGGACATAGGATAAGTTGGAGAAAATAATACTTTGCTGCATAATGGTAAGAATCCTTTATACACATGAAGAAAAAAATTACATAGGATATAAAAGTCAGGAAACTAAAACTGTAAATACATAGAAGTTAACAATCAACTTGTTATATGGTACACCAGCCAGTCATGCATCATCAGATATCTACTGATTTGATCAAAGTTTCGATTCTTGTGTGGTAAAAACCTACTGCATAAATGAAGAATAGGATAAAAGGGGAAAAATTGAAGGAACATAGGAGCTGCATTGATGAATAGAAGGGCAACAACCGATGCAACTTGCATTCTTAGATCACATACATATACATAGTAATGAATCATTTGAATTCATCATGATTTCCTAAACCCTAACAATCCATTTTGTTCTTGTTTATCATCAGAGTCGTACAACCTTATCATTCCATTTCTTTTTCTTGGTCCAGAACTTGATTTAAAAAGAGCTATCAATATATATACATAGATATATAAGCCTTAAAGACAAAGCAAATAAGAATGTCACCAATATATTCTTCTCCCTGTTGCTATCTTCTACGTAGAAACATAGATAGTGAATTAAAGTTGGAGAAATTAAGATAGAAACAACATGTACACTGGTAGTAATATACACTCACATGTAAGTTACATGAAAATCAATCCACAATAAATAAAACTCCATTGTCAAACCCTTACATAACATCTACACTATTTACATGAACTCACAGAATCCTATAACACTTCAAGAAATTAAGAACCAAGCAGGCATTTTAAAATAAGTAGTGCATCCACTCTTTCTCTTGAAAATTTTTCATGTGAAGATTATTTCATCTACTAAATCTTTGAAAATATTCTCTTCTAGTTTGACACTTACACTTTAGTTTCTTTCTTACTCATTGCAAGAAACTGCTGATAAATATCACTTTTGTCACTGAAATAAAAACATCACATCGCACCAAGGGCCCACATTCTAAAATACTGTTGAAATCATCTATTGTCATTGTGTTTTTTTGCTAATCACTACATTGATCTGTCTCTTTATTTTCCTCATAAGACCACAAGAAGCAAAGCTTTTCTTTTTTTCTTCATTCAAGCAACCAAGTATAGCTTTTCTGGAAATTCAGGAACAAAACATATGGCTACTTCTAATCCAGAAATAGGATTTTGTGGACAAATTAAGGTGGGGACTAGTGAAAGCAAGCACTCCTAAGTCCTATACTATACTATACTCCTAAATTGAGTTGTTTCCATTGCCTATACTATAGTTGCTACTTGCTAGAGCGAAAGATTCAAGGCAGTAAATAATGATAAGAAAAAGAAGGCCAAGGCAGAACACAGTTAATGATTTTCAGAACAAAATTCTATTTACAACAAAAATCAGAACAACAAAGCCAGAAACATGTATAAGATAAGTTAGTTTTCTTCAACTAAATAATGATTTTTCATATGATTGCTAATTGAACCAGAGTTAATACACTTCTTACTAAAGTTCTTGAATCAATGTCACCATTTGAAGTGTTTTTATTATCCCTCTTATGCAGCATTGTTCAAATTCATCATTCATCCCTGCAACTTCAACTACTAGTCTATCTAATTCTAATTCCTATAAAAGATTAGGAGATTGGTTGTTGGTTTTATTGATTAGTTAGTTAGTGATTATAGTTAGCCTCAGTAACCATATTCTGTTATATATATATATATATATATATATATATATATATATATATATATATATATATATATATAACCAAGTAGCACAATACATATAGAACATACGTATTGGCTTAAATCAGCAAGTAGATTTAAGCCATATTCTTTTGAAACCATATTCTAATTAGATATAACCTCAGTAACCATATTCTAATTAGATATTTTTCAACAAAAAGTGAACCACAGTGAAGAAGAAACTTACAGCAGGATCCATTGAAATGGAGAGTTCAAATGTTCAATACTGAGAGATTTTAAACTCTGCACATTCAATCCATTGAAGTGAAGAAGTCAGTATACTCATGAAGGAACAAAACAGAACAAATCAACAAAAAAGAAAATACCCAGATAACAAATAACCCAGATAAAACTCAGAATTCAGAACCAAGGGCAAGGATGAGGCTTACCTCAATTGATGAGCATGAGCTCCGACGAGCCACCAACAAAAGAAGAAGAGAACCGAAAAGAGAGAAGACAAAGTCGCGAATGGAGGTCGAGGCAGAGAGACAGAGTCTCGAATCAAAGTGAAGACGGAAGACTCGAACTCGAAGAGGTAGAGGCCGACGAACCACCGGCGAGCTCCGACGAGAGGCAGAGAAGAAGAAATGTTGACGGTGGCGATTCCGCGATTGGCGAAGAGTGGATTTGTTTTTGTTGAAGAGGATTTGTCGAAGAGGAGAAGAAGTGAAATTAGGTTTTATTTTAATTTGGTTAACCGGTTTTAACCGATTAAAAACCGGCTTTTTTTTATTTGGTTTTGGTTAACCTATTTTGAAAAATATGGATATGGTTTTTAAAATTGTTTTATAAAACTGGTTAACCAAAATGTAGTTATGGTTTTTTAACCGGTTAACCACATTTTGGTTTTTTTTTGCACACCCCTACATTCTTCTGTTCAAGCACAAGGGCAGGGACGACTTCAGCGTTCGCATATTTCAGTCACCGGGTGTGGAAAGGACGTATGATACGTCCGGTGATGACTCCGGCGACGTCACACCCCCCAAGTGCCAAGGAAACGTACACCCGCTACTGAAGGTACCCGGCGTCGAAAGGGGTGTATCAATGTCCCTAGGAGCGCCGCTGCAGCTGAGGTGGAGCAGACATTTAACTCCGAGCACCCCTTCTTCATCATGCACATCACAAAAAGGCTCTTGGGCATCCACTTCCTGGTAATGGCTTTCCCCCTCCACGATATATACACCTGTTTCTTTGTCGAGCTTTGGGGTCCACATTATCTGTTTTGTTCCCCCGCTGTTCCCTCTCTTGAATGTTATCTGGCGGCCAACCTGGTCCGCATAAACTGTGCTTATTTCGCTGGTTCTTACTTTGTTTGCCAATGTGCCATTCTACGTGGGCCATATGTTGTGTCGTCTGCTGTGTCTTTGTTGTTAATTGTTGGCTATCTGCTGGAGCAGTTTTTGTCTTCAAATTCCTTACGGGTATTTGCTGCCATTGTCTGTTGTTGTTAAATACTTATATTCATTACAGAAATATGTTGGTAATGTCTGTTATTGTTAAAACCTTAAATTGCATTGTTTAGGGAAAGAGGCAGCGCAATGCATATTCATTGTTCATAATGTCTTCTTTAGTAGTAGTGGTTTCAATCTGTTTGACTTCATGCACATCGCAACAAATTGTGACACATCACCTTAACTCCTTATCATTCTCTATTTTTGTTTGCCCAGCCAAATGTGCCGCACTTTGGAGAGGACGTCAACGATGCTGTCATGGTCACTCTGAGATCGGGGGAGATCTCCGTCCGGGCCGTCTACGGAAGATACGTCGGCCAAAGAAGGCGCAATTGTGGCAGCATTAGCCAAGGGTGGGCGGAATTCTTGCACAAGTGCAACGTAACTGTGCCCAAGCTCAGCGTGTTTGAGATCTCCAGTACCCACCCAGAGGTGGAGCTGTTGGTCCAATTTGTTGATTTTGAATGAAGCCTACTGGGTTGAATAACATGCTGACTATGTTATTTTTGATTGTCCATTTCGATTTGTCAAAAACTTGATGTGCTGTGTTGTGAGTGCTGATGTGTTGCAACAGCTACACTTAACTCCTTTTGTTCATGTTCCAATGTTCTGTCCGTTAGCTAATTAGTTTTCACACAATCTATGTTCCTTATATTACTTTACAATTTCAATTCGCACAGCACCACTGGTTACTCTCTACAGTTATTAGCCTTTTCAACTCACACTGCACCATGCATGGTCCTTGACTATTAGTATGAAACATAGGTAAAAGAGGAATCTTTTCATTCTAATCAGTGGGAACTTATTCTTTTGCATTACTCGAAGGTGCAACTTCGGTTATTGCTTGTGATTCTGTCACCATTTTTCCACTGGAAAATAGAACATGTGTTTTGTGATTTGTTTACTAGAACGAACACAGATGGTTGGCTCGGTTGGCTGGAATCCATGTTTCTCTTCATATATTTATTGTTTATCGATGTTCTGATTTCATTTCATCAGGACATAGCTGATATGTAATGAGAAGCAAAAATATTTCACTCAAAAAGTGTTTACACCTCTCCCTAAACGGTGTCACAGAGACACGGAAGTTACAGATTTTAGAAAACCAAGTGATTTGAAGCAAGAAATATACGTTTATGTCTGGGTTGTTGCCATTTTATCATGCTTGACAACATAATCGTTTGATTATTTAAGCTCACGCAAGTATTTTCAAAGTAACTAGCGCCATGAGCTGTTTCCCAGTCTCATTTCATCAGGACAACTTAAGATGTATAATGAGACACAAAATACTTCAAACATAACATTGATCTTCTCTACTAGGACCAAGTCAAAAGATACTCGCAAATTACAAATACTAGAGAACCATACTAAGTTGCAACAATGAAACGTGTAGGTCTGGGTAGTTGGCATTATTTTAAGTTCAGTCTACGGGGTGATGCATTCAAGGCTATTGTCGCAGATAGATTCCAGCATGTGAATCTTAGACTCCAGCCTCGCTATCTCGTCCTGAAGATGCGCGTTTTCCCTCTGTAAAGACTTAGCAAGAAGGTAGTTGAAGTCTCTGATCTGAGTTTCAGTGTCTGCCAAAAGGACCCGCAACATGCTGAACGCAGTGTCCTCCCGCGCGTCATCCTCCAGGAACGTGTACCGACCCTTCGCCCGGACGTCTGGTCCAAATGGGTTTCCAGGGATTATAACATTGAATGCATATATGGGTCCGAGATGGCGATGGAATTTTTCCTCACGGAAGAAACAATGGCTGGGGATTTTAGCGTCGTAGCAATACATCAATAGCCAGAGCTCCATGCTGTTGCTAAGGGCGAAGTGATGCGACGCACACTCATCTGCTGGAATCAATGGTGCTCCTGGGAATGATAACAAAACACAATGAACCTAAGGTAGTGTTTGGTCTCTCATAAATCTATGAAAACGTTGTTACTAAGATGTTAAATGGTAAATATGGATACATTTATGGAAAGGTATATCAGAGATTTACCACCAACAACAGATGCAACACGTCCGTCGGATGTTGGGAGCGTTCGGGGTGGCCGCGGGGGCGATTCTGCTGTGCCTGTCTCTGCCATAATTTCCAAAGTGGCCTCTTTGTCCTCCCGCAGTGTTTCCATCCTTGCTTCATAGGCGTGAATTGCGAGGACGTAACTATTGAACCCGGTGTACTCCGATGCGGGGTGGTTGACGATCTGCCTGTTGGCTTCTTCAAAGGAGACGTATACCCCCGTGTTGTGTCCCTTCGTTACAACAAAAAATCTGAACTGCTGCATGCTCCGCTCCATTGGGGCCCGACAAGCGTAGATCAGTTAGTCTTTCTGGAGTATTGTGGGTAGGATGATGTGGGGAATGATATTTTGAGCGGTTTTGCTACCGTCCCACGCAGCGCAAATAATTTATTTGTATGGTTAACGAGACTTCCTGGGGAAGCTTTGAAAATTATATTTTCGATAACAACACCCAAAAAAGCATGAAGCCAGTGTAATGTCTCTTCAAGCACGTCACGTCAAAATTTTTGTGGTTGAATTATAGGTCTGCTGTTATTCGACAAACTTGCCCTTTCCGGATCATCAAAGATTACGCAAGGATATACGTGTGTACCCACGCAGTTTGCTTGCAAAGCCATGAGCATAAGTGGCCCACGGACTCCAGCTATGGGGGGAAGGGATTTGGGTTCAAGTCCCGTTAATGGAAAGACGTCAGGAACCACTTCGTCATTGGTAATATAAGGATGTGACATGCGGATAGCGTACTCGTGTATCCACTGGAACACGTCTACAGTAAAACTTTTGACCAACGATTTTCCAATTACATAATGAAATCCTGGGTGAAAGCATGTTGTTGTCAAGCGAATTTTGTTGTATGAGTTGTATGTTATAGAAATTTTTATAGCCTTTACTCTTAAGACATTGCCGAATTAAACTTATTTTTAGTTACACTATTAGGAGGGTTTAGTGTAATTTTAATTGAATCAGAAATTATCTTCATTTTTATAATGTAAGCAACTTTAAAGTGTTACCACTTGAGCACGTACACTACTAGGAAAACGGGGATTAGCCACCATTTTTTAACAACAAGTATTAAATCGTAATAAAAATACGTAAGTGTGTCTTCTATTTACTACGGAACATAGTCACAGTCACTAAAATTTAATCTTTTGCCACAAACAATATTTCGTACCTGTTAGACCTACTTACGTTAACGTGTCAATAATACTTATTCTATCTTGATTAAATTAATTTCTTCTAAAATAATTTATCGATGTCTAGCATTTTTTTAAATAGTCTGACATTAGAACGTTTTCATAAAATAAACTCTAAAAATATAAAAAATAAATTTAGATAACATACAAAATTATAAAAATAAAGCTAATATTCTAATATTTGAATTAATTTAGCTAAAATAATATAATTTCAATACATTAGAAAAATTTCAATGTTTTTTAAGTATAAAATTCTATCCCGTTTTTATGGAAAAAAATTTATTTTTTTCCACTTTTTAAGAATAATATTATTTTTCAGTTTTTATTAAAAATTTCAATAACGCATCAACTATCAACCGCATGAATTGTGAAATTTATATATTTATTTGATTAGTTTTTTTGGTTATTTATTGTTATTATAATTTAATTTATAGTTAAAATATTACAGACTCAAAATTTAAAATTTAAATGTAAATTTTTAATCATATTTGAACATGAAATAGTAATTAATTATTTTGTGTCAAAGATAAAATCATTCGGAGTAAATTTAATAGATAATAAAAGTGTTATGGAAAAAAAAATTTAGATTAAAGAAACTTAAGTTACGATCTTAACAACAACGACCAAAAGGATATTTTTTATATTAAAAATTTGACTGTGCGCTTAAATACATGAGGTAGCTTTTGGCAGAAAGTTAAAGTAATCACAGACAATATAACTTCCCATCATTCAGTCGGTTCTTTAAAACCTACTTTATTGCAGCACTTGAAAGCGCCTTCTTTAACCACACTATATGAACTCTATTATGTAATGGGACATCCTCCAAACTCAAAATACTGATTTTTTTCTTTCTTCATTGTTGTGATTTTGGTTTTTTGAGCCGATTTATCTTCAACAGAAGCCCTTGAGCAGAACTATGGTAACCACATAATATCAACAACAATGAAGAATTTGCAGAATGTATAGACGAGATGGTTCGAAATCAACCGTACCTATCATAGAAGACAACAACGACCCAACAGTTGTGAATGTCCCAGGTATATGAAGTTTCAATTTTTACCGCGTGAATTTCTTAGTTATAATATATAATGTATTTATTTTATCCAATTTTGTATTCAGTTGGGAACATTTCTACGGAGAGATCAGAACGGGTAAAAGGACGACAATTCAAGTTTGACATTTGTAAAATGATGAAGAAGATTTAAAAAATCTATTTTTTGTTTTTGGTTTTATAGTTACAAATATAATTTCGATTTAATAGAATTATTTTATTATAAAAAATTAGCACACAGTAGCTACGGATTGTATTTTATTATCATGTAATAATGCCATGTCATATATAGATGCACATGACTATTGTTACATTATTAAAAAATAACATTAATTTAATTTTATAGTGTTAGTGATAATAAGTTAGGGTAATATTAAATTTTTACTTATTAAATTATTAATTTAGCTATAAAATTGAAAAGAATATCATTTAAGATGATTAAGTAAAATTTGAGTTAATTGAGGTGTAATAATAGTCTATTTTTCTATATAATAATAGATAAATAGCCAAATAAAAATTACAGTTATAGAAACATGAAAAAAGAACTATACTTATAAAAAATATAATTAATCCTTATATTTAAATATATTTTATCGAGATTAGTTTTATAAATTATGAACTATTAATTTTAATACAATCATATCATTTAATTTTATTAATAAGTAAATATTATTGTTCAGAAAAAATACTTACTAAAGTTATTTTATTGAAAACTTATATATTTGACTACCAATAAAACATAGTAAATACGATATAAATAAAACAAAAGAATACCTACATGTTTTATTTTTTAAGGAGAAAAAATAAATATACAAATATAAAAAACAGCAGTAGTATTTTATATATATATATATATAATATGTTATTTCAATAATTATTGAAAAAACTTTATTTTAATCCTAATTGTTTATAATTTAAAAATATTAATATAAATTTAGTAATAATTACTACTAAATCGTTCTAATTCAAAACGATTTGTATAAGACATATTAGTAACAAAAATCAATTAAGAACAAACAGATAATTTTAAATGATATTCATTTTAGATAAACGATTTAAGGCCTTTTGGGTGAGTTTTTAAAAAAAGATCTTTTTTTCGAGTTATTTTTTTTAAAAGATCTTATAGAGAAGTAAAAGTTATTTTATGTTTGGATATCTCATGTAAAAAGGTCCTTTTATTTATCAATGATGTTTGGGTATAATGGCGCACAAACATTCACTTACTCTTAAATTTATAATGGCGCACAAACATTCACTTACTCTTAAATTTATAATGGCGCACAAACATTCACTTACTCTTAAATTTATAAAGACTTAAAACCTAATATTGAAAACCTGACAATTCACTATCCTATTGTTCAAATAAAATTATTTAATTTAAATTATTCTAATTTTTATTATTTTGGTAAAAAATTTAAAAATTCCTTGTTTTTGCTTCTAATGATTTCAAATGTAAAGTAATATTGGTTTGTTAAAAAATATAATTAATTTTTAATAAAAATAGTTTTTTAAAAGATGTATTTAAATATGTTTAAAATTTAATAAAAGTATTTTATAATTCAAAAAAAAAATTTAAAAGTTAATCTTACCAAACACTTATTCTTTTAAGTTATTCAATATATTAATTGCTAGAAAAATATCTTTTAAAATGAAGAGAATTGTAAAGTAATAATAGTAAAAAAATAATCACCGTTAATTATATAATTTTTAATTTCACTATCTTTATTCAAGAATTATTAGACTTTAAAATTTTGTTATTAATTTTCTTTTTTTAGCTTATTAATCTTTAATGTTAATATTATTTCTCTTTAATAATTATAAATAAACTAAAAGAAATCATAATTACACTATATGTGATGTGATTTAATTTCTTTCTTATATTATAGCACTTAAATATAGCATAATATATCACATTTAAAATATTTTTATGATCTATTATTAAAATTTTTCTCTCTCGAAATTATTTTAAATATGAAAAAGCAAACAGAAATAAAAGAAAGAAAATGGTCATGAGTGTTAAATAAATCTTTTATGAATGACACTTATTTTTTTTCTTTTTTTTCATTCTTTTTTAAATTTATCTCTTTTTAAATAATTTAAATAAAACTAGATTTAATATTTAAAATAATTAATATTTAAAATTTTAAAAAATAATATGCATTTAATAAAATAATATGTTTCCAATATAGTTGAAAAAATAGATAAATAAGTTCGTCCTATATATATACAAGAGAAAAAAATTAAATTACAAATAGTATGATCTCATATAACAACAACAACAACAACAACAACAACAACAACAACAACAACAATAATAATAATAATAATAATAATAATATCCCTTAAAATAAATAGACAATAAAATTCTGAGGGAGGACACTACATCACATCAAAGGAGAGAAATGAGACACAGAGAGAGCGCCCAAATAAATCGGTTATTTTGTGTTTACTTGAACAAAATTGACATTTTCAATGTGTAAATACCGCACAACGAATAAATCGGTTGCACTTCTTCCGTGCACTCTCTTGAGATATGTCCATATCAAACTTGTTTTCTTAATCTAAACCCTTCATATATTTTATATTAAATCTGAATGGTAAAAATGAGTGGAAATCTGAAACTCCAATAAAGTACAATGTCACACCTGAAACGCTTCCTAAATTATAAGGATGGTTTTGCTAAATAATGGTAGCGGAAAAAAAAAAGAAAGAATTTTTATCTCTCAAGATGGAAATCTTCGCAAATTATTGACATCGTTTTTCTATTTTATACTTTATAGTTGTATCGGCAGGTTTAAATGTATTATCGTACCCAAACAAGAAGTATTAATTTTTATCCACTTGTGATTTTATTAAGCCGCATTGTAACGAATGCTTAAAACATTAAATGTATTCCAAATTTCTTTCAAAGGGATATGATAATTTCGGGAATGATTCCGTTACGTTACCAACAGCATATCTGCCAACTTCTGCCAACTCTTATTTATAATTGTATTTCATGGGAGTTTGTTTGTGGATGTGTCTAATAAAAATGTCTTTTTTATAACTATATTTAATAGAAGTGTCTTTATAGATATATTTTATGGATGTGTCTCTTTATATATGTATTTAAAATATATTAATTATTAGACACATCTACGAACACACTTCCATGAAACACAAATATAAATAAGAATTGGCAGAAGTTGGCAGATAATATGTTGGTACCCTATACTTTTCCTTTCGAAAATTATTCTTCTCATAATTGATGAAAAACGATTTCATTATTCTGTTAAAAGTTTATTCATAGATATAGTGAACCCTTCTAATAGGAATTACATGAATATTATTCCATGTTATAAAGGTTTACGTAGATCAGATCGCGCTTTAGTTTCAGTTCCATTCCTTATTAAATGTATCGAACATCAAGGGAATCTCTTCGGTGCAGCCATGGTCCTAAGAAGGGTTTATATGTGTGTCAACTCCACGTGGGAAATCCCAACCTATGAAAGGCATGACTTTTCGTTTTCTTAACAACATAGAGGGATACAAGGAGTATAGCGTGAACAAACAATAAGGAGGATTTCCACAATCGCATTGGGGTTGGTAGCACGGAACTAGTTGGGTCTACCTGAAAGGGTCACATCAATCATTTTTCCGTTCCCACGCTTAACCCCAGGGATCTCTATAAAATCAAATCTTTGCTGAGCCAAGTTGGAAACACACAAGCTAAAAGACGCCTAACCCCGGTACAACTACCAATTAGGAAAGACATACATTAGTCTCAAACAGCAAATGGCTGGCATGGACGACAATGGGAATCAGCTAGAAGACTCCAACGATCCTGACCACAATGATGCGTAAGTAGCATTTTCTTTACTGTAAATTGCTTCTCCGATGTTAGTATTCAGAAGCAACCATGTTCTTCGCCCGAATCGGAATGTAAAAATATCATCTTTCATCATTATTAACCGGTCTGTGGCATTTACTAACAATCTACAGCTTCTCTTCCAGTGTTGTACCCGTGATAGATATGGCAACGATCCAAAGCGTCTCAGCCGCAGATGGAACCTCGACGCTTAATCTAGAGCTGACAATGAACGTGGTAGGAATGACGCTTTCCTCGACTGATGTCTCCCCTTAAATGTTGTTTAGAAACGCTAGGTGGTTAATTATGTTTTTGTTATATTGATTTTGGGCACAGAGCGCTAATGCTGGTCAGGGGGAAAACCTAACGGAAGAGCCGAAGCCCCAACAAGATGGACTACTTCTCCTTGCAGTGAAACTGCTCGAGGTACGTATGTAGAATAAAATTTCAAAAAAGCTTTATTCACACTATCAACGAAGAGATACTCATGAAATGTGCCTGGGTTTGGAACAAAGGGAGAACCTTTCTCAATAACTATAGGGCATGCCCTGTGTTGGTGAACATGCGGTGATCCCGTTTTCGTGCACAAAATTTTGTTTCAAGTGTTTGACCCAATGGACAATGTTTAGCCACGTCAAATTGTCTTATCAAACCCAAGTTTGACCCATCATAGCATGACGGTTAGCTTCATAACTAGGATTGAAATGTCATATTCAAACTTTTTTGTGTTTTGTGGTTTGTTGACTGAGTCCACAGAAGATCGATGCTCGGACAGTGGCTTTGGAGGAGCGCATGTCGGCACTGGAGCGACCCATGTACCAAACGGGTAAGTCCGTAACTGAGATCCAGTCAACACTGGCCAACCAAGGGGGGAGTCCAACTGCAGCAACCACTATTTCATCCGCACCTGCCGTGATAATGGCTTCTGTTGGTAACCTCCTGGCTGAAACCAACATACCACCTCAAAGGCAAAGTAGAGCAGCAGTTAGTAACGACGTTGGATCCCTAGCAGAAACAAAGAAAAGCTTGGAAAAAGGAAAGGGTTTGGCCCCGTCGAATGTGATGTCGTCGCTAGATATAATCATCCCAAACTCTCCCGGATTCGACGACGATGTCATCATAGACGAGTCACTGTCAACTCCTCGGCCTACTAAGGCCACGAACAGTTCAGGTGTGCCTAAGCGAACCCTTGCGCAGTACTGGTGCTCTGGTGTGGCTAAGAGGAGTACCACTTTTGGGACCACGACACATGACTCAGATGACGGTGTTTGTGAAAAAGTAAGTAACAGCCTTCATAGCTCCACTATCAGCCGTCGTTAATGTTTTAAATAAATTGCTAATGCATGAAACGTGTGCCTGTTCAGATTTTCAGGGACCTACCCAGCATGTCTACGCTTGATTGCACAACAAAAGTGTGTGACATGTTCTCGGTGCAGGAAACATGCCGCATTCCACTGAAAATTCCGAAATTGGAAAAAATTGACTCTAACCATTTGATCGGGGAGGAACAGCTGGACAGTAGGAAGATGGCAACCCCTGCGCAGAATTGCGAGGCGAATGTTAATGGTTCGTCTTTAGGGGATGGGAGTGCATTCAAACCTTATGGAATGGTGAATGTAATGCAGTCTCCCGTGCTATTAATTCCTCTGGTAAGGATTGGAACCACTAAATGCTTGGTATATAAATCATCACGCATTTAATTTCTTAGTACCATATTTCAAGTGAAGAGCTAACATTGAATTGGTTTTGGCTCAGGGATTCCAAATGGTTTTCAGGCCAACCGTTCACATGGACCTCACAGTTGAAGAATGCAAGATGGCCGCTTACATTTATGGGAAAAATGATCAATATTTGTAGGCACAAACTCTGGTTATTCATAAATTTAGAATGTGTAGTATATTTATTCGAAGAAATTCCCGATAATGATTGTGATTATTGTTTCATACATACCAGGGAAACTCTGTTCAAGTTCTCAACATTGGAAGTCCCAAGAGCAGGATTCCACTCCTTATCGCCGGTTTATATGCCCAATGTTGACGTGAGTTGCATCTAACTGTGCCTCCCATATAAGAAAAATAAAATAGATCGGAATGCTAACACATTTGTTTTGCCTTCCTGAACAGATTATGAACATAATCCTTATGAGCGCGTCCATGAGAGCCTGCCAGTGTCTGCCTCCTCGAGTTTGGTACACACCTTCCGTGTTTGCCGACGACGTCCTTGCTATGACGCCATTCGATGTCATTAGAAGAAAATACATGAACAGATGGATGCCGGCGACTAGTCGTCTAGAACATGTTGTTAACGTGATCATACACTCCACATTTTAACGTTTTTCACTCAATTTAGAACCTATGATTGATCTTTCTTTATTGACAGGTTTTGGTCCCGGTGTGCGAGCCAACATACACATGGTATCTGATGGTCGTGGACGTTAAGCATGGAAGGGTGTACTCTCTAGATGTGACGAGAGGTCCGGAGCACACGGAGCGGAGGGAACGCAAAATGCGAACCATTGTGAGTGTAATCGAATTTGCCCAACATTTTACCTCCATGCAATATGCCACAAGTTTTACAGTTCTGAATGCGACTATCACACGTTACTTGTGACCATTCTGCTTTTCTTGGATGCAGCTACTAGTACTTAGCCAGTTTTTTAAACTGGAATGTAACATGCTGAGCTTTTCCCATGTTAGTTCTGATCCAACCACTTGGGGACCAATTAAGTATCCCGATGGAGTGCCAAGTTACCCTGAATGGTAATAATTTTGTTTCTTAATGTGTCACCTCACAAACCCGAAAGCAAATGTGATCGAAATGTAATTGTCCGATTTTGCAGCAACGATTCATGTTTGTGGATTTTGAACTGGATTCAAACAGAGGGAAAATTCAAAGTTTCCAACCTTCCTTGGCAGGTATGTGACGCCTTATGTTAACATGTGTCTCTATTAAGGAGTAGATGAATTTTTACCTTCTCCCTTTGTTACAAGCAGATGGACCGGCTCAAATTAAGGATGAAAACAGCAACGAAGATTATGCTTTTGGATTGTAACGAGATCAGGGCAACACTGGTCTCGAAGGTAGACGCAGCGTGGAAGAAGCTTATTCACTTTAAGGAGTGAAACACTTTCCACATGTGGCCAAACGATGCAACTCTGGAGCATTTTGTTAAAGATAATCCTATGATTTTAATCCTGGAAACTGTTTTTCCCAGTAGTAATCTTTTGAGTGGTGTCGTTATGTTATTAATTATCTAGTGTAGTATATCTATGTCTGCTTCTATATGTGTATGATGGCCACTTTTGTGTGTGGATGCTAGTGGTCCTGTCGACAGACTAGAGCATAATATCCACACCCCCCAAGTTACGACAACTGTCATTGAAAGGGGGTATATGGCCAAAACGAGTTTGTACCCAGGTTGTGACATTTTGCTTTGCCTTCATGGCATATATGTTTGGCTTCTTTTGCTTCAGAACTATGTTAACGATAACTAATTATATTTAGTAATGAAGTTATTGCTAGTTTAAAATTAATAGCAGTACCTGCACCCACTCTCCATATGATACCTGCTGATTGAACAAGAAAATCGATAAAAGCTTTCAGCTGACCTTGGCCATGTTAGTTAGGAAATGCTATAAGACTGATATCCAATTGTTGGTAAGGAACCTGTGCAGCATTACCATGGTATGAAGTGAAAATCACAAAAAGAGTCTGGGCATACAATGAAGTTGTTCTTATAACTTTTAAAGAACTTGGTTGACACCAATGAGGATTTGTTTATTGTAATAGGACCTAAAACCTATTTGCAAAAATTTATAAAATTTTTAAGCATTCGTTTTTAGAACACAGAATAATTAGCAATCTTAATTATATCAACAAAATTTAGGAAACAAGCAAGATTAGTTTACTTCTTAATAACGCTATCTAATTTTGTTTAGTATTAATTATTTATTACGAAACTAACAATATAATCTAGATATTTTGTTTAATATTAATTGTTTATTACTTAATTAATAATATAAAATAAATATAAGGAATATTTTTATACGTATGCGTAATGAAAATATTCTTTAACTTCAAGATCTCTAAGATAAAGGATTTTTTTGTCATCATGAAGAGAAAAATATTGTTAAATTTTTTTATAAATATGTTTGAAGGGCTTGATTATTTCTGAATATTACATTTATCAATTTTGCAAGGCAATCAAACTAAAGCTTAGGATTATTTATGATTTACGGAAAGAAAAATATTTTAATATAGGAAAACTTACATTTAAATGAATTGTTATACTACACATGTATAATAAACACTCACGGTTTACCTTAGCAATATCAGTAGCTTCATGCATCGATTCTGACCGCAGAAGGTCAAAATCATTGGATAATTGCAGGGAAAATCCAATTTAGCAGCATAATCCTGTGGATAATGGAATTTATAATTCAAATCAACAAGGCAACATTGGTTATTACCAATAAAAGGGAGTAAGGCCAGAGTCAAACATTCTGGCCGTTAAATAACATATAAACTAGAGTTAGCAGTTTATGATTAACAATATCCCCATATGCATACATAAGTTCTCAGAATAAAATGCAGTTTCAGCATAACATGTTCTTCGTTACAGCATAGTTGGAATAACAGCTCACATATCAGTCGACCGTCGTCAGACTTCTCCATTCGAAAAATGGTCCCAAATGTAGCCTACGGGTTGACATGGATTTTCAGGCTGCGTTTTATCTGCGACAACAACGGGTGCCTGTTGCATTGACAAGAATGTCAAACCACAGAACTGTAAACACCAGCATAATGAAATGATAACGGATGGTATTGAGGCATGAACAATGCAGTGGCTTAGTAATGACTATGCACTCGGTAATTAGCAATAACAATTTGGTAACATTCTGCTTTAAGAAAAGCCCAGAAAGGTAGTTTTGACTCTAATTTTATTACGACGAGGACTGCTTCTTCCCCATCGTCGTTACCATATCATATGCCTGCAAAACTAATTACTTGTTAACATACAGCTCAATGGTAAACAAAAAAATAACACATCAAGAATCCCCTACGTGCATTAATTACTATGTTGATTTTCTATACCCACAGACTTATTTTCTGAATAATGGAGATAAAAAACATTGAGACACATAATAATGAAATAACTACTGCTGCTCCAGAACAGTATTAATTTAGTTAAAGGAATTAAATTGCATCAGTATTGAACCTATTTATAGAGTTAGTTTTATTGGTAACGTGTCATAGTAAAAAGTCCATGCAGGAATAAGTAACGTGGTAACCTTTGATCGCTTGCGTTTATTTATCCCAACAGGTGATTTATCATTCCTTGATGATGGTTGTGCGCCTCCGTTGGGGCATTTAGTCCTCCGGTGCCCTAGCTTCCCGCATGTGCTGCACTTTCTTTTGGTTTTCGGGGCAGACCCACATGCTTGACTCATCCGACCTGTGCCTTTTGTTCTAACACGAATCGGGTCCTTCACCCCGCAATCTTGTGCTGCTGTGATATCATCCGTTGATGGTCTGAGGCCGTTCTTTATTTCAAGGAAGAAAGCATCACTCAGAAGCTTATTTGAGTAAAGCTTGAAGTCTTCATCACTCATGCAAGCAACGCGCCCTAAACGCTTACATAGCTGGGAGAAAGCACCCAATCGTGTCCTATAGGTCATACTTCGGTCAGCAGTGTGTTGCTCAACACATTGGTTATGGACCTCCATTTTGGCTGCCTTAGACCACCTGCGCAGCACTAGGCTTTCAGGGATTTCCATTAAGTCAAGCCTAACACACACGGAAAGGATATGCACACAAGGAAGACCAAACGACTCCATACGCATGCAGGTGCAAGTAAATCTGTTCGCGACAGGGTCCCTATAAACCTTCCAATTCATCTCAGGCCTTCGATACTTCTGGAGAGTGTATGCATGAGGGTTCTTAGTGTCATTAATTTCACATATTCTAACGCGAACACACCGTTTCAGGCTATCCCGGAATCTGAGAAACATTTCACGGGTGAACATCGTCCACCCGAACTTTTCCAACTCAACAAACTCTGTTTGTAGCACAGGTGTTCCGTACCATGAACGAAATTCTAGCTCGTCCTCGGTGTCACGTAGAAAATCCACACACCTTTGAAAATTTCTGACAAATTCTAACACCCCGTACCTGCTCTCGACAAACCTCCCTAGTTTGGCATGTAGTGACTCGCACCTAGAGGTCGTCCGTACTCCAGCAAAAAATCTACCGCGGATGTATGCGGTGGCCCAAGCGTGCTTTTTGGTGTACAAGTCCTTAACCCACTCAACCTCCCTAACACCGCACTCGTTGACCATTGCCTCCCAATGCGCTTCGAACTCATCGATTTCCATATCTGCCAACATGCAGTGTCTAAACATTTGTGTGAATCTCGGGTCGCTTATGTTAGCAGTCGCATTCCTCAGCAGATGCCAGGCACACAACCGATGATGTGCATCAGGAAATACAGACTGGATTGCTATCCGCATGGCTGGGTCGCCATCCGTGATGACCGATTGCGGTGCCTTACCTTGCATGCATTCCATAAACTGGTGAAGAACCCAAATATATGACTCCTGCGATTCGCATGAGACCATTGCTGTTCCAAATATGCATGTCTGGTTGTGGTGGTTTACTCCGGAAAAGACTACAACGGGTAGGTTGTACTTGTTGCGGCCATACGTAGCGTCGAATGCTAGCACATCGCCAAAAATCCCATAATCTTCCTGGCAACGACCGTCGCTCCAAAACAAGTTGCATAGGTGTTGCCCTGCCCCCAACTTGTAACGCCAAAACATTTTCCCATCCATGCCTGCCAGACCTTCCAAGTACCTAATAGCCGCACTTATATCTCCGCCTTGCAGGCCTCTCTGTTTCCGTATCTCATTATACATATCTTGCTTTGTGAATGTTACCAGATTAAAACCCCCTAGTTGTGCTGCGAAAGACTCATAAATCTTAGGTATGCTAAAACCAATCTCCCTCATGCTTGTTAGTTGAGCAACTTCTACCTCAGATATCTTCCTGTGTGACCGCAGATAATCAACAAGCTTCTCATACGCAAGTTCGTGGTTATGCTCCTCGACAAAACGCGAGACATACCACCTCCCACTACCATCTTTCCTCTTTATCCTCATCTCCGCCATGCATCCGCATCGGGTTACTACCTTATGCTCCCTTTTGCGATCAACCTTTTCCAACCATTTCTTCTCTCGAAATCCTTGCCTATTACAAACAAAAGTGTACCGCACGATCTCTCCGGCAGTGTTTCTAACAGTCTTGCCTCGCCGTGATGCAAAGCCCTTTAGTCGGCTGTAATTGTTATAGAAGCCGCCTGCCTCCTGAGGTGAAGAGAACTCCATTTCAAGAACATCTTCTGCTCGCAACCCATCCAAACCCAAAAATCCGGGCAACATTGAAGCCCCCCTTCCTTCCCAATCGGATAACTCAGCATCTTCCTCCACTCTCGTATCAAACATTGTGTCCTGAAAAATTAAGACAAACATTTCGCTACCAACTACATTAGGTGGAATGAATTCTGTTTAAATATTGCATATCCATGCATATTAACGCTCTTGCCCATCAAAGCCTTTCATTTTAAATTAGTTTCAAAGTAAATTTTGCAAATGCAATGTTCATAGGCACTGACATGGTTATTAATTCAACCCTGAAAACTTGACCTGAAAAACTCCTTTCAGGATTATAAAATCAATATAATTATAACATTGTCATGTTATAATTTAACATACAGTTTACCCAACCATCATAATGGTTGGCCACAACAAGATCTTCATGCCAATCTATTTAATAAAGGATTTGCTTGTCAACGTTCATTGTCAGATATGGAAGTAGTGCATTTTTCTTTAAAATGTGAAAGTTCGATTTTGCAAACTTAACAAATACTACAGCCACGGCTAACTTAACAAAAAAACACCAATCTAGCATTTCTTCAACGCATGAGACTCATCACATCATAGTCACCATTCCCATCCAATTAGATCCCAATAACACACTATAAAAATAGAATGGCACGTATACCCATCGTACCTGTGGATTCAACCCACCACCGTTACCCTCCATCCAGTAATCCGCAAGAGGCTCATTCCACATACACACATCCTTCCAAAACTTGCTACTTGATGCCATTATTACCTAAAAGACAAACATGTCAAACTGTAACAAACAATAAACTAGGGATTGCACAAACTTCTTTGGCACTTACGTAGATAAAAAAACCCTTACTTTACCGACTCATCTACTATCCAACATGATTCCAACATCCTCATAGCCTCCAGTTGCCAACTACAAACACAGACTTGCAAAAACACCACATGCATTACAACTACGTCACAGAGAACCAAACACATTCACCACTACCTCCTAACATTGCTACCAATACAGCTACAAACCAAGTTGTCACAAAATAAATACCGAAGGATTTTACACAAAAAAACGAATTGTATAAAGCATTCTTTGCAGCAGCAAATTCAGGGGTTTGTCACGGGATTAAGCAACAAACTCGGTAGATTCTTCTTTTTTCACAACACAATTTATGCTCATACACCTAATGAGGTCGACAATGCGGTTAAACCAACATTAACACATCACAGAAATTTTCAACAATATCATAAAATATTTATCAGAATTTTCAAGAACAACACCACCAGATTTCAGTAGTAAAAATTCCATTATTTCAGTGACAGGTTAAACTTTCAAAAACAAAGTCACGATGGAGAAATTAAATTGAAAACAAAATGAAAATTGCCAGAATGAGTCTCAAAGGTGGACGGACTTACACAGTGCGATGGGAACACCACGTCTACTCACACCCTAAACCCTAGAACTTCAACTCAAACCAACAAATTAAGGCCACTATCATTTTGGCCAACACATTTAATTCTAATAACTTTCAACCGCAAAAACAGCATCCCTTTTAGCTAACACATAACATTACTTCAACAACGATAAAAACATTCGGCTACAGATTCAATATAGGTTAATGAAATCGAAAATTAATTGAAAATAAATTAACATGGCTAAGGGACGCTTACTTGCTCGGATGACTAACGACGGCGATGGTAGATGAGAAACTAAACTGATGGGATAAGCAAAGTGACAACAATGACCACCACCCAACGGACCGGTTACTGGTTTTGTCTGCTGGACCTTCCGGGAAAGCAACAGCAGGCAGGCAGCGACTGACCTTCAGAGCCTCACGCCCTACCGCGACGAGCTTCACCCACCACCGGTGACGAACGACCTCCACTCCAAATAACTTTGTCCCCAGGTAAGACCTAACCAATCCGAGGACGCCGACACTATTTTCTCTAATATTTGCTCTTCTTAGGCCCACTACTGCCCCGCCAAAAACGTCAACCAAAAAACTCTAGCCCACCAACATTATACATCGGCTGGCTCAACTATAAATTGGCTTCATTTTTTCTTTCAGCTGATGCCACCTACCTACCCCTATGGTAACTTTTAAATTTATTGTAGGGATATAATGGATATTCCATGAGATGCTACAAGACAAAATGTTAACCTTTAACCTGACCGTACATGGATCTTCAGAGTTCCAATAAAGGTGCCTGGACCATTTGAAAACTTTCCTATAGTATATACTAAGAGTTAGGATTTTATTTAGGTGTGTTTAAAGAAAAAAATTGTTAGTTTTGTAGTAATTAAAAAAATATAATGGTACGTAATTATACGACACTCGAAGAACATATCATCAATTATTTGGATCATCCAATTTATGTAAGTTGATAATTTTGTTATTTTATATATTTAAATAAAAATTTTATTTATATTTATTTATTTTTCATAATTAATATTATTTAGATTTTTTTATTTTTGAATATAAATATTGTTAAATATTTTATATATTTTCAAAAACAAATATTATTTATATTTACAATGTTATTTTTGAAAATAAATAATAATGATATTTATTTATGGTTGAAAATAAATATTATTTATATTTATTTATTTTCTAAAATAAATATTATTTAGATTTTTTTATTTTTGAATATAAATATTATTAAATATTTTATATATTTTCAAAAATAGATATTATTTATATTATTTACTTATTTTCGAAAATAAATATTATTGAGATTTATTTATTTTTGAATATAAATATTAAATGTATTTATTTATAATATTTAAATAAGTAAATATTTTTTATTTATGATTAGGAATAACAATATGTTACATTTATGTAAATTATTATTATAAATATTCATTTTTATTTATTTAAACTAATATTTAGCATCAGTATTTACCTTACTTGTTTCTAACGAAAAGAGTGTATTAATATGCTAGTGTCGTCGTTCACATACACAAAGTTAAGTTAATAATGATGCTTTGAAATTCAAATTAAAATATTTTCTTTTAATACAAACATGTTTTTTAAAGTAGGACATCTTTTGATTATATTAAATACAAAAATATCAAATAATTTCAACCTTAAATTTTTTGTAGAATAGTCTCTAATAATTTTATTAATTATTATTATTATTATTATTATTATTATTATTATTATTATTATTATTGTCCAAAAAATACAAAAAGTTATGGTACAGTATTATTGTGCAATTAATAATAATAATAATAATTTTATTTTTTTTGGATGAAAGACTGTTATGTCTGATGAAAAAAAATGTTGAGAATTAATCTGTATATTAATTTTTTTAGAAACTAAAATGTCCGTTTTAAAATTTTTAAAGACTGATCTGGATAATTATTCTGCCAAAAAATGAATTAAAGACTGATTTATCTGTTGAAATAAAACTTTAAAAATTAATCTCTATATTATTTTTTTTAAAAACTAAAATATTTACTTTTAAAATTCTTAGAGATGGATTTGAAAAATTACTCAAATCATAATCACACATAAACACTCTTGGAGCATGTACCACGGTCATAAAATGAAAGCCCCATATTATTGCTCTGATAAAAAGTGCAAAGTGCAGAGCCAGTATTGGAAGAAAATAAAATTGAGTTCTTTCATATTTTTTGAGGCCAATAAAATTTAGTTCAGAGGGATTAAAGTCAGTTTAAATGATTTTATAAATATTATTTTTAACATTTAATTTATAAAAAGTTATAGTATTAGTATTTGATAAAATTTTTAAAATTAAATTATAACTTTTTAAAAAATTATTTAAATACTTATAAATAAGCTAAAAAAATTTTATAATAATTTTTTTATTTTTTTAAATAAATACTTTTCAAATAAAAAATTTAATATAAAAATTTATTTATAAGCTACTTAAAATATAAATATTTATTATTTAACCTCTATTTTTAAAAAAATTTAATTAAATTGTTTATCCAAATTGAATTTAAACTTCTTTAAAAGAAACCAACTAAACTTAAATACGTGTGACTAATAAAATAAAATAAAAATATTTTTAAAGTTAATAAAATTAAAACACATTATATATATATATATATATATATATATATATAGAGATTGATCCAAAAATTGGTAAAAGTGAATTCAAAAATTAAAATATTGTATAATTAAATATAATTTATATATTTAGTAATATATAATCATGATTAATATTTTTTAATTAAAAAATACTAATAAATGCTTGTTATATAAAAAAAACAATCTTAGTTCTTATAAATTTTTTATTTTGGATTCGATAAAATAAAAAAGTTATCTATTTTTAAAATTAATTTACTTTATTGAGTATTATTGTGATAGTAAATTATATTTTTATGCTTTATATCATGAAAAAATATACTATAGAATAATATAAATAAATTGTTCTAATAATTTTTTTATATGTATTTAAAATATATTTACAAATAAAATACATAAAATATAATCATTTTAATTAAATTACTTAATATGTTATAATTTTAATATTACGAAAAAATAAATAAATTTAAAATAATTTACTTTTATGTATGTGTTATAATATATAAAGATTTTTTTAGTTATTTTAAATATTAAAGTATTTTTATATGATAATAGGTAGAAAAATAAAAAAATATTTAAAAACAAAAAAGTTTAAATATTTAAAGATTTAGAAATTTATTTAATTAAAAAGTGATTGGGAATAATTTTTTTTAATTTAAGGAGTAAGACATTTATTTACATAGGATAATTATTTATTCTATTTTTTAAATAAAAATAAAATTATATACTATATAATAACTTTATATACTTAAAATTATTAACTTTTATTCACAAAAATTCGGAGGAGCCAAGACCGAGGGATGGATTTATGTGGTAACTCGTGGGGTAAGTGCCCCATTAGCATTTTGAAAAAATGTAATATATATATATATATATATATATATATATATATATATATATATATATATATATATATATATATATATATATATATGTGTGTGTGTGTTTTTATTAAAAAATTATATTTTTCTTCATATTAAAAAATTTATTAAATTTTGTATTAAAATATTTATTTTATATATTTTTTAATTTTTAAAATTAAATTTTTATACACTTTTAGTGTAAAATAGTTTTACATATGTATTTAATTATGTAACACCATATCATAAAAAATAACTACTTTTTACATTGATTCCATTCGTGTAAATGATCATCTAAAAAAATAGATATAATTAGATAATTATGTAAAATATTTTACACTGTTAGTACATCAAAATTAAATTCTAATTTGTATCTAAAAGTATAATATAAATATATATTAAATTAATTTAATAAAAAATAAAATATTATTCACTACAACAATTCCGGCATTTTGCGGCGGTTTTTGGAGCCGTTTTGTGACAGTTTTGAACCACCGCAAAATATTTCGTGGCAGTTAATTAAACGCCAGAAGATGGGGCGTAGGCAAATGATTAGCGGCGATTTTTTTAACCGCTGGAATAACTGCCGCGAAATATGAATTGGTTTCACGGCTGTTATTACCCGCTGCAGTATGGGGTGAAAAATGATATTTCTAATTTTGCAGCGGTTTGCAACCGCCGCTAAATGCTAGTGAATTGAAAACGAAGTCGTTTTGTGGTGGGTGATAACCGTCGCTAAATATCAGAAAAATGAACAATATGACTGTTTTACGGCGGTTAAAAACCGCCGCCAAATTCAAAATTCCCATTAAAATTTTAGGTTTTTTATTATTTTGTCTCTTTTGAAAACGTCTGTTTATTAAACTTTAATTTTTTTATTTTCAATTAATTTAAAGAAACTGCAACCAAATAAAATAGCCAAACAACATAACAAACTAAACTAAATATATGCAAACATAACATATATAATGAGATTGTCATAACATCATCCAAAATAAAGTAAGAATGCTTAACTTGAAGAAAATAAGCATAAAGCACTAAACCAACTTAAATGCAAAAGTATCTAAGAATATTGATTGAAATTCAAAATTTTTGTTGCGGGTCGTGATTGTCAGATGAAGATGGCCCTGTGCGTGACGAGTCAGGTGTATTGCCCAAAGCCAGTTCTGCAGCAACCTCAGCTGGCAAATAATTGACTCCTTGTTGTTGGACTAGATATTCCAAGACCTTATGTATCGATTGTCTCTTCGCCTGCTCTTCTTCTAGCTTAGCCGTCAATTCAACATCCACTATCCATAACCACCAATGCTGCGCATAGCAAATCGAGACAGATATTTGAAACTTGGCTAGAGAGAACAACTTTTTAGCTTAATTGCCACCTAATGTAAGAATTATTTAAGAAATTTTATAAATGAAAGCTTACAAACGGATGGGATGCAAGTTTCTTCTTGTCCAAAAATGGGAGGTAGTCTTGATAGTCTTCAACCTGAAAAGACTTCTTAGTTTTTGGATGAAGAAAGTTGCCCTCATGACTCGACATTGCATAATTCTACAAAATTTGTATAACACCGAAAGAAATAGATACAGCAAACAATATATTTTAAAAATACACCAAAATTTTAATGTATTACAACTTATAATAATATCAACGAGAAAACAGTATATGAGTTTTTTAAAAGCTTTTAATGTTTTTGATGTTCAGAATTTGGCACATTACCGAGACAACATACGAAAACCAAAACCCCAAACTTAATACATATATGGCATAACAACTGATAAGAAAATCATTAACGTTATTCTAGGATTATCAGATTTTCGACATTTGATTCAACCTTTATGGATTCAAAGTGTATTCTTCTTATTTTTAATATTTTTTCATGCTTCAGTATAAAAATTGTCTTCCACTCATTAGTGCTTTCATCTTCATAAGTCTTGATATTTATCACCCAATAAAAATATTTCTCTTTAAGTTTATCTATTATTTGCTTCTGCCTCACGGGAGTTTTGAATTTGTCGAGGAAGCTCATTGTAGGCTGCACCTTTTCCAGAGAGGAACTTTTCTCTCTACCAAAATTTAATGCTGTTGCAACCTCAGTATCTATGACAACTTCCACCAAATTTTTCAAATCTTCTTCCAATATTAGACTGTCCTGAGATTTTTTCTTGACAGCTTGTGGTTTATCCTCTTGAGAAAGTACAGTCTCCTCACTTGATTGAGTGAATCCAAGACTAAATGATGGTATAGAAAAGTCATTTTTCAATGCAACATTGGCAACTATTATTATTGCATCAGGACTGTTTGAGGGAGTGGATGACTGCATGATGACACATAAAATATCTGAATATTACAAAGAAAATATTGAAAAAGAATTTTAAGAAGTAGAACTTACATATTAGTAGGAGCAACTTCTTTATGAGATTCTTGTTGTGGTTGTTGAGGTTCTTCTTCAGTACATTTCTTTGTTAGAGATTTTGCAACAAATTGTTGAGATTGGGAGAGACTTCAGGATTACAGAAAAGGAATTTAATTAATACAATCAAACCAAGTGCACCTTAATTCACATGAAATACAAATAAATATAAATCAAATACATCAAAATTTAAAAAGATATGCAACTCAATAAAATAAGCACAAAATGACAGTATAAGCACTACAATAAATTTCTATGGACTAGTTACAACATTAATAAAAAGAGGACAACAACACCAAGTACACCTCAAATAACAAGAAATACACCAAAATACAAACCAAATAAACTAAAACTATTAGAAAAGGAATTTAAGTAATACTTACACATTAATAGTTTCTTTTTCTATATCTTCTTCTCTGGGTAACTAATGAGCGGATAATTTATACGCTTTTTGGCATTGTTTTTAGATAGTTTTTAGTATAATCTAGCTACTTTTAGGGATGTTTTCGTTAGTTTTCATGATAAATTCATATTTCTAGACTTTACTATGAGTTTGTGTGTTTTTCTGTGATTTCAGGTACTTTCTGGCTGAAATTGAGGGACCTGAGCAAAACTCTGATAAAAGGCTGACAAAGGACTGCTGATGCTGTTGGATTCTGACCTCCCTGCACTCGAAATAGATTTTTTGGAGCTATAGAACTCCAAATGGCGCGCTCTCAACGATGTTGGAAAGTAGACATCCAGAGATTTCCAGCAATATATAATAGTCTATACTTTATTCGTGATTAGACAACGTGAACTGGCGCTCAACACCAGTTCCATGCTGCATTTTGGAGTCAAACGCCAGAAACACGTCACGAACCAGAGTTGAACACCAAAAACACGTTACAACTTGGTGTTCAACTTCAAAAAAAGCCTCTGAATGTGTAAAGCTCAAGCTCAGTCCAAGCACACACCAAGTGGGCCCCGGAAGTGGATTTCTGCATCAATTACTTACTTCTGTAAACCCTAGTAGCTAGTCTAGTATAAATATGACATTTTACTATTGTATTCAGAGTCTTTTTGATCAATCCTGGATCCTGAATTGTATTTTTAATCATGTGATCACGTTTTGGGGGCTGGCCATTCGGCCATGCCTGAACCTTCATCACTTATGTATTTTCAACGGTGGAATTTCTACATACCATAGATTAAGGGTGTGGAGTTTTGCTGTACCTCGAGTTTTAATGCAATTACTACTATCTTTTATTCAATTTCAATCTTATTTCTGTTCTAAGATACTACTCGTACTTCAACCTGATGGATGTGATGATCCGTGACACTCATCATCTTCCGTCCTTATGAACGCGTGCCTGACAACCACTTCCGTTCTGCAAGCAAAAGCTAGAGTGTGTATCTCTTGGATTCCTGATGAACGACGCATGGTTGCCTTCGCCTGACAACCGAGCCTTCCATTCTGTGAGATCAGAATCTTCGTGGTATAAGCTAGAATTGATGCCGGCATTCATGAGAATCCGGAAAGTCTAAACCTTGTCTGTGGTATTCTGAGTAGGATTCTGGGATTGAATGACTGTGACGAGCTTCAAACTCGAGATTGTTGGGCGTGATGACAAACGCAAAAGAATCAAGGGATTCTATTCCGACATGATCGAGAACCGACAGATGATTAGCCGTGCCGTGACAGAACATTTGGACCTTTTTCACTGAGAGGATGGAATGTAGCAATTGACAACGGTGATGCCCTACATACAGCTTGCCATGAAAAGGAGTAAGAAGGATTGGATGAAGGCAGTAGGAAAGCAGAGATTCAGAAGGAGCACAGCATCTTCATACGCCTATCTGAAATTCCATTCGATGATCTACATAAGTATTTCTATCTTTATCTTCAGTTTATTTATTATTATTATTTGAAAACTCCATAACCATTTATTATCCGCCTGACTGAGATTTGCAAGATGACCATAGCTTGCTTCATACCAACAATCTCCATGGGATCGACCCTTACTCACGTAAGGTTTATTACTTGGACGACCCAGTGCACTTGCTGGTTAGTTGAGTGAAGTTGTGAAATTATGTTTAGACCATGGTATTGAGCACCAAGTTTTTGGGGCTATTACTGGGGAATCAATTTCGAACAACAATTTAAGTATGAATCACAATTTCGTCCACCAGTAACGTTGTAGTAGTTTGTTGAGTTTGGGGAAGGCTTGAAGTAGGAGCAAATACTTGAAGTGGAACTCTAAAGAAAAGAAAAATGAAAAAGTTATTATGGCATAAACATTCAGGTGCAAATGATTAACTCAATGAAATAGAACATTGAAGGTGAGTTGGAAAACTCACATGTTGATAAACCCCGTTTTGATGGTTTATCTTGTATTGATTTTAGGGGATTTTATCACCTTTTACCCACATTTATTCAATGAAATAGCATGGTTTTGTATATTCTCCTTTAATTGTGCTTAAGAGTGAAAACATGCTTTTTAGGACTTAAAATAGCTAAATTTAATTCACCTTGATTCCATTAGATGCCTTGATATGTTTGTTAAGTGATTTAAGGTTTAGGAGGCAAATATTGGAACAAGGGAATGAAGAAAGAAAGCATGAAAAGTTGGAGAACTCATGAAGAAATGAAAGAACCGGAAAATTGTCAAGCCGACCTCTTCGCACTTAAACGACTATAACTTGAGCTACAGAGGTCCAAATGATGCGGTTCCAGTTGGGTTAGAAAGCTAACATCCGGGGCTTCGAAACAATATAATATTTGTCATAGTTGCTACACGTATGGTGGCGCGCACGTGCATAGTACGCGCATGCGCCGTTGCTGCCACCTGGTTCACTTAAAGCAAAACGTGGCCAGCGAATTCTAAAGCCTTGTGGGCCCAATCCAACTCATTTATGATGCTATTTAACCCAAGGAATGAAGAAGGAAACACAAGTTAGTTACCATTAGTCATAGTTTAGTTTTAGAAGTAGTTTCTAGAGAGAGAAGCTCTCACTTCTCTCTAGGATTAGGATTAGGATTAGGTTTAGTTCTTAGATCTAGATTTTAATTCATCTTCTTCTACTTCTACCTTTTCAATTCCTTGTTGTTACATTCATTCTTCTTCCATTCTTTTATTGTAATTTTCTTTATGTTGTTCCTATACTTTGTTGTAGATCTACTATTGTTCCTTCCATTTTCTTTCAATTCAATAAGAGGTAATTCATAATAAATTTGTCTTCTTTGCTTTTCTATTGTTGATCTCTTGTTTTTGTAGTTGTAGATTCCTTTAATTCTTGCATTTAATAATGATTACTTCTATTGCACTCTATGTGTTTGTTGAAATGTCTCTTTTAGTTTTAGTGTAGATTTTGTTCCTCTTGGCCTAGGTAGAGTAATTAGTGACACTTGAGTTATCTAATTCCTTTGTTGATTGATAATTGGAGAGATTGCCAATTGGTTTGGAGTCCGCTAAAGCTAGTCTTTCCTTGGGAGTTGGCTAGGACTTGTGGCTCAAGTCAATTCATCCACTTGACTTTCCTTTATTTAGTAAGAGTTAACTAAGTGGTAGCAATGAACAATTCTCATCACAATTGAGAAGGATAACTAGGATAGGACTTCTAATTTTCATACCTTGCCAAGAGCTTTTTATAGTTGTTAGTTTATTTTCATTGTCATTTACTTTTCATGCTTCTTATCCAAAACCCCAAAATAACTCATAACCAATAACAAGACACTTTATTGTAATTCCTAGGGAGAACGACCCGAGGTTTGAATACTTCGGTTTATAAAATTAGGGGTTTGTTACTTGTGACAAACAATCTTTTGTTTGAAAGGATTATTGTTGGTTTAGAAACTATACTTTCAACGAGAATTCATTTGTGAAATTCTATACCATCAAAAATCCAATCATCAAAATGGCGCCGTTGCTTGGGAGTTGCAATGGTGTTATGTTATTGGTTATTGTATATATGTGAATATTGTGAATATGTTTGTTTTTTGCTTCTTTGTTAGTTTTTAGTTTGTTCTCTTTATTTGTTACTATTTTTTGTTTTTGCCCTCTCTTACTATCATGAATTCTCACTTTGGCTATGAGTGTAGTTACAATTATATTGTAGGTGATGAGAACTATAATGAGAATGTGTATCAAGGATGGGATAACCTAAGGTGGGAGGAGCCATATGCATATGATCAATCTTCATGGCAACAACCTCCACCAATGCACTATGAAGAAGAGCCATTCTATGATGCATACCAATTAAATGGCTATGGTGAATCTCCTTGTGACTTTCAAGAACCACCACCATATGCCTATGATCCATACCCTCAACATAACTCTCAACCATACTCATAAGCCCCTTCTTACCAACCACCTTCATATGACCCTAATCCATATCCATCACACCAACCAACTTTTGAGCCATATGAACCACACATAGAGCCACCACCACTCCAACATCAACATTTTCAAGAGCCACCCCCTCCATATTATTACCAAGATGAACCACCTCCAATAAATGAAAATTTTCAACCACAAGATGAATACTACTTTCCACCACAACCTCCCATGGAAGAATACTCATATCCATTGATCCAAGAGCCACATGATCCTAATCATATTATCCAAGAGGAACAAGAGTCAAGGGATCATCTCAAGGAAGCATTGGATCAATTTCAAGCAACCATGGAGTGTGTTGTGCAACAAGTGGAAAGAATGGAAAACATTGAACCACTACAATTCTACCAAGAAGAACCACCTTCCTATTATGAATCCTTTTCCCAAAATGATGAACCCTTCCACCCACCCCAATCTCTAATGGATGAAACCCTTGGTGTTCTTGTTCAAGGGCAAAAAGAGATGAAAAGGGACGTGCAAAATTTCATGGCCGCCTTGGATGCGGTAACAAATCAATTAGCCTCCCAATGCCTGAACACTCAAGGAACTCCCATGGCTACATGTGGAGAATCAAATGAAGAACATAGCATGAAGGAGAGATTGGAAATTCCGGTGGGAAATGAGGGAAGTTGCTTTGTATTGGAACAATTGGAGGAAGCTTTAATTGTTGAAGACACGGAAGAAGTGGTAGAAGACTTAGGAGATGCGGAGCCTCCATGGGAACATAGAGTTGAAGAAAATCCCTCCAAGATGATAGAAATTGATGCTAGGGAGGAAAGTGCACACCTCCCAATGCATATTCCATATGAAGACTTGGATGGGATAGAGAAAGAATTGAGTTCCCTTGGTGATGAAGATCAAGCATCAAGTCTTAGTGGTGAAGAATCCTTTGAGCATGAAGAACCTTCTCCGGTTGGATTTGAAAGCGTTGAGGAGGTGGAGGCAATCAAGGACGAAAACAAAGGAGTGGAGCTTACTAGCACATTGGAAATACCTCTCCCCAAGCCACCACCATCCACTCTCTCATTCAAGTGGGTAAATTCCTTATACTCAAGCTTTATTATTCCCCTTGAATATGGTTTGCTTGAAACGGATGGTCAACTTAGATATATTTGTGGCTTTAAGAGTAAAAAGGAGATGGTTAGTGGTTGGAAGCATCATCCTAGGTTCATTATGGTCACATGTCCAAAGCTTGATAGCAAAGGTTGGTGTATAACTAGAGTACATGGGTCTAGAAGGATGTTTGGTCACTTTGTTGAGAATTCACCTTGCTCACCACCCACATGGATTAATGATAATCAACTTAGAGATGGGTGTGAAGACAAAATATGGGATCCGGGAACACATGAGAATCAACATTGGGAGCCCATGGTTTGTGAAGAACTCCATCAAAGCTTGGAGATATTGATCTTGAATGATGGAGCTCATTAGAAGTCCAAGCATTGGTGGAAGTTCCAAGATGAGTACAAGCACAAGCCACCTTGAGAGAAGCTCCCCATAAGTCCAACTTAAGGACAATAAACAAAAGTGCTAGGTGGGAGACAACCCACCATGGTAACTTCTTTTCATTTTCTCTTTTTGTAAATATTGGTAAAATTAGTTTAATTTCGTGTTTTGTTTAGTTAGTTGAGTATAATTGGTAGTTTAGTATGTTAAATAAGGTTTTATGGTATTTTGGTAGCTGTTTGGAGGTTTGGAATGCTTGGATTGGTGCAAAAACATAGCAAAATTTTTTGAAAAAACAGAGCGCGTACGCGTGCATCAAGCATTTTGGACCATCCACGCGAGCGCGCTATGCACGCGTACGCGTGAATTGAGAAGTTCCACCTTCCATACCTTGACCCGAGAGTTAGGCCTGCACTGTGCGGAAATTGGGCCTGAGGCACAAACCCACTTGCGCGTACGCGCACATGACGCGTACGCGCCACTCTCGAAATAAGCCATCGACGCGGGCGCGCCATGTGCGCGTACGCGTGGATGCCCTTCCTTCACTACATTTCTGTTCTTCTCATTTTTCTATTTCTTTCCTTCTCCTTTCTTCTTTCCTCTTTCTACCCCTCATCCAACACTTCCAAACACCATGGATAACCATTTATTTTAGTTAGTTTTAGTTTAGTTTTCATTTTATTTTCTCTCTTTTCATTATAAGTGTTGGATTATTGACTTTGTTTACTATACATTGCTGCTCCTTATTGCCTAAATGCTATTTTAGCATGAATGTTTTTAGATAATCTTTGTTGGATTCTATTGTTGAGGTTATATTTTGCTACTTGATTTTGATGCGAATACCAAGTGATGAGAATTGCCTTCAAGCTTGTAACTCTTCTTGAATTACATGATTTGGCCACCATGTGATTTGATTCCTTATTCTGTGACTAGGCAACCTCTTGATGGATGATGTTGAGCATTTACCTTAATGCATTGTATTTCATGATCATATGCATCCATATGTTTTAGCTTGAATGCTCCCATGCTTCTTTAATGCTTGTTTTACCTTACAAGTTTACTTAAAGCATCTCAAGCACACTAGGATAAGTGAAGTGCATGCTTCTTTTGTGACATAACTTTTATGCTAATGTGTGTTCTAAACCGCGCAATTTAAAATTCACACACCTAATATTTCTTAATGTCACACTAATTCACTCACTCAATTCTAGTGATTTACCTCATTCCAACAATGTATTCTTCCTTGCTTTTATATCTTCTCATCTTATGGTGTTATACTTTTGTTTTTCATGAATGATGCACCACAAGCAAACATGGAAGTGGAAGAAAGAACACGCAGCAATCCGGAGAGTCGCCGCACCCCCTTGCTCATCCTTGAATGCAGGCGCAAACTTTTAAGTGTGGGGAGGTCGTCCGACCGATTGGCGATTTTGGGTGACAAGTTTCTAATTCCAACACTTTTACATTTCATTTTAGGTTTTTAGGATTTTTACTTGCATTTTTCTTAATTTTGCATATATATACAAAATAAGCTTAGTCAAAATAATGAGATGTTTCAAGAATTCTATCTATAGGACACCAATTGATTTGAGTGAAAACTTTTTATAGAGCTTGCTTGAATTATATATCATGTGGATCATGTTTTTGAGCTAAGAACACAAGCAAGTGAGTTTTGAGCCTAATGGTGTGGTTACATCTTATAACCACTTATTTTCCTTCTTGTGTGCATTATTCTCTTTCTATAATTGTAATCTTTGATTTGTTTGATTCTTTATGTCCATTATTTTGTGTATTCATGCATTTATATGATTGAGGCCATCATTTCATTTAACTCACTTACCCAAATAGCCTTACCTTTTATATTCCTTTGTTAGCCAATTTGAGCCTACGATTAACCCACTTCGTTCTTATTTTAGCACATTACAAGCTTAAAACGGAAAACAATAAATGTCCTTATTTGGATCTTTGATTAGCTTAGGCTAGTGTGTGTGAGTATCATTTAAGTGTCGGAACCTTGGGACATTGGGTGAATAAAAGGGTAATTTTGTATTATTATTGGAAATATTGGGAATTGGGTACATACTCATGTATTGATCAAATGTAAAACCTTATGCATTGAGGTTCTTGTATATAGAAAGAAAAAAATGAGAAAAACAAAAGAAAAAGAAAAGAAAAATAATATGGAAAAGGAAAAGAAAAAAAATAGAAAAAGAAAGAAAAAAAAAAAGAAAAAGAAAGAAATAAAAAGGGGACAAAAATGCCCCAAAGCAAAGTGTAGCTCAATAAAATCAATGCATGAGTGTTGTGAAATGAAAAGAAATTGCATGAGTATGTGAAAAAGTGAAAAATGGGTAGTTAGGTTAGAACTTAATTGTATAGGATGTCATAGGTTAGGTGGGAAGTTTAAGCTTATCAAATATTCAAATTTCAAGCTCACTTAACCATATATGCATCATACCTTGACCCTAGCCCCATTACAACCAAAGAAAAGACCTCATGATACTTGTATGCATGCATGAAATATATGTCGATTGTTAGAAGAAAAACAAACCTTAGAAAGCATGATTAGGAGAGAATTGAGAGAATCAACCCTAAACACTTGAGCGAATAGAGTGCAAACACTACCGGTGAGGGTTTGATGCTCAATTACATGTTTCCACCTATGATCATCTCTTTTCATGCAAGTTTGTAAAAATATTTAATAACTCAATTCAATTGTGGATTAGACTTGCTAGTCCTTAGCCCTTGTGCATATATGCTTCTTGGAAATTGATTTATTTTGACCAAGCAATTGCATTTATGTAGATAGTTGCATATAGGTAGATTGCATTTAGTTAATTCCATTGAATATGTCATACCCTTACTTCATTCTTGGTTTAAGCATGAGGACATGCTTGGTTTAAGTGTGGGGAGGTTGATAAACCCCGTTTTGACAGTTTATCTTGTATTGATTTTAGGGGATTTTATCACCTTTTACCCACATTTATTCAATGAAATAGCATGGTTTTGTATATTCTCCTTTAATTGTGCTTAAGAGTGAAAACATGCTTTTTACGACTTAAAATAACTAAATTTAATTCACCTTGATTCCATTAGATGCCTTGATATGTTTGTTAAGTGATTTAAGGTTTAGGAGGCAAAGATTGGATCAAGGGAATGAAGAAAGAAAGCATGAAAAGTTGGAGAACTCATGAAGAAATGAAAGAACCGGAAAGTTGTCAAGCCGACCTCTTTGCACTTAAACGACCATAACTTGAGCTACAGAGGTCCAAATGATGCGGTTCCAGTTGGGTTAGAAAGCTAACATCCGGGGCTTCAAAACAATATAATATTTGCCATAGTTGCTACACGTATGGTGGCACGCACGCGCATAGTACGCGCACGCGCCGTTGCTGCCACCTGGTTCACTTAAAGCAAAACGTGGCCAGCGAATTCTAAAGCCGTGTGGGCCCAATCCAACTCATTTCTGATGCTATTTAACCCAAGGAATGAAGAGGGAAACACAAGTTAGTTACCATTAGTCATAGTTTAGTTTTAGAAGTAGTTTCTAGAGAGAGAAGCTCTCACTTCTCTCTAGGATTAGGATTAGGATTAGGTTTAGTTCTTAGATCTAGATTTTAATTCATCTTCTTCTACTTCTACCTTTTCAATTCCTTGTTGTTACATTCCTTCTTCTTCCATTCTTTTATTGTAATTTTCTTTATGTTGTTCCTATACTTTGTTGTAGATCTACTATTGTTCCTTCCATTTTCTTTCAATTCAATAAGAGGTAATTCATAATAAATTTGTCTTCTTTGCTTTTCTATTGTTGATCTCTTGTTTTTGTAGTTGTAGATTCATTTAATTATTGCATTTAATAATGATTACTTCTATTGCACTCTATGTGTTTGTTGAAATGTCTCTTTTAGTTTTAGTGTAGATTTTGTTCCTCTTGGCCTAGGTAGAGTAATTAGTGACACTTGAGTTATCTAATTCCTTTGTTGATTGATAATTGGAGAGATTGCCAATTGGTTTGGAGTGCACTAAAGCTAGTCTTTCCTTGGGAGTTGGCTAGGACTTGTGGCTCAAGTCAATTCATTCACTTGACTTTCCTTTATTTAGTAAGGGTTAACTAAGTGGTAGCAATGAACAATTCTCATCACAATTGAGAAGGATAAATAGGATAGGACTTCTAATTTTCATACCTTGCCAAGAGCTTTTTATAGTTGTTAGTTTATTTTCATTGCCATTTACTTTTCATGCTTCTTATCCAAAACCCCAAAATAACTCATAACCAATAACAAGACATTTTATTGTAATTCCTAGGGAGAACGACCCGAGGTTTGAATACTTCGGTTTATAAAATTAGGGGTTTGTTACTTGTGACAAACAATCTTTTGTATGAAAGGATTATTGTTGGTTTAGAAACTATACTTTCAACGAGAATTTATTTGTGAAATTCTATACTATCAAAAATCCAATCATCACATGTCCAGTGATTCTGATTGAGAATGAGTTTGTTTCGAAAGAACAATGATTTATCCTTTCAGATTATCATTTATTATTCATTTCTGAACAGGAGCTGGTTCATTCAATGATTCCTCTTGTTCGATGAACCTAAAATACACTGAAATCACATCAAAACTACACCACAAGCATTCAATAAAAACATAACTTCTGTTGCATGAAAAGTTACATAGTTGCAATTTTTTTTGCATAAAATCTTATAGGAATTTTTTTTCTAAAAAAAATATGAAATCAGAAGCAGAACATGGTAGCGCAAGAATGAAAGAAACAGTAAGAGAAAAATTTGCATTTTGTCAATTGGTTGATTTACACTGCTCTGATTGCTTGTCTATGTCAGAAACACAGCATCATTTTTACTTACCAAATTTACATGTGGTATTCTAAGGACAAAATAAATATTATTCAGTAAAACTAGAATAATTATATTAGATTTAAGGAAAATTTAGCAAAAAAAGAACTTCAGACAATGAATCTTATGTTGGTGAAGGATCATAGTGAGCTTCCATGGAATGAAGCCCAGTTTCTGGAAAATTGACAAGCATAGCATTTTACAATGATAGTTTTTGAATCTTACTTTCTTTTTGTAAGGATGAGTCATCAACAACTTGTTTTCTTTTTTTGGATTTAGTTATGCAAAAGCGAACAATTCTTAGGCAAATGAACACAAAGATAGCATTACAATAATAGTTTTAGAATCTTACTCATTCTCAGATTTGGTTTCTTTTTCAGAAGATAAATCTTCAATAATTTGTTTCTTTTTTTTTGATTGCATCTTGGAAAAGCAAACAATCATCAGGCAAACACAATAAAATTGATAAAATAACCAAAAAATAATACTTACATTTTTGCAGGCTTTTGAATTTTTTCTTAAATCTTTGTTTTCTTAATTCCTCACTTTCTTCACTTCTGTTAATACATTAAAAAATTTTGTTAATAAATAAACTTTTGACGAAAAAGTAAAACATAGTATTTTCAATTATAGTTGATGAACCTTATATATTATCAGATTCACTTCTTTTTCGGAAGATGAATCCTCAATAACGTGCTTTCTTTTTTTGGACTCCATCCTGAAAAAAGAAACAATCATCAGGCAAGAAAACATAATAAAATAGCAAAAAATAAACCGAAAAAGAATACTTACTTCTTTGCCACTCTTTTAGATTGCTTTCTTCTTTTTGGTATCTCCTCTGAGTCATCTTCAGAATCGGACTCGGATTCAGCAAGACTTTCACCTTCTGAAGAAATACTCTTCTTCTTCTTTTCCTTCTTTCCTTCCTTCTTTTTTTTTTCCTTCTTTTTTCCTTCTTTTAGTTGTTTTTTCAGTTGTGCTGTTTTCATGATTCCCTAAAACAGAAAAAATATTTCTTTACATAATATATTTATAAGAAATACACCGAATATAAAAAAGGAATTCTGTTGAGTTACCATCTTATTATTGATCTTAGTATTTATTTTTTTGTACCAGCAACTCCTTGGTCCAATGTTGGACCCATGGTGGTCCAGGAATTTCATCTACCGGACTATCTTTGTATGTCGATTCGTAAAAATATACAATCATTAGAGTATAGAGGCAGTCATTAACAACATATTTCTTTTCCAATATGTGCTCTTTAATGCCTTTTATTAGGAAGTTGAGCACTGGTGCACGAAATTGCAATCACACTTTTGCAATTCCGCACAACTAACCAGCAAGTGCACTGGGTTGTCCAAGTAATACCTTACATGAGTAAGGGTCGATCCCACGGAGATTGTCGGCTTGAAGCAAGCTATAGTTATCTTGTAACTCTTAGTCAGGATATCAATAATTATCAGGGTTGATTGTAAAAAGTAAAAGAACATGAAATAAGTACTTGTTTTGCAGTAATGGAGAACAGGTTGAGGTTTTAGAGATGCTCTATCTTCTGAATCTCTGCTTTCCTACTGTCTTCTTCTTCAAGCACGCAAGACTCCTTCCATGGCAAGCTGTATGTAGGGTTTCACCGTTGTCAATGGCTACCTCCCATCCTCTCAGTGAAAATGTTCAACGCGCTCTGTCACAGCACGGCTAATCATCTGTCGGTTCTCAATTAGGTTGGAATAGAATCCAGTGATTCTTTTGCGCCTGTCACTAACGCCCAGCCTTCAGGAGTTTGAAGCTCGTCACAGTCATTCAATCCTTGAATCCTACTCAGAATACCACAGACAAGGTTTAGACCTTCCGGATTCTCTTGAATGCCGCCATCAATTCTAGCTTATACCACGCAGATTCTGATTAAGGAATCCAAGAGATATCTACTCAATCTAAGGTAGAACGGAGGTGGTTGTCAGGCACACGTTCATAGGTGAGAATGATGATGAGTGTCACAGATCATCACATTCATCAGGTTTAGGAACAAGTGATATCTTAGAATAGAAGCAAGCATGATTGAATGAAAAACAGTAGTAATTGCATTAATCCATCAAGACACAGCAGAGCTCCTCACCCCCAACCATGGGGTTTAGAGACTCATGATGTAGAAGATACAATGAGAAACGTGTAAAGTGTCATGAGGTGTAGATACAATGTCAAAAGATCCTATTAATAGTGAACTAGTAACCTAGGGTATACATAAATGAGTAAATGACATAAAAATCCACTTCCGGGGTCCACTTAGTGTGTGCTTGGGCTGAGCATTGAAGCTTTCATGTGTAGAGACTTTTTCTGGAGTTAAACGCCAGCTTTTATGCCAGTTTGGGCGTTTAACTCCAATTTTTATGCCAGTTCCGGCGTTAAACGCTGGGAATTCTGAAGCTGATTTGCAACGCCGGTTTGGGCCATCAAATCTCGGGCAAAGTGTGAACTATTATACATTGCTGGAAAGCCCAAAATGTCTACTTTCCAATGCCGTTAAGAGCGTACCAATTGGGCTTCTGTAGCTCCAGAAAATCAACTTCGAGTACAGGGAGGTCAAATTCCAACAGCATCTGCAGTCCTTTTCAGCCTCTGAATCAGATTTTTGCTCAGGACCCTCAATTTCAGCCAGAAAATACCTGAAATCTCAGAAAAACACACAAACTCATAGTAAAGTCCAGAAAAGTGAATTTTAACTAAAAACTAATAAAAATATAAAAAAAACTAACTAAAATATACTAAAAACATACTAAAAATAATGCCAAAAAGCGTATAAATTATCCGCTCATCACAACACCAAATTTAAATTGTTGCTTGTTCCCAAGCAACTGAAAATCAAGATAGAATAAAAAGAAGAAAATATACTATAGACTCCAAAATATCAAAGAAACTTAGCTCCAATTAGATGAGCGGGACTAGTAACTTTTTGCTTCTGAACAGTTTTGGCATCTCATTTTATCCTTTGAAGTCAAGAATGATTGGCATCCATAGGAACTCAGAACTCAGATAGTGTTATTGATTCTCCTAGTTAAGTATGATGATTCTTGAACATAGCTACTTTATGAGTCTTGGCTGTGGCCCAAAGCACTCTGTCTTCCAGTATTACCACCGGATACATACATGCCACAGACACATACTTGGGTGAACCTTTTCAGATTGTGACTCAGCTTTGCTAGAGTCCCCAATTAAAGGTGTCCAGGGTTCTTAAGCACACTCTTTTTGCCTTGGATCACAACTTTATTATTTATTTATTATATATATATATATACATGTATAATTTTTTTTTGTATTCACTGTTTTTTCTTGCTTCAATAATCAATTTGATGATTTTTCAGATTCTCAATAACAGTTCTCCTTTTCCATCATTCTTTCAAGAGCCAACAATTTTAACATTCTTAAAACAACAAATTCAAAAGACATATGTACTGTTCAAGCATTCATTCAGAAAACAAAAAGTATTGTCACCACATCAAACTAATTCAACTAGTTTCAGAGATAAATTCGAAATCCTGTACTTCTTGTTCTTTTGTAATAAAAACATTTTTCATTTTAAGAAAGGTGATGGATTCATAGGACATTCATAGCTTTAAGGCATAGACACTAAGATACTAATGATCATGTAATAAGACACAAACATAGATAAACATAAGCATAAAAATTCGAAAAATAGAAAATAAAGAACAAGGAGATTAAAGAACGGGTCCACCTTAGTGATGGCGGCTTGTTCTTCCTCTTGAAGATCTTATGGAGTGCTTGAGCTCCTCAATGTCTCTTCCTTGCCTTTTTTGCTCCTCTCTCATGATTCTATGATTTTCTTTAATTTCATGGAGGAGGATGGAATGTTCTTGGTGCTCCACCCTTAGTTGTCCCATGTTGGAACTCAATTCTCCTAGGGAGGTGTTGATTTGCTCCCAATAGTTTTGTGGAGGAAAGTGCATCCCTTGAGATGAATCTCTCCATCTTCCATGGCTTGGAGGTGGAAGCTTTTGCCTTCCCTTTCCTCTTTCTAGAGGTTTCTCCGGCCTTAGGTGCCATAAATGGTTATAGAGAAACAAAAAGCAACGCTTTTACCACACCAAACTTAGAAGGTTTGCTCGTCCTCGAGCAAAAGAAGAAAGAAGAGAGAGAGTGGTGGGGTAGGTGGGGATCCTGTGGGGTCCACAGATCCCTAGGTGTCAAGGAAAATTCATCCCTGCACCAAGTGGCGAGCAAAAATGCTCTTTATGCCAATTCTGGCGTTAAACGCCGGGTTGGTGCCCATTTCTGGTGTTTAACGCCAGCTGCTTGCCCTTTCCTGGCGTTTAATGCCAGTCTGGTGCCCCTTTCTGGCGTTAAACGCCCAGAATGGTGCCAGACTGGGCGTTAAACGCCCATTTGCTGCCCTTACTGGCGTTTAAACGCCAGCAAGGTTTTCCTCCAGGGTGTGCTATTTTTCTTTCTGTTTTTCATTCTGTTTTTACTTTTTCAATTGATTTTGTGACTTCCCTTGATCATCAACCTACAGAAAACATAAAATAACAAAGGAAAATAGATAAATATAACATTGGGTTGCCTCCCAACAAGCGCTTCTTTAATGTCAGTAGCTTGACAGTGGGATCTCATGGAGCCTCACAGATACTCAGAGCCATGTTGGAACCTCCCAACACCAAACTTAGAGTTTGAATGTGAGGGTTCAACACCAAACTTAGAAGTTGGTTGTGGTCTCCCAACACCAAACTTAGAGTTTGACTGTGGGGGCTCTGTTTGACTCTGTTTTGAGAGAAGCTCTTCATGCTTCCTTTCCATGGTTACAGAAGGAGAACCTTGAGTCTTATAGTTTGCACTGTCTGCAAGCCACGGAGCTTCCTGAATAGCAAATAATTGCTCATCCGGAAAGGTTTCAGAGATCTCAGTAGGAGGGAGGGATGCTCCTGCTACTGGTTTTATCTGGGACAGGTGATCAGCTACTTGATTCTCTGTCCCTTTTTTGTCTCTTATTTCTATATCAAACTCTTGCAGAAGCAACACCCATCTTATGAGCCTGGGTTTTGAATCCTGCTTTGTGAGTAGATATTTAAGAGCAGCATGGTCAGTGTACACAATCACTTTTGATCCTACTAAATAAGATCTGAACTTGTCAATGGCATAAACCACTGCATGTAACTCCTTTTCTGTGGTTGTGTAGTTTTTCTGTGCATCATTTAGAATACGGCTTCCATAATAAATGACGTGCAGAAGCTTACCATGCCTTTGTCCCAACACTGCACCAATGGCATGGTCACTGGCATCACACATTAATTCGAATGGTAATGTCCAGTCTGGTGCAGAGATGACTAGTGCTGTGACCAGCTTGGCTTTCAGGGTCTCAAATGCCTGCAGACACTATGTGTCAAACACAAATGGTGTGTCAGCAGCTAGCAGGTTGCTCAGAGATTTTGCAATTTTCGAAAAATCCTTTATAAACCTTCTGTAGAATCCTGCATGCCCCATAAAGCTTCTGATTGCCTTAACATTGGCAGGTGGTGGTAATTTTTCAATTACCTCTACCTTTGCCTTATCCACCTCTATTCCCTTGCTTGAAATTTTGTGCCCAAGGACAATTCCTTCAGTCACCATAAAGTGACATTTCTCCCAGTTTAAAACCAGGTTAGTCTCTTGGCACCTTTTCAGAACAAGTGCTAGGTGGTTAAGACAGGAGCTGAATGAGTCTCCATATACTGAGAAGTCATCCATGAAAACTTCCAAAAATTTCTCCATCATATCAGAGAAGATGGATAGCATGCACCTCTGAAAGGTTGCAGGTGCATTGCACAGACCAAAAGGCATCCTTCTGTAGGCAAATACTCCAGAAGGACATGTAAATGCTGTTTTCTCTTGGTCCTGAGAATCTACTGCAATTTGGTTGTAACCTATCCAAAAAGCAGTAATATTCATGACCTGCTAGTCTCTCTAGCATCTGGTCTATGAATGGTAAAGGAAAATGATCCTTCCTGGTGGCTGTGTTGAGCCTTCTGTAGTCAATACACATACGCCACCCTGTAACTATTCTTGTAGGAACCAGTTCATTCTTTTCATTATGAACCACTGTTATGCCTCCCTTCTTGGGGACAATGTGGACAGGACTTACCTAGGGGCTATCAGAAATAGGATAAATAATCTCAGCCTCTAGTAACTTAGTGACCTCTTTCTGTACCACCTCCTTCATGGCTGGATTTAGCCGCCTTTGTGGTTGAACCACTGGCTTAGCATCATCCTCCAATAGGATCTTGTGCATGCATCTTGCTGGGCTAATGCCCTTAAGATCACTTATGGACCACCCAAGAGCTGTCTTGTGTGTCCTTAGCACTTGAATTAGTGCTTCCTCTTCCTGTGGATTTAAAGTAGAGCTTATGATCACTGGAAAAGTGTCACCTTCTCCCAGAAATGCATATTTCAGGGATGGTGGTAGTGGCTTGAGCTCGGGTTTAGGAGGCTTATCTTCTTCTTGAGGAATTTTCAGAATTTCTTTTATTTCCTTTAGTTCCTCCAGATCAGGCTGAACATCTTTAAAGATGTCCTCTAGCTCTGATTCAAAACTTTCAGTCATATTGACCTCCTCCACCAAATAGTCAATAATATCAGCGCTCATGCAGTCATTTGATGTGTCTGGATGCTGCATAGCTTTGACAACATTCAACTTGAACTCATCCTCATTGACTCTCAGGGTTAATTCCCCTTTTTGGACGTCAATGAGGGTTCGTCCAGTTGCTAGGAAAGGTCTTCCTAGAATAAGAGTTTCACTCTTGTGCTCCTCCATTTCCAGCACTACAAAATCAGTGGGAAAGGCAAATGGCTCAACCTTGACAATCATGTCCTCAATTATGCCTGATGGGTATTTAAAGGAGCCATCAGCAAGTTGGAGACATATCCGGGTTGGTTTGACTTCTTCAGTCAACCCAAGCTTTCTGATAGTGGATGCAGGTATTAGATTGATACTTGCTCCAAGGTCACACAGGGCTGTCTTGGTGCAAGCACCTTCTAATGTGCATGGTATCATAAAGCTTCCTAGATCTTGAAGCTTTTCTGGTAAGCTTTTCAGAATGACTGCACTGCATTCTTCAGTGAGAAACACTTTTTCAGTTTCTCTCCAATCCTTCTTATGACTTAAGATCTCTTTCATGAACTTAGCATAAGAGGGTATTTGCTCAAGTGCCTCTGCAAACGAAATCTTTATTTCAAGAGTCCTTAGATAGTCTGCAAAGTGGGCAAATTGCTTATCCTGTTCCGCTTGGCGGAGTTTCTGAGGATAAGGCATCTTGGCTTTATATTCTTCAACCTTAGTTGCTGCAGGTTTATTCCTTACAGAAGTGGTTGGAGAAGCCTTTTTAGAGGGGTTACTATCAGCACTCTCAGATGTCTGATTCCTCATTGGCGTTTGAACGCCAGGATTGGGTGAAGAATGGGCGTTTAACGCCCACTTTTTCCCCTTTTTCTAGCGTTTGAATGCCAGAACTGGGCAGGGAATGGGCGTTTAACGCCAGCTTTTCCCCCTTTTCTGGCGTTTGAACGCCAGGAGTACTCCTCTCTGGGCTCTTACTGTCCTCAGAGGAATTTTGAGCAGTGGTTTGGTTATCCTCTGTTAACTGTTCCTTTCTTGGCTTTTTGCTACTTTGAGCAGTGTTATTCAATGTCTTCCCACTTCTCAGTTGAACTGCTTGGCATTCTTCTGTTATCTGTTTAGATAACTGCTGTTTTGTCTGATTCAACTGTGATTCTATGTTCTTGTTAGCAATTTTAGTTTCTTGGAGCATCTCTTTAAATTCTGCTAACTGTTTTGTCATCAGGTGTAGTTGCTGATTAAGCTCAACCATCTGTTCTTGAGGATTAGGATCAGTGGCTACTGCCATAACTTCTTCTTTTGTAGAGGACTCATTGCTAGAGTACAAATGTTGATTTCTAGCAACAGTATCTATAAGATCTTGAGCCTCTTCAATCGTCTTCCTCATATGTATAGATCCACCAGCTGAGTGGTCTAGAGACATCTGAGCTTTTTCTGTAAGCCCATAGTAGAAGATGTCTAACTGTACCCACTCTGAAAACATTTCAGAGGGGCATTTTCTTAGCATACCTCTATACCTCTCCCAGGCATTATAAAAGGATTCATTATCCTCTTGTTTAAAGCCTTGGATGTCCAGCCTTAGCTGTGTCATCCTTTTTGGAGGGTAAAATTGATTCAGGAATTTGTCTGATAACTGTTTCCATGTCTTTATGCTTGCTGTAGGTTGGTTATTCAACCACCTCTTAGCTTGATCTTTTACAGCAAATGGAAACAGTAATAATCTATAGACATCTTGATCCACCTCTTTATCACGTACTGTGTCAGCAATTTGTAAGAACTGTGCCAGAAACTCAGTAGGTTCTTCCTGTGGAAGACCGGAATACTGGAAATTTTGCTGCACCATGATAATGAGTTGAGGGTTTAGCTCAAAGCTGCTTATTTTAATGGGAGGTATACAGATACTACTCCCATATGCAGCTGTAATAGGGTTAGCATATGACCCCAGAGTCCTTCTAGACTGCTCAATTCCACTTAGGTCCATGATGGAGAAAGGGAGATAATATGGATTGCAAGTAGAATTTTTTTTAAGTGACCGAAAATAATAAAATAAAATAAATGGAAAAGAAAATAAAATCAAAGCAAATTGAAAACTAAATTAATTAATTAATTAAAAAGATTTTGAAATTAGCAATTAAAAAGATATGATTGAAAAATTAAAAAGATTTGATTTTTGAAAAAGATTTGAAAAGATCAATTTTTGAAATTAGAATTTTGACTTGACTAAAAAAAATGATATGATTTTGAAAAAGATTTGAATTTTTTTTTGAAGTGAGGAAAGAGAAAAACAACAAAATGACACCAAACTTAAAATTTTTAGAAAATCAAACACAAATTTTCCAAAATCTAAAGGAAAACACAAAGAAGACACCAAACTTAAAATATGAAACTAAACTCAAATAAAAGACTCTAAACTAACAAAAATAAAACAGTCCTAATCTAAGCAACAAGATAAACCGTCAGTTGTCCAAACTCAAACAATCCCCGGCAACGGCGCCAAAAACTTGGTGCACGAAATTGCAATCACACATTTGCAATTCCGCATAACTAACCAGCAAGTGCACTGGGTCGTCCAAGTAATACCTTACGTGAGTAAGGGTCGATCCCACGGAGATTGTCGGCTTGAAGCAAGCTATGGTTATCTTGTAACTCTTAGTCAAGATATCAATAATTATCAGGGTTGATTGTAAAAAGTAAAAGAACATGAAATAAGTACTTGTTTTGCAGTAATGGAGAACAGGTTGAGGTTTTGGAGATGCTCTATCTTCTGAATCTCTGCTTTCCTACTGTCTTCTTCTTCAAGCACGCAAGACTCCTTCCATGGCAAGCTGTATGTAGGGTTTCACTGTTGTCAATGGCTACCTCCCATCCTCTCAGTGAAAATGTTCAACGCGCTCTGTCACAGCACGGCTAATCATCTGTCGGTTCTCAATCAGGTTGGAATAGAATCCAGTGATTCTTTTGCGTCTGTCACTAACGCCCAGCCTTCAGGAGTTTGAAGCTCATCACAATCATTCAATCCTTGAATCCTACTCAGAATACCACAGACAAGGTTTAGACCTTCCGGATTCTCTTGAATGCCGCCATCAATTCTAGCTTATACCACGAAGATTCTGATTAAGGAATCCAAGAGATATCTACTCAATCTAAGGTAGAACGGAGGTGGTTGTCAGGCACACGTTCATAGGTGAGAATGATGATGAGTGTCACAGATCATCACATTCATCAGGTTTAGGAACAAGTGATATCTTAGAATAGAAGCAAGCATGATTGAATGAAAAACAGTAGTAATTGCATTAATCCATCAAGACACAGCAGAGCTCCTCACCCCCAACCATGGGGTTTAGAGACTCATGCTGTAGAAGATACAATGAGAAACGTGTAAAGTGTCATGAGGTGTAGATACAATGTCAAAAGATTCTATTAATAGTGAACTAGTAACCTAAGGTATACATAAATGAGTAAATGACGTAAAAATCCACTTTCGGGGTCCACTTAGTGTGTGCTTGGGCTGAGCATTGAAGCTTTCATGTGTAGAGACTTTTTCTGGAGTTAAACGACAGCTTTTATGCCAGTTTGGGCGTTTAACTCCAATTTTTATGCCAGTTCCGGCGTTAAACGCTGGGAATTCTGAAGCTGATTTGCAACGCCGGTTTGGGCCATCAAATCTCGGGCAAAGTGTGGACTATTATACATTGCTGGAAAGCCCAAAATGTCTACTTTCCAATGCCATTGAGAGCGCACCAATTGGGCTTCTGTAACTCCAGAAAATCAACTTCGAGTACAGGGAGGTCAGAATCCAACAGCATTTGCAGTCCTTTTCAGCCTCTGAATCAAATTTTTGCTCAGGACCCTCAATTTCAGCCAGAAAATACCTGAAATCTCAGAAAAATACACAAACTCATAGTAAAGTCCAGAAAAGTGAATTTTAACTAAAAACTAATAAAAATATAATAAAACTAACTAAAATATACTAAAAACATACTAAAAATAATGCCAAAAAGCGTATAAATTATCCGCTCATCAAGCACATGATCAGTCCAATTTCATTGAAATATTGCATCCACGTGAAGAATGAGCGGCATGTGAACCGGAGAAATTTTGTTTACCATTGTCTACAACAAGAAGGACATCTGAATGTATAGGATGAATGTCCTCTTGAATTTTATCTGGTTTTTCTCTCCATCGACATTCATCTCCATCATAGAGGTTGATAATTGTGACAAGGTCTTACCTTGGAAGCTTCTAACAACTTTCTTATTCTTCTCACTAAGTTTTTGAAAGTTAATTTTTGCTGGATAGCGTGGCCCTGCAAAAGCGAAAAGAAATATTTCAATAACACAGATTTAATTTGATAATACACCAAAACTTGATTCACAGAATATATTAGGAAATGGATTTTTACCAGTTATACTTAAGCTAAGGACAGCTGCTATATTTTCTTGGGTGATGTTGATTATACTATACCATGTGTCCAGTCTGTTACGGGACAGATCAAATGAATATGTCAATTATTTCAATAGCTTATGTGGCACATTCATTGGAGAGATATACATTAAACCACCAAATCCCAGTTCTCGAACAATTGCTTTTTTGTCCTCACTCATGTTTTGGAATTTATCATGAATTGATCTTATGGAACATCTCAAATCATGGATTTTCTGTAAATAAACGAGAATCATGTAAATAAACTATATTTATACAAAATAAATTGAGTTGTTCAAACATATATATGCTTACATTATATTTTGGTGCTATTTTTTCTGTAAGGAATAAAAAAAGGTTAATATATTGAAAGAAACCAAATACGCTGAAATACAAACTAAATACGCCGCTATTGTTTTTCGATTATATCATACAATGTGAGATTAAAAAGACATACAATTGAATCAAACATGCATAAAATAATACCAGAAGCATTAGAATAAAATTCGATGGTTTGTTACAAGAAATCGATAAACAAAACTTTTGATAAACAGACAAAAATAGTTGCAAATCACTTAAATATGTACATAATAACATCAGAAGCATAAGAATATTATATTTTCTTGTTATAGCATAAATAATACACCACCAATTGCACCTAAATTCTGATAAAATACACAAAAAGACAGACTAAATACACCGAAAGACAAACTAAATAGGCTGAAACACAAACATGAATACAATGATACCAGAAGCACTATAGACACTTATTTCGAAACATGTACAAAAACACATTCAAATCCTTCAAACACATGCAAATATAGGTTAAACTATACAGCCAACACTATGTAACATTTTTATACCGACCTAATACAGTTATCACCAAATGAAGCGTATAAGGAGAACAGTAACGCAAGAACACAAAATAAACTGCAATATTACTATGTAGCGTTTTGTGACCAGAATGAGAAAGGGAAAAGTGAGAAAACTGTAAGATTAGTGAATATTATCTTCAATAATCTTTTGTCTTTTTTTTTTCTGTGTTTGTTGGTTAAGATTTCTTCAGCTTTGAAATTTTTTTTATTTTTTGTGACGATTTTGAGAGATTTTTTTAGAGTTTTTGATTGTTATTTAAATTTTGAGTGTTGCAGTTTTGATTGAGGGTAAAAAATTGTTTTTTATAATGACATTCGTGTTATTTGATAATTTTTAAAGTGCGTGTTTATACGTATTTTAATTTGAGAGTTGTTTTTGTTAAATTTAAATCAATTTGTTTAAACTTTTGTCAAGAGAACTTAGATGTATGTGTAACAAATCTGTTATACTATGCCCATGTAATACATTAATACACTTTCCGTTCGGAAAAGCTCTGCATACTAGCCATTAGGGCTTGTATGCTTTACAAGTTTATTAAACAATAAAATCAAAATACGCGCTGCTCCATGTACGTTGATTACACGCGCTATATAACATCCCGCGTATATCTAACTTCCAAATTTAAAATATTTGTTTCCTTCTTCGTTTTCGTTATTTTAAGATTTGGTTCTTCTTCTTCTCGCGCGTCTTCCCTCATTCTTCTCCATCGATCTTTTCCTCTCCTTTTCTCACTGGTATGTTCTTCGTTTACGTTACCTTTTTCTCTCTCTGCAACTCGAGCTTCGTTTTCTCTTTTGATTTGTTGTTTTCTGAAATCAAAGTTTGAACTCGTTTTGAAGATAATGGATCATTCAAGCTCAGATTGTCTGCTGAATCCAGGCGAAGTGGATTATGAATTTGAATCTAACGAAGTTCCTGAGGTTTGATTTACAGTAATTTGTATAGCATTGTGTAGTTTAAAAATTGCTGAACATTGATTAATTACCTGGAATTTATAGCAGACGTTCGGGTGTAGATCAATTCTTCTTTGGGTGTATTTTAGCTAGAAGTGTGGGTGTATATACACTTTACTGGTTTTTTGTTATTTTTAATTGAGTTGTTGTTGTTCAGGTGTATTATATCAGACATGATTGGGTGTGTTTTTAGTTTTTGACATGGTGTATTCTGCAGCCTGTGTATTGACAGTTTATGGCTTTAAAGGTCATTCTGTAGTTGAGTTGTTGTGGTTCGGGTGTATCATATTAGACATGATTGGGTGTATTTGAATCATATCTATGGGTGTATTCACAGTTCTGACACGGTGTATTGTGCAGCATCTCTCGGTTGTTGATGACGAGCTTGTTCCGAAGGTCGGAATGACCTTTACCACCCTTGAAGATGCCGAAAAATTTTACAGGAACTACGCCAAGGCTGCAGGTTTCTCTACAAGAGTTCGGTGCACAAATAGGAAGGGAAACGAGATTAAGAATCAACTGATTACATGTAGCAGAGAGGGAAAATGGAAATCTAAAATATCTCCAACCGAGAAGACCAATCCGACAGCCGGTTTAAACTGTCCTGCAAGAATTTATATACATACATTGAAGGATGTCGGTGCTTGGATCATTTCAAAGGTTGTGCTGGATCATTCACACCCCTGCTGTCCAAGCAAAGCAGAGATGCTCAAACAGCACAGGGAACTAAGCATGTCCATTCGTCGTACGATAGAGAATAACGATGAGGCCGGTATCAGACCAAGCAAAACCTACCAATCATTTGTTGCGGCTGACGGGGGTCACCGCGAGTTAAATTTTATCGAAAAGGACGTGAGGAATTACATTACCAGGGAAGTGCAGAATGTTTCCGAACAAGAAGATGCAAAGAAATTCGGGAAATATTTCTTAAGAATGAAAGAGAAGAATCCGAATTTCTTTTTTGAGCTCGAACTCGAGGAGGATCAATCGATTAAGCTGGCTTTTTGGGCCGATGCAAGAAGTAGAGCCGCCTTTGAGTATTTCGGAGACGTCATTTCATTCGACACCACCTACAATACAAACAGGTAACAAACTGTCCCTGTTTATGATGCTAAATTAATTTATTTTTACGAATCCGCAGCAGAGGTGTATATTGGCTGTTTCATTGGGTGTATTAGAAGCATTTGTTGGGGTGTACCTAATGATTTTGCATTCTGGACCATGGTAATTTGTTTCAGGTATAATTTGGTCTGTGGTTCTTTTGTCGGGGTGAATCACCACGGTCAGTCAACACTTCTCGGATGCTCTTTGATGAAGAACGAAGAAATTGAATCATTCAAATGGTTATTTCAATGCTGGCTTCGTTGCATGGGAGAAAACGCTCCGAAAGGATTTCTCACCGATCAGTGCGCATCAATGAAAAGGGCTGTAGAGGCCTGTATGCCAACAACAGTTCACTGCTGGTGTATTTGGCACATCATGAAGAAGATTCCAAGCAAATTAAACGGGTACAAGGGACATGCCGATATCGAACAAGAAATGAGCCATGTTGTTTGGAACTCTCATAGCAAAGACTCATTCGATAGGAATTGGAACGATTTTCTGCTGAATTTTGGTCTTGCGGACAACAAGTGGCTTTCAGGTAATGTGTTTTTAAAATCTGCAGCAGAGGTGTAAATTGTACGATCTCTCGGGTGTATTTTACAGTCTGTGTTTGGGTGTATTATGCAGATCTGTACGAAGACCGTCACATATGGGTTCTATCTATCTGGATCACCACTTCTGGGCAGGGATGAGAAGCACACAAAGGAGCGAGAGCATGCATTCATTTTTTAACAAGTACATCACCCGGAACAGCTCGCTTATTCAGTTCGTCAAACAGTACGATAATTACCTCGGAAGCAGGGAGCAAGTAGAGAGAGAATCAGATGTTGCAGATTTTCATACGGTCATACCGTGTGCAACCAAATCCTCCATTGAAGCTCAGTTTCAAGATGCATACACTCACGCAAAGTTTAGGTAAGTCCAAGCGCAATTCAGAGGAAAGGCGAATTGCATCACCAGATTAAAGAATTCCGCTCTAGGCTATTCAGTATACGAAGTTGTGGAACAAGTTTCCAGCTCAATATTCAACAATTTTTCGGTTACCTACGACTCAGTTGCAGCCGAGGTAAAATGCCAATGCTTATTATTCGAGTCGAGAGGGATACTGTGCCGTCACGCACTAAGCGTGTTAAGCTTCGAACAAGTAAGTCAAGTGTCCCCTAGATATATACTGGAACGATGGAGCAAGAAGGTAAAGAGGCGACACACACACATCAAGAGCAGCCACGACAAGCCACTAATGGAGCCAAGAAGCAAGAGGTTCGAGCAATTGGTTTTTCGTTCGCAAAATATTTGCGAATTTGCCTCCGAATCGGAGGAGCTGACTGCAATTCTGCACCGTGCGTACGATAACGTCATGGCCGAGATGGAAGCATTAAAAGCCAAAAGGAAGGGGACATCTTCTTTATCCCACGAAGATGCCAACTTGGAATCCATTAACGAGCTTCAAAGCCCGCCAAGGATTCGAACAAGAGGACGTCCAAAAAACAGGCTAGGTTCAAAGTTGGAGAAACAGATTGCAAATGCCACAAAGAAGAAGAAGACAAAAGTTTTAAGCGAGGTAAATGTAATGTTCTTTAAATTTGTGGTGATTGAGTTTATTTTTCTCGTTAATAGTTTAGCTAATGTGTGAGTGTTATATTCAGATAAACCTGTTTGATGCTGCATCAGCGGCGCATTCAAATTGCAGCCAATATCAAGGACACGTTATAAATTATCAGTTTAGGGTACCAGCAGCAGGGGATAACTCTTTGGGTGTATAGTTATAGAGAATATGGGTGTAAAAGCACTGTTCTTTTTGGGTGTATTTTTATAATTCACAATTAATATATAGACACATATATAGATACATATAGAACAAAAGCTGTAAAAATTCACAGGTTATGGGCGTATATTTCATTTGATGTTTTTCTTCATATTTTAGTACATGTAATTCATTCATTTTGAATACAGCACAGACAGTTGGGTGTATATTTTATTCAATCTTGGGTGTATTATTAGACTTGCGTTGGGTGTAACAGTTATATAAATATATATAGAACAAAAGCTGTAAAAATTCGCAGGTTATAGGCATATATTTCATTTGATGTTTTTCTTCGTATTTTAGTACATGTAATTCATACATTTTGAATATAGCACAGACAGTTGGGTGTATATTTTATTTAATCTCGGGTGTATTATTACACTTGCGTTGGGTGTAACAGTTTATAATTTACCACCTGTAATACAGCTTTTGAATACATCACAGGCAGTTTACCAGCACAGATAGTTTAACTAAGGGAAAAAATATACATGGAATAGAAGTTGTTGATAAATGGCAAATATTTACATCATTTGTTCAATTTACAAACTACCCAACAGTTGGATTACCCAGTTTCTATATCAGCAGAATTAATCTGACAAAACGGACTCAATAATACAGAGGATGGCTTCGACAGCCTTATAGCACTACTCTCTCTAATTGCCCGATCTCTCTGTTTATTCATCTCACTGAATAGTATCCGGAAAGCATATTCCACTCTATAGTGGTCCACCTCCTCCTACAATTAAAAAGTATGTTATGTTTAAACAGAAATATTAATTCAGTAAAGTAATACAGAGTTATATAGTTCTAAAGACAGTTACCTGTGGCCAATTATCCCATTCATACTTCCCCTTTTTTAATGTTTTCCGGCTCAATTAACTCAATCCACTTCATTACGTAGATAGCGCAGTCATAGCTGAAAACGAAGAAAATAAATTACAAATCTCATTCAGGAAAGTTTAATGTTCAGAGTCACAAATTTATACCTTGTTTTTTGGCCTGATATTTTAACATATGATGCTTTAATTTCCTTCTCCTTCTCGCCTTTCTCCAGAGGTTTCCCGCTGGCATATGTTATCAATCTTGAAATACATATCCCTTAAATACCAAAACAAATCAGTAATACACCCGAATAAATGGACAAGATACACCCAACTGAATATGGAATATACACCCAACACAACCTTCGAAATAGACCTATCTATTAAAGTAAAGAAGACAGAGGCAACTTACAGTGAATTTATTAATGTCCTTTCTCTCATCACTTGGAGCTTTTTTGTGTAGCGGGTCAAGTATTTGACATTTCCGCTTTGTTGTATTTATCAGCCATAACCACCAATGTCCTGAGTGGCAAACAGGAGCAAAAATCTGAAGGATTGCCACATTTCAACAGTGTGTTATTTTATTTGGCATATAAGTAAATAAGCGTACTAACAAATTTAGCAAACGAAAACTTACATATGGATGCGAACTTAATTTTTTTCTATCTATGAAGTGAATGAAACTCGGGTAGGCTTCCACCCTGAATTCCTTTTTCGTTTTCGGGGATATGAATTCCCCCCTTGGGTGATCCGAAAGTGCCATGCTCTGCAAGAATTGCGAAACAAGAAATGAAATACTGAAAATACACAAATTACACCCAATCTAACCTAAAAAATACACCCAAATCAATGCAGAAAATACACCCAAAGTTCGTAGAAGTAACACTTACCACAATATCGGGGGGAGACAGTATATTTGTTCCTGAAACCTCTTTTCATTTTTCTGGTTTAGGATGAGGCAGATGGCAGATACAATCTAGAAATATATGCCGAAATCAATTTTAAATTAATAAACATTGTAGTTGACTTTGGTGTAAAAACATTAATGTTAGTCTAAAATTACCTGAGATTCTATATCACTTTTTGCCTGGAGGGATGCAAGGTGCATTCTCATCAAAATGTATTCTCCTTGGCCAATGAGAGTGCATATCTCCTCATACTCGTTGGTATCGCCATTTGCGTCTTCCTTCGGTCTCGTCCCCCAGATGTAGCACTTTTGTTTCATATCATCCGGAATTTGATTTATTCCCCCAGGAGTTTCAAACTTTGCAGAACTTTCTCCCCCAGTCTCCCTCTGAATTTGTGGACTTTCGTCTTTTCCCTTTGCCGCACTGCTTGCTAATTTTTGGACCAAACTGTCTAACTGTTCTAGCATACTTGCAGTTTCTAGAGATTTTTCCCTTTCTGTCTCCTACGTTGACGCCCCCTCCTGGCTTGAATCTGTCAATCCAAGGCTGAATGATGGCATCCCTGGATCTGTTTTAGGAACATAGGTTGCTGTCCGTGCCATCATCAACAGGGCAGCAGCGTCTTCTGCGGCTGGATGACTGCGTCATGATGTATAAGAATAAGAGTAAGAATAAGAATATACGGATGATAAGCAAAGATTGATTTTAGTCTGATGAACTTACATTTTAGTTGGAGCTGGGGGAAGCATGGGTGTGGTTTCTTGAAGTTGTTTGGGGGTTTTAGGAGTGCTGCACAGTTACACAAAATTAATCATGGCGTAAAAAAAAATTGATCAGGAACAATATACACCCAAACTGTTAGCAAATATACACCCAAACCCTAAATAAATATACACCCAATACTATTTTCTTACGTTTCTCTAGTCCCTTCAATCTGTAGCATAGGGGTTGGTTCGAAATCTGTGTCAGTGGTTGTTTGTTGGGATGCCGACACAAAAACCTGGATCGGGACTCTAAACAGGAATAAAAATGAAAGGTTAACAACATATTTGAAAATAATAAGGTTATAAGGTTGAAATATTCTTGGAAAACTCACATTGCAAGCGCTTCCGACGGTGTTTGTTCCCTAACAACCATCATATTCGAATCAGTCGGAGTCAACCTAAAATACACCCAAAGAAGGTCAAAAAATACACCCGAACAATTCAAAAAGAAGACGGGCTTTGTTTTTTGAGAACTTACATACTTGCAGTTTTTGCTTTTTTTTGCTGCCTTTTTTTTCTTGAATAAAATAATAAAGGGCTTTTTTTTCTAAAAAAAATATATACAGAATTAGAAGTAGAAGGTATTAGAAGAACAAAAGTAACGGTTATTTGAAAGAGAAATTACATGCTTTGTGACGGCTGGTTTACACTACTCTGTTCTGTGCGTCCTTGAGAGGAAGGATCATCACTTCCCAAGTTCACAGCCGGTAGTCTAAACAGATTTCATGTTATTCAAACGAAATATACATCCAACTTAGTAAACAATATACACCCAACTTGATCCACAAAATACACCCAAATTGTTTCACAGAATACATCCAAATCATGATAACAAGATTTTATTAAATAATAAAGCTTCTTACGTTTCAGAGGACACATAGCGACCTTCTGTCGATCGCATGTCAGCTTGGTTCTCCCTGCGAAACAAGATACAATTATTAGCAAACAAAAGACACCAAAATCTCAAATACACAGCCCAGCAAGACATACCCCTCTGCAGCAGATTTATCAACGTTTTCCCTTAGCCATTCATCGAGTTCGTCACTTGATATTTCATATCTCTCACTACATTCATAAAATAAGACGTTAACAAAAATAATTACGATGATAGACCGTAGTATAGCTTACGAGGTACTGTACCCGTCAAAGTATTGATCTTCTTCAGGAGGTGAATCCTCCACAACAACTTTTTTCTTTTTTTTGTTGTGTTCTGGGTGGAAAAAAAAAACAGTACCAATCAGAAATAAAAAATTAATTTTATCACAGAATTTTATCCAAAGAATTGCTTACTTTTTTGGAGTTGTTTTTGTTTTATTCTTTTTCTTCTCCTTCTCCGCATGTGATGATTCTTCGCTCCTATAAGTTAATAATAGACACTTCAGTTAATACACGAAATCTTTATAATGAAGCCAAAAGAAAGGAGTATTAATTTCAGGACATTACTCATCACTTGGTTCAGATTCAGATTCTGAATCAGAATCTGACTCCTCTTGCCTCTGCTTTCTTTTTCTTGAGTCCACTCTGGAAGGCAAACAATTGTTATTTAGAACATACTAAAAATACACCCAAATGAATTCACGAGATACACCCAACTAAATATACAATATACACCGAACGTAGCAAACGAAACACACCCTGCTTAATAAGCTACATACACCCAACGTGGACAAACAAAATACACCCAAACCGAAAAAGAAATTACACCCAAGTATGGTACTTACTTTTTCCCCTTTTTGTCGGGGTGTTTTCTTCCCGAATCCTCTGAGTCTTCTTCAGCCTCAGACTCAGAGGTAGAAGTGTCACTTTCAGTAGTTTCTGTCTGCGAAGACGATGTTGGGCTCGCCTTCCTTTTTTTGTTTTTTTATTTCTTGTTTTTTTTCTTTTTTTTCTTTTTTTTTTCATTTTTTCTCTTGTCTCTGCCATCTTCACAATCCCCTGAAACATGAGATATTTTAGTTAGCACCATTCGGGTAAATAAAATACACCCAACTTATTATGTTTACTTACCAAAATTTCCTCTCTTTCTGCAGTCATTCTTTCCACCAACTGCTCCTTAGTCCAGTTGGCAATCCAGGGCTTTGGTGGTCTTTCAGTCCTGTTCTTGCCTTTGTTTTTTGAAAGATGAAAGTAGATTATCATCAGGGCAAAGAGGCAGCCATTAATTGCCTTCTTCTTCTTCTCCTGGTAGTCTGTGATGCCCTTGACCATAAAGGTCAAAACATGCCCCCCCCCCAGTTTCTCTCCGATATGCCGTCCATCTTAAAAATTGGGGCCAGGTGCACGGGCGATATTTTGTTTATTGTCGTTGGCAAAAGGAACGCCATCTGTATGTAGAGGATGAATATCCTCTTGAACATCAGGCGTTCCTCTTCGTTGCCAACGCCGATTTCCATCATTTCATCGGCAAGACTTTTGAGGGTCTTACCTTGGAATCTTCTATAAATTATTTTGTCATCATCAGAAAGTTTCTTATACTCAACTTTCTCAGGAAATAGATCTCCTACAAAAAGGAAGACAACAAAGCATCCAAGTCGGTTCAAATACACCAAAGCATCAACTTAATATACACCCAAGCAACAACTTAATATACACCTATAATTTTGAGCTAATTACCTGTTGCATTGATGCCAAGCGCATCACCTATTTTTTTTTGGGTTATTTGGAAAGAACCATATCCTGTCTTCAGTCTGTTCTCCCCAAGTTTGAAGTTGTTTGCCAGCTCCCTTAAGAGTTGGTGATCCACCCTTAGTGGTGGGATGTGCATCAACCCACCGAATCCAAGATCCCTCACAATCGCCTTCTTCTCCTCAGTCATGTTTCTGAACTTATCATTCAGGAGATGTGTGGCACATTTAAGGTCTTTTGTTTGGTTTCTTGCTGCCATTTTCTCTGAAACTAAAAATACACCCAAAGATATCAGTAATATACACCCATATATATATGACTCAGATACACCCATTAATAACAATAAGATACACCCATTGATAACAGTAAGATACACCCATATATATGAGTCAGATACACCCAAAGATATCAACAAGATACACCAATTGATAACAGTAAGATACACCCATATATATGAGTCAGATACACCCAAAGATATCAACAAGATACACCCATTGATTACAGTGAGATACACCTATAGATATTATTCAGATACATCCATATAGATATCAGTCAGATATCACTCAACCATGCTTCAATATCAAACCACATTACAAGGTTAAGCAGTTTACATCCCCGAATCTACGGAATAAACCCCCCAAAAATCAACAAAAATAGCAGGAGAACTTAGAACAACAACGTAGAACGACGTAGAACTTAGAAGAACGACGTAGAACTTAGAACAGTGTAACAAAGAAGCAAGAATAATAGTAATCCCTAGAAGAACGACGTAGAAGAAAAGTAAAATATACAGGAATCTTAATGGGCTTACGTTGAGTATTGTTGCTTTGTTTTTTCTTCAGATTCTTCACGGAGAGTTTGATGGTGTTTTGATGGAGTTTTCGAACAATGATTTCTATATTTTGAACTTTGATTTTCGCTCGAAAATGGGAGGGTTTCCTTGTTTTCAAAGCGCCTTGAGAAATGGAAGAAGTGGAAGAAGTGGAAGAGTCTGCCATACGTAACCGTTCGAGTGTTGAGCGCGTGATTTTGACGCGCCATGTTATCTATCTTCATGCGCGTGAGTTCTCTTTGGGCTGGGCCAACTTGTATGCTTGTAGACTTGTATGTGTAGCAGGCCCGCTTTCCGTTTTAATACTAACTCTTATTTATATCGTTATTACATTAGAGATGTGTGGATAAACAGAATATTCCTTGATGTGTAAATATCGCATCTAATGGGAGGCATGATTGGTTGGCGAAATTTGTGAAAGTGAGAACAAAGCTCAAGGCTGGTAGCGGGAGGACCGGAGAATGGAGATAGACTAGGGACTAAAGAGTAAATTTGGCTTATCTACGTACATTAATAAATGCATTATCTTTGTCTTGTTACTGTATTTATTATTTCAGTCAAAGAATCGCAATCCTAAGAAACATAAAGTCATAAAAGAACATATGATGAGTCGGCGCCATCCAAGAAGAAAGCTGCACTTTGCATTGTACTTGCACTGCCTACTTAAGGAAACCGAACCTTCTAGAAGCCGAGGAAGCATTCTGATCTGGTAGCACACGCCACTTCAGACATTTGTGTATGTCAACTTTTTCATCATGATCATCATATAACAATTAAAAGAGGCCCTGTTTCCGAATACCGAATAATATTACTATTACTCCTACGCGATTTGTATTCATCACATTCATTGCCCTGTGATAATGATGACGTGGTTCTACTCCGCCTCTGCGGCCGCCACTCTCCTCGTCTTCTTCAGCCCCTCACTTGTCGATCTGGATCATCACAAACCCCCTCAACTCCCAGGTCCCTAAAATGGATTTTCTCTTCCTCCTCTTCCACTTCCACATGCACTACTTCATTTATTACAGTTTAGTTGATTCTCTCGCTATTCAAATGGTCCTAGGGTTCTCACAAAAAAAGGTCCTAGGGTTTCTCGCAAACTTGCCCCTTTTCAAATTCCGCTAAAAAAAAAATACAAATCCCAGGTTCGATAGTACTAATGTCGAGGGTTATAAACAACACATTCAAGACAATTTCATTTTCTTTGACTTCAGGCTGTTTTTATTTGGCAAAAAAAAAAAAAAAAAAAACAAGAAATTGTTGTTGTTACTGTTGGTGGGATGTGGGATTATGGTGATATAGTACAACCTGTTCGAATCAGATGCTAACTCCACGATGAATTCCTAGAATTCAGTCAATTCACCATTCAATCCTAAGTGAATAGCTTATTGGGCCTGGGCGTGTTTTAAGGTGTTTCTCTTTGCTTTCTGTCTCGTAGGGAAGTGAAGTTTCAGGTTAGTTATGCGGCAAGTCTTGGGTATGATCTGTGTTGTTTTTGTGTGATTGGTGCCTCAGTATGTTTCTGTGGTCTGATTGTTGAAGGATTTTGGGAGCTGATGATGGTAGCTAGCTATCAAAATTCAAAAGCTTTGTCTTTTGTTTATTTTGACCTTTTTCCCTTCTTGGGGATTGCCATGATCAATGCCTGTTCTGTTATTACGTTCGATAACCAGAAACAGAACATGATTGAAACATAGTCACTTCTGCTTTATGTTATTTTGTTTTATTTTATTTTTCTTTTTTCTTTCTTGAAAGAAAAGAATCAGGGTGAAAGCTGGCTTTGTCCTCTGGGGAAGAAGGGATGGGTATTCCACTCCAAAATCAAAAGGCACAACTCGCAAATATATTAGAACCAAATTGCTTTTTATATTATTAGTTATTTTGTTCTTATACTTTCCGTTCCTATGTTGTGAAGAATCTAAAGACACTACAAATGCAGGAGTTAGCATTGAAAGGCCGGTGTTAGAGGTCACCCCTGCCCCCCTTTCCGGTCATTCAGCTACTTATGGTGTTGATGTACAAAACACTTTACGATGTGCCCGTGTTGCCATTTATGGCATCTCAAGATTGAATCTTCTGAGCTATGCTAGTTCATTCCACATTTCTGTGGCTCCCTCAGCCGCAATCCCAGAGAGGCTACATAGCCAAGTTCAGGTTTGTCTGCATAGGTGAGTGTATAGCTTTGATCAATGTACATGGTGATAGTATATTTATATTTATTTGCTGTCATCGCATTCCACCTCATTGGTGCATCTCCTGGATTCAACTTATTGCAAAATTCTATGAAGATTGCTTTTTCTTATTAATAAAGTATGTACAGGGACAATTCACTTGGATGGTGTGAGTGCCAAAAGGATGAATGGAAGAGCGTGTCGAAGGGCGTATGGAGTGCCGATATGTCACCATATGACAAGAGGTACGCTGATGTGAGGATTAATGGTCAAACATCAGTGTCTGTTACAATTGCTCTTGAAGAAGGTATGCTCCTTCTATCTCATAAAAAGGATTAAAGGCAAATAGTTATTCTATTATTAGTGTTTTGTTTATTACTATTGCTATTTTTAATGGTGCTGATTTGTCCATGCTATTAAAATTGTTCCAAATATTCAGAATTTGTGCCTTATTAGTCTTGTACTTGGATTGGCACTGCTGTTGGCTCCAATTATTAGCAGTTGGGTTCCATGTTGCCATAGCAGTTCAATGGCTATAGTGATCTTTCCTGTCATTATAATTCTACTATTTCAGGTGTATAAAATTATTTCCTAAAATATACAGATCTCATTTTGTTATATTTATTCTGATTTTTATCATTATTTTGTTTTTAAACTTCCAAGCAACATTTTTTTTTAAAACATTCAGGCAATTTTTAATGATGAACCTTGAAATTAAATAAAGTATGGTGTTGGGAAGGCTTAAATTTTGGGTCCTCTCTATTTTGTTCAGCTGTTAATCTCTTATTGTTTAAATGTCACCAGTTTGATTCCTACAGTTAGTAAAACAATGTCAAATTATTGAGTCATCAATGGTATTTTTCTTGTACATACTACATGGAAGCCACAACATCACTTTCCTTCTTTGACCTCCTCTTCCTTTTTCCCAAATCTCCAACTCTTTCCTCCTCCTTGATCTTAGCCATACTCTTCAACCAACTTTCCCATTCTACTCTTGCCTCCTTCTTTCCTCAGTTGAACCACAAGGTCAGCCTAATGGCACTGGCATTCACATTATGGATCAGCAGCAATGTGGCTTAATAAAGGTCGATCCTCCATGCTGCATAATGCCTGCTGAATGTTGGTGGACCATCTTTTCTGGTTATCACAAATATTGTGAATTCCTCCCTCATCCTATATGACTTGGCATGACTTGTCTATTATAGGGATCCATTAGCATACGAATTAGTTTTCATTAGTAAGTGCTACTCATCACTTGATTAATATAAACAGATGAGATAGGGTAGAGGGAAGAGTATCTAGTCATTCGAGTAATTGGGAATGTTGGGAGAGTTGAGAGGTCTCTTGAATATCCTTACTATAATTCTAACTAATCAATAAAACACTGCATTCCAATTCCAGTAATAACAGTCGATCAGTGATATGTTACATTCTTTGTCATAAAATATTTCTCATAATGGTTTTACAGGTTGCTATTGTTGTAATACTGAGCATCATCTTGGCTGGAGCTGCTTTAGGTGATAGAATTGTTAGGAAATTTGTTTTCCCGAAACAAGATGGTACTAAGCATGCTGGGGTCGCTAAGTTTGTGATACTGAAATGGGGAATGCGCATCATAGGATCCGCCTTCATTTTTCAGGTTTGCATTTATGTAATTATAGTTTAGAGAACATGAACTACGCTATGGTTGTTATCCAAAACTCACCCTGTCGTATATGACAAATTTTGCTATGTCAATATGTCACCTTGTGTAATTTCTTATTGATGCATGACAAGATGAACAAATTTTCTTCACGGAAAGTATGTAACATGTTAATGTTTGTTCGTCATTTCACTGGAATTAATAGCCTAGCTTTTTTTGTCTAGCATCTCTATGAAACTCGGTCACTCGAAAATATTACCAAGCTGTACCACTTTTTGGGAAAGTTTTTTAACGACTTTTTGGGAAAGCTTTTTAACCTTCCATTATCTATTTATTAGGTGAACCAGCCGTCTATTGATTTTCAGTTTATTTTTATACTGTTTTCAAATATTTAATATACTTTTCACTGTTTTAATAGTATTTTAGAATATTAGTTTTACTATTATGTTGATATATATTGTTTTATTGTTTAATCTAATAGGTAATTGTTCATCAAGAGAGTGGCTTGCACTTAATTTTATTTTCGCCTTTTGCCTTTTATTAATTTACCTATTTATCTAACTATTCACCAATTATAATGTTTGTTTTAAAAAATTTTCCACACAAACTTTGCAAATGTTGCTGTTTATAGAATCTAAATGTACAATATTACAATATATATGAAAAATCTTAGTTTCTTTAATCAGTCACCATGTTGGTTCAGATGAAAATAATAAAATTTAAAAGTACCCTAAACACACAAGAAAAGAAAAACAAAAATATACATTGACAACAACAACAAAATTCTATTGTCCTTAAAATAACTGTAGGTAAAATAATCTGTTGGAAGCCATACACCTGAGGGAGGGAAAACCATACTAATTGTATCTCATCCTTCAGTTTCGGCTACTGTTCTATCATCTTACCAGATGCCAGTTCCTTACATAGTGACACATGCAATTATTTTAAGATTGTTGTTCATTTTCCTACATATTTTGATTTTACAATTTTTTCTTTTCTGCCAGAGCACGACTGATCCGCCTTTGGCAAATGGAGCCTTGGTCTCGTTTGCAGCTGCTTATCTTATTATAAAGTGTATTCACACATGGTAAGTCTGACTTCTCTTTCTCCATTTTTTTGATCGCATAAAATGATTTTTAATTGGATCCTGTCCAAAACAGTGTTTGTCTTTCTCTGGTTTTTGGGTGTTCGTCCCTTTTACGTTTTCGTTTATAAAAAAAGCAGAATTTTTTTCTTTTTTTGGGGGGGGGGGGGGAGGATAAAAGATATCGTTTTCATTTTCAACTTCTCCACTTGTAAACTGGCCATTGATTTCAAGCAGGCATGAAGGTTCAGTGAATGGTAATCCCCCTCAGCAGTGGAATAGAGGAACAGATGGTAGTGACAGCTTCATGGAAGGTATGTTTCATGCTCTAATCTTTCTTGAGTAAGATTTCTACATATTCTGCAACAGAACTTTTTTTTTTTTTGGCTTCTATTTTTTATATTTTTGGGGAATTACTAAGTGTAAACTAGTAATTAAATAAAAGAAATTGAACATTTTACTTACAATAGTGTATGGAATCTGTGGAACTGATTGAGCGAATATTTAGCAGTAAAAATGTGCAATATGCTCCAACTTAGGGAAGAAATGCTATGCTTTCATGTTGACTAAGCTGGAAAAGATTTCTTTCCATTGAGAAAAGCTCACTTGTTGGTTGAAAGCTAATTTTTCTCATAAAATACCTTTATATATACAACAATTAAGTTGTTTATAGTTCATATGTATGCTCTGGTGCCATAATATAGCATTTTGAGATCCGTATGTAGGATTGACGGAAAGAAAATGGTTAAAAGTTTAGTACTAAATGTATGATTAATTATTTATAAAAGTTGGGCACTGCAATAAGTTGCTTCTGCAAGCATGATGATCCCTCATGGGTCATGTGAGGGATGTTAATCTCTGTTTTATGCATTGCACTCAGTGCTTCAATATTTGGCATGTACTAAACAGACACTACTAAAAGCTACTTGAATGCTGGATCACTTCATTTGCTGCATTGAATTGATTTCTCAAGAGTCCCCTGTTCACGCATATGGAAATGCTTTGCATTATTGTGTCTCCGTAGTTTTGTTACATTTTTGCTTTCATGCTCTATTTTTTGTTTAAGCCTTTCATTCACCTATATCAATAAAGAAAGTAGAAGAAAAGAGGAAAAAAAAGATGTACATACTTTGCACGGATTATGTTCTCTAATAAACCTTGGAGAAGTCTGTCTAAATTATTGATTTTCATTCAGATATTTATTACTCAAAAACTGTGAAGTTTCTGGAGCACAGCTTTTCTTGCAATAACAAAGCTGTGATACGCTGTCTGATCCATTTTTTGTTTCTTATGTTGTATCTTCATTTCTTATGTATGTAGGGCACGTTTATAGCTCAACCTTTTACAACAACAGAAAGAGGTTAACAGAGAATGAGCGGGTTGAGTCAACCCGAAAATTCACTGATCAAGCTTTAGCAGAGTTGATAGCATCTCCAGCTTTCAGTGCCTGGTTTATTGCGAATGCGGACCGGATACGAGTTGATCCACATGAACCAGCCAAGAATGTCAACAAGTTAAGAGCATTAAAGGAGCTTTCTTCTATGGCCATGGCCTATTGGAGGAGAGTCATAAATCTAAGTATGAGCAAAACAAATACTTTGATTGGAATAATTACAGATCATGCGATTTGGTCTGGAGGGTAAAACCAGTACAACATGCTTGACATTCTAATCCAGTATGACCTTAATCTCACTGCAGAAGTCTCCAGATTCTAAAAATACTCTCAAACTTCTTATCTACTCTACACTTGATGCTCTACCACTCCCTTTGAAGATGGGTTCATGGGTTGAGGCGATTCTTGTATTTTATGATTAGTGTACAGGTTTTTGTTCTAATTTGTATCTGCATAAGTCATCATTTTGGGTTGAATAGAGGGAAATAGTTCAGCATTTACTTGCTCAATTTTATTTAGTTGTTGGTTATGTTGGTCTGGGTGTGTGACAGAGATTCTTCTGTACAATGTGATCAAATGCACCAAGAACCACCCACACAACCACCTGTATCTTCCGCGACCACTATGTTCACAACTTAGTTGCCATCTGTCACCGTCTATTGTTGAACACCTCCATTGTTTACAATCTTGCTGCTCATGCATCTGCACCACATAAGGTTGACGAGATGATGTAACTGTCTGGGAAAAGGTTGGGTTTTGAAGGAAGGGGAATGACACTGAGAATGTGTTTCTGGGTTTGGGAATGTATATATTATTATTGGAATGGCAGAGCTAGAGATGCATTTTTGAGTTGTATTTTGGAGGGGAAAGGAAACCACACATTTCAATATGTAGTGTATATTGTAATTGTGTAAGCTGTGTGTTTGAGATCCACGGCCTTGATATATATTTTCTTAACCAAAGTAAAATAAATAAAATTTAGATTTAAATGTAGTGTCTACATATTATCTAATGGAAAATTCTAATCAATCCAATCTAGTAATCTACAATGAATATTATACACTTATATGATTAATCAATGTTGTTTGACTAAATGAAATATTACACATTTGAATTTGATTTCAAAAAGACTAAAAAAAATACCCACGAAGTTCATAGTTAAATTTTAGGGCAAAAAACAGAAATAAGCCAAGAGAGAAAATAATTTACGTGAATCAGCCAAAACAAAAACTGCTTCATGAATTCACCAATGCATGTTTATATGTAGTTCGAACCAGCTTGGTTCGAATTCCATTTCTACATAATTCAAACCAGCTTGGTTCGAATTATACATAAACATACGCACACACTAATTCGAACCAGCTTGGTTCGAATTACACACAGTAATTTATGGTATAATTCGAATTATGCTGTTAAAAAATTAATAATTTATTAAAAAATTTTATTAAAAAATTTATTAAAAAAATAATAATTTAAAAATTAAAAAAATATATTTTTTATTTCATACGTTAAAAAAAAGCTAACAAAATATTTAATTACGAGACTTCTTTAAAATATTAATGAGCTATCAATTCAAATTCCATACAATACTTTTCTGTCCATTTTTAATAGCTCATGAACATTTTTTAATAAATTTTTTTAATAATTTTTTTTTAAATTATACTACAAAAAATATTTTATGCTATGCAAAACAATTTTAAAAAATGGCTTAAAAAATGTTAAGAGTACTATAAAAATTTGTAATGTTATAATAACTTAGGTAAATATATGCATGTACTCAAATTTTAAATAAAATATTCTACATAGTCAATAATAATTTAGAAATGAAAGAAAATATTTTATTCCATATAAAATAATTAAAAAATATATTTTATTCTATAAAAAATAATTTTAAAAAATGGCTTAAAAGATGTTATGAGTACTATACAAGTTTATAATATTTTAGTGATTTAGGTAAATACATGATAAAAATATTTTTTCTTTAATTTCTAAATTATTAGTGACTATGTAAAGTATTTCTTTAATGTCCTAAATCATTAGGACATTACAAATTTTTATAGTACTTCTAATATTTTTTAAGCTATTTTTTAAATTATTTTGCATAGAATAAAATATTTTTTGTGGTATAATTTAAATAAATTTATTAAAAAAATATTCATGAGCTATCAAGAATGAGCAGAAGAGTATTGTATAGAATTCGAATTGCTCACCATATAATTTGAATCAGAGTGATTTGAACTTCCCCATGCGTAATTCAAATCATGTAATATCTCACCATATAATTTAAATAATTTTATTAAAAAATTATCATGAATATTTTTTAATAAATTTATTTAAATTATACCATAAAAAATATTTTATTCTATGCAAAATAATTTAAAAAATAGCTTAAAAGATGTTAGAAGTACTATAAAAATTTGTAATGTCCTAATGATTTAAGACATTAAAGAAATACTCCACATAGTCACTAATAATTTAGAAATTAAAGAAAAAATATTTTTATCATGTATTTACCTAAATCACTAGAATATTACAAACTTTTATAGTACTCATAACATCTTTTAAGCTATTTTTTAAAATTATTTTGTATAGAATAAAATATATTTTTTAATTTTTAAATTATTAATTTTTTAATAACATTTTTTAATAAATTATTAATTTTTTAACAGCATAATTCGAATTATATCATGTAATTCGAACCAAGCTGGTTCGAATTAGTATATGCGTGTGTTTGGGTGTAATTCGAACCAAGCTGGTTCGAACTTGGTTCGAATTAGTATGTGCATATGTTTGTGTATAATTCGAACCAAACTGGTTCGAATTATGTAGAAATAGAGTTCGAATCAAGATGGTTCGAACTACATATAAATATGCATTGATGGATTGATAAAGCAGTTTTCATTTTGGCTGATTCACGTAAATTATTTTCTCTCTTGACTTATTTCTGTTTTTTGCCCTAAATTTTAAATGAGTCAAATAACCTTTGCAGGTTCTATTATTGATAGACGTTTGGGCATCTGGATACTGTATGTTTTTTTTTTTTGGAGAGAGAGAAGATAAAAAAAAAATAAAAGAGAGGAGGGGGTTAGAGTATCTCCAATTAAGTGTTTATAGAGTATTAATTTTGATATTGTTAAGAAATGAATTGATTTATAATTGAAATCTGCATTGAATTGATATATGAAACGAAATTGATATTATTTTAAGAATACAATATTACTTCAATAAAAAATTAATAAAATTTTGTTATTTATATAATTATGTTGATAAAATATATAAAATTTTAAATAAACTAAGACTAAATATTAAAAGATTTCATAAATATTTTTGTAAGATTTAAAATAAAATTAAAATTAAAACTAACATTAAAAATGCTCTTAATAAAAAAACGTGATTGAATTTTGAGTTGTGGCACGTGAACTTCTATGGATGAAGTTAGTATAGAAATTATCATGGTTTATGAGTGGGGTTTAAATAATATATAATATTATTCTAAAAAATAATAGATCAGTTAATTCCAGCTAATATTTACAATATTGTTGCAAAATTTGACTAATTTCAATTTAAATTCATAATCAGATTTAAATTTGTAGTTTTATCAATAGATATTAAAATGAACATTACATATTATATTTCGCTAACCATATATTGTATATTCACTATTAAAAATGCACAATACATATTATATAATTATAATTTATATGACAAACATACTAAGTTTTTTTTAACAAATTATATATTATAAATCATAATTTTATACGTTAAATGACATGAGTTATTAAATTTGGTGGTAGTTTAGTTTTGGGCAACGGATATTCAATGATTCATGCTCAGCAGTAAGTAAGAAGATGGAAAGAAAAGGACCTCAACTGTTTGTTTAGATATGGGGAATATGAAGGGAAAAACAGGATGAAAAGATAGATTTTTTGTTGTTTGGATTAGAAGAAAAAACTGAAAATAAAAGAAAAAAATAGTATAGAGTCCATCAAATTTTTTTTCTGCTAAAAAATGAGATGAAAACAAAGAGAAAATATAAAAATATTGACAAAATTATTAATTTATTTTTTAATTAATAAAAAATAAAAATTTAAATTATAATTTACATATAATATAAATAAATATATTAATATAATTTTATTTTATTATTTTTTATTTAATTTTATTATTTTTTTCATTTTTCCTTCATTTAAACAATCGCACATAAAAAAATATATATATATTTTCTTTTTATTTTCGATCATCTAATCTAATCTAACAGTGAAAATGGGCGGACCCACCACTTTGGCTCTAAAGCGAAGATGCGAATAATCAGAGAAGACAACCAAATTCAAAGATTCAGTTTTGCAATTGTACTTCCTTAAGAAAACTAGAAAGCGTCAGGAGGGTCCCAGAAAACCAGAAAGCTTTCTACTCTAGAAGGTACTATTTCTGAATGGATATATATAAAAGTTAAAGCCTAGAGAGTGTTCTCCAATATTATTATTATTATTATTGCAGAATTTGCATTCGTCTGATTCATTGCATTTGGCCATCAAAATGAGGTGGTTCTTCTTCTCCGCCGCGGTCGCCGCCGTCGCTATCTTACTTCTCTTCCTCATCTGCCCCTCTTTCGTCGCCCGGGATCATCAGAATCCTCCTCCACTCCCAGGTCCCAAAAATAGATATTTTCTCCTCTTCCTCCTTCCACTCCCACTACCTCATTTATTACTGTTTCGTTGATTCTCTCGCTTCTCAATATCAATTATCTCTAGGTTTGCTTCCCCCTTTTCAATTTCTGCTGCAAAGTGCAAGCGCCCAGTTCATATCTTACTTTCACTTTACCTCTTGGAATCGATTGCTAACTCCACAAGGAATTCCTAATAGCTCATTGCCTCATTGGGCCTGTAGGTGTGTTACGGGGTTCCTATTTGCTTTGCTTTTGTTTTAGTTGTAGGGAAGTGCAGTTTGAGGTTAGTTATGTGGGGGTGAGTCCTTGGATATGATCATTGTTGTATCGTGTTGTTTATTCAGATCTTATTGGTTTATGTTATTGGTGTCCCTATGTCGAATAATTTTTGCACATGATGGTAGATGGATTTCAAAAGCTTTGTCTTTTATGTTTATTTTGACCTTCATGAAGTTTGTCATGGTTGATGGGTAGTTTCAGTATTGTGCTGTTATGTTGGATGAACAGAAACAATGCATGTATAGCCACTTCTTTCTTTCTTTCTCTCTTATTTATTTATTTATTGATTATTTTGTTTTTGTTCTTTCGTTCAATTTTCTTTTGTATATTGTTAATTGTTTTGTTCTTATATTTTCCATTCCTCTTCAATGTATATTGTAAAAAATCTAAGACATTACACCTGCAGGAGTTAGCATTGAAAGGCCGGTGTTACCGGTCACCCCTAGCCCCCTTTCTGGTCATTCAGCTACTTATGATGGTGGTGTTCAAAACACTTTAAGATGTGCGCGTGTTCCCGTCTATGGCATCTCAAGATTGAATCTTCTGAGCTATGCTAGTTCGTTCCATATTTCTGTGGCTCACTCGGCTGCAATCTCAGAGAAGTTACATAGCCAAACTCATGTTTGTCTACATAGGTGATAAGTGCATAACTTTCAACGTACATAGTATGTTTATATTTATTTTCTGTCAATGCATTCCTCCTTGTTGGTGCATTCCCGGAATAGAAACACTATCATGGACATGGTTTCAACTTTCTGTAAAAATCTATGAAGATTGCCTTTTCTTATTAATAATGGATAGGGACATTTCACTTGGATTGTGTGAGTGCCAAAAGGATGAATGGGAGAGTGTGCAGAAGGGGATCTGGAGTGCTGTTATGTCACCCTACGAAACCAGATATGTTGATGTCAGGATCAATGGTCAAATACCAGATTCTGTTACAATTGCTCTTGAAGAAGGTATGCCCCATCCATCTCATAAAACCACCTTTTTTGTTTTAATGTTATTTTCTGATGGTGCTCATGTATGTATACATGTTATTAAATCTTGTTGCAGATCTTCAGGATTGGTCTCTTACTAGTCTTCTACTTGGATTGGCATTGCTGTTCGCTCCAATTATTACCAGTCGGGTTCCATTTTGCCACAGCAGTTCATTGGTTACAGTGATCTTTCCTGTCATTGTAATTCAACTATTTGAGGTGCATAAAGTTCCATCCTAAAACATATGGATGTTCCATTTTACCATAGCAGTTCATTTGTTATGGATCTCTAATGAGTATCTAAGGAAAGTAGAGAACTATACTTTAAAAGCTAGTTATTAAGGGAAAAAACCACTATTTAATTATTTAAATACAATATCAAGCATCTCATGCTATTCGATGTAGGATTTTGGGCACCCTTTAATACCAAGTTCCTAACAATACACTGTTTTGGGAGACCTGACGTCTATGGCGACTTCACTTGATCGCCATTGACCCACTGATAGCCATTTGGCCATAGGCTATCAGTTCAGTATTCACCTTAATCCAACTTATAGGTATCCCTTTCCATGGAGCCAAGGCTATGGACTATTAGTGTTCAATATTCACCTTAATCCAGTCTCTAGGTAGCACTTTATATGGTGCCGACAAGGAAGGCTCAGAAAGTAGGAAACCACACTATAAAAGCTAGCTTTTAGAGGGAAAAACCCTTTAAATACATCATCAAGCATCCCATATTACACAATATAGGACTTTGGGCACCTCATAATACCCAAGTCTCTAACGAGCCAGCCACACAGATCAGCCCTCACCGTTGAAAGGTGGAAATTCCACCCTCCGATTCAGATCCACGATTTTGATTAAGAATATGGTCCCCTCCGACGATCTTCCCATCGGTTTTCCTTGGTGGCATCGGATCTCATTAGATCCCAAGTAATTTTATATTTTTCGAAAAATCAAGCATTTTGTAATTTTTAAACCTTGAAAATAAATAAATTATGTTATCAATAAGGCTTAATTTTTTGTTCCTTGCTAATTTTTATTAGCTTCTGGCTCTCCTTTTTTTCTACCTCAAATGTGATGAATATGTTCCCTAACACAACTATGGAAAATGATGATGTGACTAACAAATTATTGTGTATCCCACATGGTAGCCACGTTATTTGTTGACGTCCTCTACCCTTTCTTCAAATGCTCAACCCTTTTCCCTTCCTGATCTTAGCCATACTCTTCCAACCAGCCTTCCGATTCTACTCTTGCCTTCTTCGTTGGATAGTTGACCCACAAGGTCAGTTTGATGGCATTGGCATTATGCAGCAACAGCAGCAACAATAGATGAAAGTGGGTTAGGAAGGTGACTCCATGCTGTATGACTCCTACAGAATGTTGACCATATTGCTTGACTATGAGACATTTTATCAACGCTTTCCTCATCCTGTACGGCTTGGCTTAGGTTGTCTATGTTAGGTTTATGTTCTAGTTTTTATTAGTATGTGCTAGTTACGAGTACTTAGTTAGTTACACTTGGTTATTGATTAGTGTAAATGGAGGTGATAGGCTGGATGACAGTGTGTCCCTTGTCTATTCATTTGAGTAATTGGGAGTGTTAGGAGAGTTGCTAGGTCGCTTTAATATCCTCACTAGTCACTACAATTGTAATTCATCTGTGAACACCACTTTCTGATTCCACTTCCAATTGTCTATTACAGGTTGCTATTTTTGTAATCCTGAGCATCATCTTGGCTGGAGCTGCTTTAGTTTACTCAGTTGTTAGGAGGTTTGTTTTTTCAGAACAAGATGGTACTAAGGCTGCTGGGGTTGCTCGGTTTGTGATACTGAAGTGGGAAATGCGCATCATAGGATCCACCTTTATTTTTCAGGTTTGCATTCGTGTCATTAGAGTTTAGATATAATGGAATACTCTATAGCCTTATCAAAATTCACCCTGTCTTAACTGAATGCTTTGAAGTTTACTTTTGCCTTTTGACTTTAATTTATTTTACATTATTTTACCAATTTATGTAATTATTTTTCCATTATAATATTTGTTTTGAATTTTCCACATAAATATTTTTAAGTAGTATATGGAATCTAAATGTTCAATATATGAAAAATCCAATTTCTGTAATTGTTCACTATATTGTTTAGATGGGAAATAATAAAAATTACAGAATACTTTAAACATAGGCAAAATAAAAAGATAAAATGAAAATATAAATTGACTACAAAAAAAATAAAAAATAAAAACTCTGCTGCCTGACCATTTTTGTATGATACATGCAATTAGTTTAGAAATGCTGGTCATTTTCCTATTTGGATTTAGCTAAAAAGTGCCCTAAGGACATTGATTAAGAGGATGAAAGTAGAAATTTTTTATTTCTTTCAATGCATTTAATACATAGAAAACTTAAAATAGTTACATTTCACTTGAATTTTCTATTCTATGTAAACTTTTTAATTTGGTATCCTTAGAGAACTTGTTAGCAAGAATGTTTTAGTATATTCTGAATTCACTCTTTTTTTCTTGTTTTGGTCAGAGTACTATTGATCCTCCTTTAGCAAAAGGAACCTTGGCCTCTTTTGCAGTTGTTTATATTGTTGTTAAGTGTCTTAGTGTATGGTAAGTTTGACTTCTCTTTTGTTTATTATTATTATTAAGATAAATGATTTTTATTGGATACCACTCCTATATTTGCTTCAATTGTGGTTACTACTGCACTCCAAAGAGGTTTTCATATCATTTTTCTCTTGGTCTTTTTGGTTTCTATTTATTATTTATTTATTGGTCTTGATGTAAAAGATATTTCCTGCATCCTTCTCCACTTGTTAACAGGCCATTCATTTCAAGCAGGAATGAAGGTTCAGTAAATGGTAGAACAGCTGATACTGATGAATTCACGAGAGGTATTGTTTACTAAGCTGGAAAAGATTTCTTCCCATTGAGAAAAATCCAACTTGTTTGTTCAAAGCTAACTTGCTCATAAGATACCTTGAACAATTAAGTCTTTTATATGTATGCGGCATATTAAAGCATCTTGAGATCCATGTGCCGGAAAGAAAATGGTTAAATTTCTTATGGATCATTATGGTTAATGTTGAAGAGGGAAAGAAAATGGTTAAATTTGTCAAAAGTTTAGTACTAATTGTACGAAAATCACTAAATTAAAATTAAGAACTATGATGAGTTGCTTCTGCATGTTTTTTCATGTTATTATTGTCATACAAGGGATGTTTTTATGCATTGCAGTATTGCACTTTCTGTTCTTTTGATTCTTGGCACGTTTATTCTATCCTCCTCTATGGTGGAAGAAACTCGCACTCCACATCACTTTCAACCAGTCACTTATCTCATTCATGTTTTTAGTTATATTTTCTTGCTTTTTCTCTTAAATATTTGTGGCAATAAATAATTGAGGGAAGAATTACTCTTCCTCCTTGTTATATTCTTCATCCATGGTGTATATAATAAGCTTCCATACACATGAACATGCTTTGCATTGTTGAGTCTATGCGCTTTTGTTGCATTTAATTTATTTCCTTGCTCTCGTTGGGCTTAAGCCTTCCTTTCACCTGTCGAGAGGAAAAAAAGAAAGAGGAAAGAAAAGGATGCACATGCTTTGTATGGTTCTCTAATAAACTCTGGGGAAGTCTCCAAAGTAGTGATTTTCAGTCAGATCATCAGATGTTTATTCTATCACTTGAAACCTGTAAATCTTCTGGAATGTTGTGATAGATTGTTTGATCCATTGTCTGTTTCATGTCGTGTCTTCACCTTCTATGCAAATAGGGTATTTCTCAACCTATCACAACCTGGGAAACCGAGAGATGTTCACAGAGAATCAGTGGGTTGAGTCGACTCAAAGATACACTGAGCAAGCCTTAGCAGACTTGATGGCATCTCCGGCTTTCATTGCCTGGTTGACTGAGAGTACAGGCCGGATACGAGTTGATCCACATGAACCAGCCAAGAATGTTAGCAGGCTAGGAGCATTAAGGAACTTACTTCCATGGCCATGGCCTTTTCAAGAAGATTCAGAAATCTAAGTATGAGAAAAATGAATACTCTGATTGGAGAAGTTAAAAGATTGTGAGAGTTGGTCTGGATCATTAACTGCTGATGAGCCTGATGGATGGTAAAATTTGAATGGGATGCTTGTCGTTTATCTGGCATGGCCGTACACTTGATGCTCCATCGCTTCCTTGAATATGGGTTTACAGATTGAGGTGGTTCTTGGTCTTTTGTGATTAGTGTATAGGTTCTTGTTCTGATTTGCAGTTGCATAGGTCATCATTTTGGGCTGAATAATGTTGTGTTCATTATGAGTTGCTCAATTTTGTTTTATCGTTGGTTATGTTGGTCTGGTTTTGGTTGAGATTCTTCTGTACAAAGTGATCAGACCACCCACACAGCAGCCTATGTTTTCCACTGCCACATTGTTCAAGACTTGGTCACCTTCTATTGTCCAACACATGCATTGTTATAGTTTTCTGCTTATGCATCTGCACCACATAACGCTGATGAGATGATGGAACTGTCTGGGAAAAGGTTGGGTTTTGAAGGAAGGGGAATAGCAGTGAGAATGTGTTTCTGGGGTTAGGGGATGTATACATTATTACTGTTGTCTTGACAGTTTCTCTGCCTCATGTAGCCGCACCTTGGAATTGGAGAGCTAAAGAAATGAATAGAATGATAAAGTGGAGGTGGAAGGATACCACACATGTCAATATATGTAGTGTATCTTGTAATTGTGTAAGCTGTCTTTGTGATACATGGATAAGATTATATATTTTCTCTATTTATTAATTGAATAAATAATCTTTTTTGTGTGTGGGTGTTTTTTGTAAATCATTACCTCAAATTTTAGTGGTAGACAAAAATAATCTTAAAAGATGTAAATGTTAAAATAGTCTTTAAAAAATTTAAAAATTTGACAAAAAGTGACAAAATGTCAATTAGAAATTGTTTGATTGAGTTTTTTAAAAAAATATCCTTTTTTAATAATATTTTTTTAACAGATTTTTTACAAAAATAAAAATAATTTTATATTTAAATATTTTATTTAAAAGTACTTATTTAAGAGAAATTGAATACAAAAATATTAAAGTATTTTTATAATAATAAAATCACTTAAAAGAATATTCAATCATAAAAAAATTTATTAATAATAATTAAAAAAATTAATTATACTAATTCGTTTGATCTGATAATTAATTTTTTATATTGTTTTTTATTTTTTTTATTACCCATTTGTTGATCTATTATTTATAATAGTACCATAATTTTATTGATATGTAATGGAATAATATTTTTAAATTTTTGTAAAATATTTGTCATTAGAATCCATTATTTTTATAAAATTATAAAAAGTGAAACATGCAATAATGATATTATGTTGGGTTTTAAATTTAGCTTATAATGACATATTTTATAGTATCTTCTATCTAAAAGTTCTTTCAATTACTATCTTTAAACTTGAATGACAATACTTGAATTTTTCATAAGTTTGGTGTTAGTCTCAATCATAAAATATGATACTTTGTATGATAATAAGGTCCTAAAAGTTTTTTAAATGTTGAATAACTAGTATCAACTGAGTAATATTTACCTAAAATACATTAAAATATATACAAAAATCAAGTCACATATTAGCATGAAAATTAATATACCTCAAAATAAACTTAAATGATACAACTAACTTTCTCGTGGATGGAAAAACTTTAGCTTTTTTTGTTCGAACAACTTTCATAAAAATTCTTGTATTATGTGCAAAGTCTTTTCAACCAGCCATATAAATGTAAAACACATTTAAATCACACACAATCATTACATCTGTTATAGTATTTTCTTTCCTACCAATAAATCGCACGTACTCATCTTGATGAATATGAATTGGTATATGCGTGCCATCTATAGCTCCAATATAATATTTGAAATATGGCCAATATCTATCATTGTCTATAACATATTTAAGTGTGTTCTCAAAATTAGGGTCAATAGGTCTAATTATATTTTTTGACAATTTCTTCATACATGATAGGACATGATGAAATTGACGAAATATGATTTCATCTGAATGTTGAAATTTTTCCTACAATATTGTATAAGAAGTTCCTTGTCCAAGCATGGATAAGAATGTTGTTACCATCTCTTTTCTATTTACACCTCAGTGTGGATTTCAAACCATAATTGAGAATTAAGTCATTGCATAAACGACTTGATACTGATTTTCATATTTTAAATTGTTCAAAAAAGTGCATTTCATTCCCTTCCTTTAATTCTAATAGTCATTGATATTCTGATTGCAAGTAGTAATTAGCAACTCTACAAATAATCAATATAGCAGTTGACTCTCACTAAATTAAAGCTCAACAATAACAATAATAAAGATTCATCTATGATTTTGAAAATAGATTGGAAGTTTTGGTTAAAGAAAAATGAGTTTGGTTTGATTAGTTTTATCAAAAGAGATATGCTTTGAGTACTTTTAAAGATTTTAGAGTAATTAAAGTAATGGATTTGAAGATAAATGCTTTTGGAGTTTTCAATTTGTATGGCCTTGAACCTTGTTGAAAAGGGGTTTTAAAGCTTAGAATGGTTTTGAATTTGGTTTGAAAATTTTGGTTTAAATGATCTGGTTTTAATTTAAATGATTTGGTTTTTGTTTAAATGAGTTGGTTTTGGTTTAAATAAGTTAGTTCTAGTTTAAATTTTATTTTGATTGATTCAAATTAAGAAGCTACGATTTTAAGGATTTTTAATGCATTTATAAAAATGAGATTGGTTGTTCTCCCCTAAAATCTTGAGACTCTGCCATGGAATTTTATTAATAAATTCTGATTTAAAGTGATTAATTTAAGAATAGGTGATTTTTAAGTCTTTTAAAAGAGGTTTAACATTGAACTGGTTTAGATTGAAGTTGTTTTGAATGTTTTGAAAAATATTGCAAAAGTGGTATTGTTTTAAAGGAAGACGATTTGAGAAAAAAGGGATTCTTGGTGTGAAATGAATTAAATGGATTTTGTTATTTGAAAGTGAATGGACCAAGAATGATTTTTGAACCGAAATAAAGATGAGTATAAAGATTTATGGTTTGATTTTGTTTATGAATTGAGTTGAGTATGAATTTGAGTTTGATTGAGATTGAAGAGTGTGTCGGGCACTATATCCCAAGAGTGTACATAGACATTATATCCCAGTTGTATATGTCAGAAATGCGACCCAAGTGAGATGGTGGAAGGAGAGGATCCCCTTCTTTACTCCTCCTGAAAATGCAAGGTCGCCTCCAGAGACATGGTGGAAGGTTAGGATCCTATTCCTAATTCTTCCTGGATAAGTATGACAACTCGAAGAATGTCTGTTTGGTTAATCCCTCTTTTTTGTGGTTCTCTCTGGTTGTAAGGGTAGCCGAGCACGCATCCCAGATAGCGTTGCCTTTGGTGAGAGGTTCAAGGGCAGGCACTACCATTTTTAGACCGGCTTGATGAAGTCAAAATTATTATATTCCTTACGGAGATGCACGGCAGAGAGACAATGTTTGGGTTAGCTACCGGATGTGTCGGGTTATGACAGTTTAACCGACACGTGAGCTCATGGCCATTAGGATAGGAATGCATCATATGCATCTATGTGACATTATTTTAGTGTGCATATTGTATTTGGTTTGCCTACGTGAATAATTCTATTTAACTGCTAATTGCTATACTTGATATAAGTGCTCTTGTTTGTGTTTAAATTTCATTATTTGTGATTGTGCCTGATTGGTTGGATTATGGTGAATTGGGTGTTGATTGAGTTTCATGGGACGGAGGCCGTGATTGATTATGTCATGGGTCGGAGGCCGTGATTGATTTGTGTTTGAGTTTTAGCAGAGTATGAAAAAGCCGGTTCAGCATAGACTTAATGAACCTATGCTTGGAACAGGTTGGTCATTCATAATGTCTAGGTAACTTTTAAGATTTGTATAAGAAAAATATGAGTTTTGGATTTTGGATAATTAATTGATGGTTTTTGAAAAGGTTTTGAATTTTTGGATGTTAAACTGTTGGTTTTCAGAAAGATGCATAAGACGAGCGATGATCACTGCAGTTGAAACTAGTTTTCTTTTAAATATCTTATTATGACAATTTTGAAACTCCTACAATGAGACCGTGTGACTAGGTTCTCACCCCCTACAACCTTGTCTTTTTAGGAAATGGACAAAAAAGCTCATGAATAGTTTATTTTGCTTATATGATATTATTGTATTAGCTTATTTATTATTTTTTTCTCACCTTTAATATTATATTTTTATAATGAGAGATAGGAGTCCTGATTGTAATGTTTAATGTTTATAAGTTGTTATATAGGAAACTCTGGTTCTTACTGCACACACACACACACACACACACACACACACACACACACATATATATATATATATATATATATATATATATATATATATATATATATATATATGAAGTGTTGTAATTAGTTTGCATGTATGTATGTACGTTTTTAAGAAAAAATATTTCCGATTTTTTAAAACAAAAGTTTATAAGGATTCGAGATTAAAAATGCTCATATTTTAATTATTGAGTATATCATAGTCATCATAATATCCTAACTATCAAAATGGTATAGCCAGAAGCGTGACATTCTAGTAATAAGAGTGTTACACTTCATCCACATCACTGTACATCCTTTCCCTGCCCTCACTTCTACTTTCGTCACTACCTAATCAATCTCCAATTCTCTAATGCATCAACCAAAATGAGTAAAATATTAACCTAATAATCACCTCTAAATCAACTAGAAAATCCCCAAATAGCAATGAACAAAGGAACAAAACACAATCTCAAAAATTGATTTCACAATAATTAAATAATAGATTATCAAATCTAATTCAATAATCAAATAGGGACAAAACACAATAAATTCTAACAATAAAGAGTAGTGTGAGATATTGTTAAACGGAAAAGCTCTGCATACAAGCCATTAGGGCTTGTATGCTTTACAAGTTTATTAAACAATAAAATCAAAATACGCGCTGCTCCACGTACGTTGATTACACGCGCTATATAACATCCCGCGTATATCTAACTACCAAATTTAAAATATTTGTTTCCTTCTTCGTTTTTGTTATTTTGAGATTTGGTTGTTCTTCTTCTCGCGCGTCTTCCCTCATTCTTCTCCATCGATCTTTTCCTCTCCTTTTCTCACTGGTATGTTCTTCGTTTACGTTACCTTTTTCTCTCTCTGCAACTCGAGCTTCGTTTTCTATTTTGATTTGTTGTTTTCTGAAATCAAAGTTTGAACTCGTTTTGAAGATAATGGATCATTCAACCTCAGATTGTCAGCTGAATCCAGGCGAAGTGGATTATGAATTTGAATCTAACGAAGTTCCTGAGGTTTGATTTACATAGGATTAGTATGAATTTTCTTTCAGTAATTTGTATAGCATTGTGTAGTTTAAAAATTGCTGAACATTGACTGTGAAAGTAACACGTTAACATGAATCTGTCGATTCAATGTATTAGTTGTGATTAATTACCTGGAATTTATAGCAGACGCTCGGGTGTAGATCAATTCTTCTTTGGGTGTATTTTAGCTAGAAGTGTGGGTGTATCTATACTTTACTGGTTTTTTGTTATTTTTAATTGAGTTGTTGTTGTTCAGGTGTATTATATCAGACATGATTGGGTGTGTTTTTAGTTTTTGACATGGTGTTTCTGCAGCCTATGTATTGACAGTTTATGGCTTTAAAGGTCATTCTGTAGTTGAGTTGTTGCGGTTCGGATGTATCATATTAGACATGATTGGGTGTATTTGAATCATATCTATGGGTGTATTCACAGTTCTGACACGGTGTATTGTGCAGCCTCTCTCGGTTGTTGATGACGAGCTTGTTCCAAAGGTCGGAATGACCTTTACCACCCTTGAAGATGCTGGAAAATTTTACAGGAACTACGCCAAGGCTGCAGGTTTCTCTACAAGAGTTCGGTGCACAAATAGGAAGGGAAACGAAATTAAGAATCAACTGATTACATGTAGCAGAGAGGGAAAATGGAAATCTAAAATTTCTCCAACCGAGAAGACTAATCCGACAGCCGGTGTAAACTGTCCTGCAAGAATTTATATACACACATTGAAGGATGTCGGTGCTTGGATCATTTCAAAGGTTGTGCTGGATCATTCACACCCCTGCTGTCCAAGCAAAGCAGAGATGCTCAAACAGCACAGGGAACTAAGCATGTCCATTCGTCGTACGATAGAGAATAACAATGAGGCCGGTATCAGACCAAGCAAAACCTACCAATCATTTGTTGCGGCTGCCGGGGGTCACCGCGAGTTAAATTTTATCGAAAAGGACGTGAGGAATTACATTACCAGGGAAGTGCGGAATGTTTCCGAACAAGAAGATGCAAAGGAATTCGGGAAATATTTCTTAAGAATGAAAGAGAAGAATCCGAATTTCTTTTTTGAGCTCGAACTCGAGGAGGATCAATCGATTAAGCTGGCTTTTTGGGCCGATGCAAGAAGCAGAGCCGCCTTTGAGTATTTCGGAGACGTCATTTCATTCGACACCACCTACAATACAAACAGGTAACAAACTGTCCCTGTTTATGATGCTAAATTAATTTATTTTTACGAATCCGCGGCAGAGGTGTATATTGGCTGTTTCGTTGGGTGTATTCTAAGCATTTGTTGGGGGTGTACCTAATGATTTTGCATTCTGGACCATGGTAATTTGTTTCAGGTATAATTTGGTCTATGGTTCTTTTGTCGGGGTGAATCACCACGGTCAGTCAACACTTCTCGGATGCTCTTTGATGAAGAACGAAGAAATTGAATCATTCAAATGGTTATTTCAATGCTGGCTTCATTGCATGGGAGGAAACGCTCCGAAAGGGTTTCTCACCGATCAGTGCGTATCAATGAAAAGGGCTTTAGAGGCCTGTATGCCAACAACAGTTCACCGCTGGTGTATTTGGCACATCATGAAGAAGATTCCAAGCAAATTAAACGGGTACAAGGGACATGCCGATATCGAACAAGAAATGAGCCATGTTGTTTGGAACTCTCATAGCAAAGACTCATTCGATAGGAATTGGAACGATTTTCTGCTGAATTTTGGTCTTGCGGACAACAAGTGGCTTTCAGGTAATGTGTTTTTAAAATCTGCAGCAGAGGTGTAAATTGTACGTTTTCTCGGGTGTATTTTACAGTCTGTGTTTGGGTGTATTATGCAGATCTGTACGAAGACCGTCACATATGGGTTCCTATCTATCTGGATCACCACTTCTGGGAAGGGATGAGAAGCACACAAAGGAGCGAGAGCATGCATTCATTTTTTAACAAGTACATCACCCGGAACAGCTCGCTTATTCAGTTCGTCAAACAATACGATAATTGCCTCGGAAGCAGGGAGCAAGCAGAGAGAGAATCAGATGCTGCAGATTTTTATACGGTCATACCGTGTGCAACCAAATCCTCCATTGAAGCTCAGTTTCAAGATGCGTACACTCATGCAAAGTTTAGGGAAGTCCAAGCGCAATTCAGAGGAAAAGCGAATTGCATCACCAGATTAAAGAATTCCGCTCTAGGCTATTCAGTATACGAAGTCGTAGAACAAGTTTCCAGCTCAATATTCAACAAGTTCGCGGTTACCTACGACTCAGTTGCAGCCGAGGTAAAATGCCAATGCTTATTATTCGAGTTGAGAGGGATACTGTGCCATCACGCACTAAGCGTGTTAAGCTTCGAACAAGTAAGCTAAGTGTCCCCTAGATATATACTGGAACGATGGAGCAAGAAGGTAAAGAGGCGACACACACACATCAAGAGCAGCCACGACGAGCCACTGATGGAGCCAAGAAGCAAGAGGTTCGACCAATTGGTTTTTCGTTCGCAAAATATTTGCGAATTTGCCTCCGAATCGGAGGAGCTGACTGCAATTCTGCACCGTGCGTACGATAACACCATGGCCGAGATGGAAGCATTAAAAGCCAAAAGGAAGGGGACATCTTCTTTATCCCACGAAGATGCCAACTTGGAATCCGTTAACGAGCTTCAAAGCCCGCCAAGGATTCGAACAAGAGGACGTCCAAAAAACAGGCTAGGTTCAAAGCTGGAGAAACAAATTGCAAATGCCACAAAGAAGAAGACGAAAGTTTTAAGCGAGGTAAACGTAATGTTCTTTAAATTTGTGGCAATTGAGTTTATTTTTCTCGTTAATAGTTTAGCTAATGTGTGAGTGTTATATTCAGATAAACCTGTTTGATGCTGCATCAGCGGCGCATTCAAATTGCAGTCAATATCAAGGACACGTTATAAATTATCAGTTCAGGGTACCAGCAGCAGGGGATAACTCTTTGGGTGTATAGTTTTATAGAATATGGGTGTAAAAGCACTGTTCTTTTTGGGTGTATTTTTGTTAATTCACAATTTACATATAGACACATATATAGATACATATAGAACAAAAGCTGTAAAAATTCGCAGGTTATGGGCGTATATTTCATTTGATGTTTTTCTTCATATTTTAGTACATGTAATTCATACATTTTGAATACAGCACAGACAGTTGGGTGTATATTTTATTCAATCTTGGGTGTATTATTAGACTTGTGTTGGGTGTAACAGTTTATAATTTACGTTTATATATGCCTTGATTTTTTGCTTCATATTTTACCACCTGTAATACAGCTTTTGAATACATCACAGGCAGTTTACCAGCACAGATAGTTTAACTATGGGAAAAAATATACATGGAATAGAAGTTGTTGATAAATGGCAAATATTTACATCATTTGTTCAATTTACAAACTACCCAGCAGTTGGATTACCCAGTTTCTATATCAGCAGAATTAATCTGACAAAACGGACTCAATAATACAGAGGATGGCTTCGACAGCCTTATAGCACTACTCTCTCTAATTGCCCGATCTCTCTGTTTATTCATCTCACTGAATAGTATCCGGGAAGCATACTCCACTCTATAGTGGTCCACCTCCTCCTACAATTAAAAAGTATGTTATGTTTAAACAGAAATATTAATTCAGTAAAGTAATACAGAGTTATATAGTTCTAAAGACAGTTACCTGTGGCCAATTATCCCATTCATACTTCCCCTTTTTAATGTTTTCCGGCTCAATTAACTCAAACCACTTCATTACGTAGATAGCGCAGTCATAGCTGAAAACGAAGAAAATAAATTACAAATCTCATTTAGGAAAGTTTAATGTTCAGAGTCACAAATTTATACCTTGTTTTTTGGCCTGATATTTTAACATATGATGCTTTAATTTTCTTCTCGTTATCCCCTTTCTCCAGAGGTTCCCCGCCGGCATATGTTATCAATCTTGAAAATACATATCCCTTAAATACCAAAACAAATCAGTAATACACCCGAATGAATGGACAAGATACACCCAACTGAATGCACAATATACAACCAACACAACTAACGAAATAGACCTATCTATTAAAGTAATGAAGACAGAGGCAACTTACAGTGAATTTATTAATGTCCTTTCTCTCATCGCTTTGAGCTTTTTTGTGTAGCGGGTCAAGTATTTGACATTTCCGCTTTGTTCTATTTATCAGCCATAACCACCAATGCCCCGAGTGGCAAACAGGAGCAAAAATCTGAAGGATTGCCACATTTCAACAGTGTGTTATTTTATTTGGCATATAAGTAAATAAGCGAACTAACAAATTTAGCAAACGAAAACTTACATATGGATGCGAAGTTAATTTTTTTCTATCTATGAAGGGAATGAAACTCGGGTAGGCTTCCACCCTGAATTCCTTTTTCGTTTTCGGGGATATGAATTCCCCCTTTGGGTGATCCGAAAGTGCCATGCTCTGCAAGAATTGCGAAACAAGAAATGAAATACTGAAAATACACAACTTACACCCAATCGAACCTAAAAAATACACCCAAATCAATACAGAAAATACACCCAAAGTTCGTAGAAGTAACACTTACCACAATATGGGGGGAGACAGTATATTTGTTCCTGAAACCTCTTTTCATTTTCTGGTTTAGGATGAGGCAGATGGCAGATACAATCTAGAAATATATGCCGAAATCAATTTTAAATTAATAAACATTGCAGTTGACTTTGGTGTAAAAACATTAATGTTAGTCTAATATTACCTGAGATTCTATATCACTTTTTGCCTGGAGGGATGCAAGGTGCATTCTTATCAAAATGTATTCTCCTTGGCCGATCAGAGTGCACATCTCCTCATACTCGTTAGTATTGCCATCTGCGTCTTCCTTCAGTCTCGTCCCCAAATGTAGCACTTTTGTTTCATATCATCTGGAATTCGATTTATTCCCCCAGGAGTTTCAAACTTTGCAGAACTTTCTCCCCCAGTCTCCCTCTGAATTTGTGGACTTTCGTCTTTTCCCTTCGCCGCACTGCTTGCTAATTTTTGCACCAAACTGTCTAATTGTTCTAGCATACTTGCAGTTTCTGGAGATTTTTCCCTTTCTGTCTCCTGTGTTGACGCCCCCTCCTGGCTTGAATCAGTCAATCCAAGGCTGAATGATGGCATCCCTGGATCTGTTTTAGGAACATAGGTTGCTGTCCGTGCCATCATCAACAAGGCAGCAGCGTCTTCTGTGGCTGGATGACTGCGTCATGATGTATAAGAATAAGAGTAAGAATAAGAATATACGGATGATAAGCAAAGATTGATTTTAGTCTGATGAACTTACATTTTAGTTGGAGTTGGGGGAAGCATGGGTGTGGTTTCTTGAAGTTGTTTGGGGGGTTCAGGAGTGCTGCACAGTTACACAAAATTAATCATGGCGTAAAAAAAATTGATCAGGAACAATATACACCCAAACTGTTAGCAAATATACACCCAAACTCTAAACAAATATACACCCAATACTATTTCTTACGTTTCTGTAGTCCCTTCAATCCGTAGCATAGGGGTTGGTTCGAAATCTGTGTCAGTGATTGTTTGGGATGCCGGCACAAAAACCTGGATCGGGACTCTAAACAAGAAAAAAAATGAAAGGTTAACAACGTATTTGAAAATAATAAGGTTATAAGGTTGAAATATTCTTGGAAAACTCACACTGCAAGCGCTTCCGACGGTGTTTGTTCCCTCACAACCATCATATTCGAATCAGTCGGAATCAACCTAAAATACACCCAAAGAAGGTCAAAAAATACACCCGAACAATTCAAAAAGAAGACGGGCTTTGTTTTTTGAGAACTTACATACTTGCAGTTTTTGCTTTTTTTTGCTGCCTTTTTTTCTTGAATAAAATAATAAAGGGCTTTTTTTTCTAAAAAAATATATACAGAATTAGAAGTAGAAGGTAATAGAAGAACAAAAGTAACGGTTATTTAAAAGAGAAATTACATGCTCTGTGACGGATGGTTTACACTACTCTGTTCTGTGCGTCCTTGAGAGGAAGGATCATCACTTCCCAAGTTCACAGCCGGTAGTCTAAACAGATTTCATGTTATTCAGACAAAATAAGATACAGGTATAAAATACACCCAAATGAATGCACGAGATACAACCAACCGAATGGACAATATACACCCAACAAAACAAACGAAATATACCAACTTAGTAAACAACATACACCCAACTTGATCCACAAAATACACCCAAATGGTTCACAAAATACATCCAAATCTCAAATAATAACAAGATTTTATTAAATAATAAAGCTTCTTACGTTTCAGAGGACACATAGCGACCTTCTGTTAATCGCAGGTCAGCTTGGTTCTCCCTGCGAAACAAGATACAATTATTAGCAAACAAAACACACCAAAATCTCAAATACACAGCCCAGCAAGACATACCCCTCTGCAGCAGATTTATCAACGTTTTTCCTTAGCAATTCATCGAGTTCGTCACTTGATATTTCATATCTCTCACTACATTCATAAAATAAGATGTTAACAAAAATAATTACGATGATAGACCGTAATATAGCTTACGAAGTACTGTACCCGTCAAAGTATTGATCTTCTTCAGGAGGTGAATCCTCCACAACAACTTTTTTCTTTTTTTGTTGTGTTCTGGGTGGAAAAAAAGAGTACAATCAGAAATAAAAAATTAATTTTATCACATAATATTATCCAAAGAAGTGCTTACTTTTTTGGTGTTATTTTTGTTTTTTTCTTTTTCTTCTCCTTCTCCGCAGGTGATGATTCTTTGCTCCTATAAGTTAATAATAGACACTTCAGTTAATACACGAAATCTTTATAATGAAGCCAAAAGAAAGGAGTAATAATTTCAGGACATTACTCATCACTTGGTTCAAATTCAGATTCTGAATCAGAATCTGACTCCTCTTACCTCTGCTTTCTTTTTTTGGAGTCCATTCTGGAAGGCAAACAATTGTCATTTAGAACATACTAAAAATACACCCAAATGAATTCACGAGATACACCCAAATGGATTCACGAGATACACCCAACGCAGCAAACGAAACACACCCTGCTTAATAAGCTACATACACCCAACGTGATCAAACAAAATACACCCAACTCGAAAAAAAAATTACACCCAAGTATGGTACTTACTTTTTCCCCTTTTTGCTGGGGTGTTTTCTTCCTGAATCCTCTGAGTCTTCTTGAGCCTCAGACTCAGAGGTAGAAGTGTCACTGTCAGTAATTTCTGTCTCCGAAGACGATGTTGGACTCGCCTTCCTTTTTTTGTTTTTTTTTATTTCTTGTTTTTTTCTTTTTTTTCTTTTTTTTTTCATTTTTTCTCTTGTCTCTGCCATCTTCACAATCCCCTGAAACATGAGATATTTTAGTTAGCAGCATTCTGGTAAATAAAATACACCCAACTTATTATGTTTACTTACCAAAATTTCCTCTCTTTCTGTAGTCATTCTTTCCACTAACTACTCCTTAGTCCAGTTGGCAATCCAGGGCTTTGGTGGTCTTTCAGTCCTGTTCTTACCTTTGTTTTTTGAAAGATGAAAGTAGATTATCATCAGGGCGAAGAGGCAGCCATTAATTGCCTTCTTCTTCTTCTCCTGGTAGTCTGTGATGCCCTTGACCATGAAGGTCAAAACATGCCCCCTCAGTTTCTCTCCCATATGCCGTCCATCTTAAAAATTGGGGCCAGGTGCACGGGCGATATTTTGTTTATCGTCGTTGGCAAAAGGAACGCCATCTGTATGTAGAGGATGAATATCCTCTTGAACATCAGGCGTTCCTCTTCGTTGCAAACGCCGATTTCCATCATTTCATCGGTAAGACTTTTGAGGGTCTTACCCTGGAATCTTCTATAAATTATTTTGTCATCATCAGAAAGTTTCTTATACTCAACTTTCTCAGGAAATAGATCTCCTACAAAAAGGAAGACAACAAAGTATCCAAGTCGGTTTAAATACACCCAAGCATCAACTTAATATACACCTATAATTTTAAGCTAGTTACCTGTTGCATTGATGCCAAGCGCATGACCTATTTTTTTTTGTGTTATTTGGAAAGAACCATATCCTGTCTTCAGTCTGTTCTCCCCAAGTTTGAAGTTGTTTGCCAGCTCCCTTAAGAGTTGGTGATCCACCCTTAGTGGTGGGATGTGCATCAACCCACCGAATCCGAGATCCCTCACAATCGCCTTCTTCTCCTCAGTCATGTTTCTGAACTTATCACTCAGGAGATGTGTGGCACACTTAAGGTCTTTTGTTTGGTTTCTTGCTGCCATTTTCTCTGAAACAAAAAATACACCCAAAGATATCAGTAAGATACACCCATATATATGAGTCAGATACACACATCAATAACAATAAGATACACCCATTGATAACAGTAAGATACACCCGTATATATGAGTCAGATACACCCAAAGATATCAGCAAGATACACCTATTGATAACAGTGAGATACACCCATAGATATTATTCAGATACATCCATATAGATATTAGTCAGATATCACTCAACCATGCTTCAATATCAAGCCACATTACAAGGTTAAGCAGTATACACCCCCCAATCTACGGAATAAACCCCCCAATAATCAACAACAATAGCAGGAGAAGTTAGAACAACAACGTAGAACGACGTAGAACTTAGACGAACGACGTAGAACTTAGAATAGTGTAACAAAGAAGCAAGAATAATAGTAAACCCTAGAAGAACGATGTAGAAGAAAAGTAAACTATACAGGAATCTTAATGAACTTACGTTGAGTATTGTTGCTTTGTTTTCTCTTCAGATTCTTCACGGAGAGTTTGATGGAGGTTTCGAACAACGATTTGTATATTTTGAACTTTGATTTTCGCTCGAAAATGGGAGGGTTTCCTTGTTTTCGTGCTTTGAGAAGTGGAAGAAGTGGAAGAGTCTGCCATACGTAACCGTTTGAGTGTTGAGCGCGTGATTTTGATGCGCCATGTTATCTCTCTTCATGCGCGTGAGTTCTATTTGGGTTGGGCCAACTTGTAAGCTTGTAAACTTGTATGTGTAGCAGGCCCGATTGTTAAATTAGACATTCATAATTGTAGGCTATGGAGAAACCAAGAATAAATCTTAACCCAAAATTTTAATAAAAAAAAATGAACAATTTGAAGATGATGATGAAAAATAATAAAACAAGGGAGAAATACTTGATAAGAAAGAAAAAAAAGTTGTTTTAGAATAGAAAATGAAAAAGGTGTGGGTTTTAGAGAATTTAGTTTCAATCAAGTTTATTCTATAATTTTCTCAAAAGAATAGAGGGAGATGATGAAACACAAGGTGACAACAAAGAATGACGATAGCGTCTGATGATTAGAGAGAGGCGACGATGAGTCACGAGGCGAGGCTACCAATGAAGTGGAGGTCCTTTTGTAGAATCGACCATGTCAACAATAGATAAAGTGAAAGTCCTTTTGTAGTGGTTGTGGTTGGCTGTAGGAGAGAGAGAAAAAGGTCATGGCAGCTGCGATAGAAGAAACAAGTGTCAATATTAGGTTGTTGATAGAAACTGTTACAATAGTAATATGATGGGATAGTAATAAACTGAAAAGTGGAGAGAGAGAATAGTAAAAATTTTATAATAAATTAACTATTAACCAAACGTTTAGGTTATTTTATCAAATGAAATATATTTTTTGAAAAATGAATCTTCTCAATTGTTTTTTAACAATTGAAAAAGTGAAGTATAATCTTTCACTATTAATTATTATATGTGGAATTAAAAAAAATATAAGAGAGAATATATTAAAAAATTATAGATCACATTTTACTTCCTCAATTTTTTCAATAATTGAGAGATCCATTCCCTATTTATTGGGAGTTATTCTATCATAAACAAATGTTAAAGTCTATTTTTTCAAAACTGAATCCAAATTGGCTATTTACTCTATAATTAAAAAAAAAAAGTTGTTGACGTCCGAAACAGCTAGGAAGCTGCTTCAGTCTTCAATCGGATGAGTACTTCTTGTTTTAGTCTTCACCCACTACCATCTTGCTTTCTGGAAACATTATAAGGTGGAACAATCATCAATTTCCTTCTTCCATAGTTTCCAGTATCCAACCACACAAAAAATGGCATCCCAAACACATAAGCAGCAGCTTCACTTTGTGGTGTTCCCACTCATGTCCCCAGGCCATATGCTCCCAATGATAGACATCGCCACAGTATTATCACACCAAGACAACGTTGTTGTAACCGTCGTAACAACCCCTCACAACGCTTCTCGCGTCTCGCAAACATTCTCTCGGGCTTCGGATTCTGGCCTCAATCTCCGCTTGGAACAGATCGAGTTCCCATCGGAAAAAGCTGGATTTCCACAAGGCTGTGAGAATTTCGACATGCTTCCTTCAATGGCCATGGCCTATAGCTTCTTCAGTGCTGCAAGTGACCTACTTCAAGAACCAGCAGAGAAGCTGTTCGGGGAATTGACACCAAAACCAAACTGCATAATCTCTGATGTAGGTTTGCCATATACTTCACACATAGCCGCCAAATTCAACGTCCCAAGAATCTCTTTCTACGGGGTTAGTTGCTTCTGTTTATCGTGGAACATAAATGTTCTAACCTCCAACATTCTAGATAGCGTAGCCAAGGATTCAGAGTACTTTCCCATACCTGGAATCCCTCACAAAATTATGGTCACCAAAGCTCAGCTTCCGGGAGCTACGACGAATTGGAAGTGGCAAGAGTTTGTTGATAAAATGGGAGTGGCTGAAATGGCGGCCTATGGAACGGTGGTAAATTCTTTCGAGGAGTTGGAGCCACCTTATGCAAGGGACTTCAAGAAGGCGAAAAACGGAAAAGTGTGGTGCATCGGACCGGTTTCGCTTAGGAACAAGGATCACTCGGACAAGGCTTGGAGAGGAAACAGGGCCTCTATCGACGAGGAACGTTTCATGAAGTGGCTTGATTCGCAAGAAACAAATTCTGTTATTTATGTCTGCCTTGGAAGCATGTGCAATTTAACTCCCTTGCAGTTCATAGAGCTTGCTATGGCCTTGGAAGAATCTAATAGGCCATTCATTTGGGCCATCAGGGAAAGGAACCAATCAGAAGAACTGAATGAATGGATTAAGCAATCGGGTTTTGACCATAGAATTAATGGTCGTGGCCTCTTGATCAGAGGTTGGGCTCCACAGGTACTAATACTGTCCCACCCTTCTGTGGGAGGGTTTTTAACACACTGTGGTTGGAATTCGACCTTAGAAGCAATATGTGACGGGGTGCCAATGCTAACATGGCCATTGTTCGGCGATCAATTCTTCAATCAGATATTTGTTGTGGAAATATTGAGAGTTGGTGTCAGTGTTGGAGTGGAGAGTCCTGTGAATTGGGGTGAAGAGGAAACAGGGGTTTTGGTGAAGAAGGAAGAAGTGAAGAATGCCATAAAAGAGTTAATGGAAGAGAACACGGAGACTGAAGAGAGAAGAAGAAGGGCAAAAGAGCTTGTGGAGATGGCTAAGAGTGCTGTGGAAGGAGGAGGTTCTTCACACCAAAACGTGAATCTTCTGATCCAAGATATCATGGAAATGGAACTGTCCAAGAAAGACTGAAGATTTATCTTCATTTATCAAATGCAGAGTGAAGTTTTTTCCCCTCATCTAATTTTCTTCCGTTATTACTACATAGATCAATTGCAAAGTACTATAATAAATGGTTGGAAGAAATTAATGCTTCATGGAGGCAGTGCTTTTTTTATTAGGTGAATGTTTTTATAATTTGATGAACATTATTTTAAAATCTTGTAGAAAATACTGTCTTTTGAATTATTCGCATTGGTGTTCCGGTGATGAAGAGAAAGCTGAAGTGATGATGAAAAGAGAGAGACTGGTTGAAGCTGTAGAGAAGTACATGATGAGTAGTGAATAGGGGAAGGAGGAAGAGGAAAAGACCAATGGAACTAGGGAACATGGCAAGCAGTGCTTGCTCAGGAGAAGGAAGGTGCTTCGCATTTCAAGGGAATGGCTACGGTTACTTTGAGCCGTCACCGCTCATTATCATTGTAGCGGTTAAAGGGTTACTGTAACTGTCGCCACTTATTAGTGGCTGGTTTTCTGTTCCCTCCATTATTATAAAAATTCAATCTTCATTGCTTGTTCTATTATAGGAAATCTCTAGAAGTGCTACATAGTGTTTAATTATTTTCCTTTTTATCATTTTTTTTGGAACTTTGATTGCTTGGTTTGTGATATGCATGAAACCAACCATTATTATGTTTCTTTGATGACTATAACTTTTGTTCTTCAAATGCTCTATATAATTGATTGAAATGTAGTTTTTCTTGTGAATGCACTACAAGATAACCAGGCTTTTGGCAAAAAGTTGAAAAAAGCGTAACAATAATTTTCACTACGCTTTTTGAGTTACAACACACTCTACTGCTACGTTTTTCTTAATCTATTAGCACGCTTTTTTGTTGACATACTTTTAGGAACGTGTGCATTGATTTTGGCTACGTTCGAAAGCGTACCAATAGAAGACATACAACCACCCTTCAAAACTGTGGCTTGTCAGCTAGAACCTTTTGCCACGCTTTCAAAGTGTTGACTATTTCTTTGTCAAATTAAAAAAAAAGGAGAAAATTAGAAAATTTAAAAAGAATTGATTTTTTATTGATTTATATGAATTATTTACATGTTATAATTATAATTAAAAATTACAATTCTATAACAAAACTAATAATTTAATTCCTAGGGACTCTCATTGTACATAAAAACTTAATAGGGTTGCAATTGAAAGGATTGGCAAGCGCAGCATGTGCCAAAAATGGAAGTTTTCTCAAGGACCTCCCACTCATTCCCTGTGGACAAACCAAGCTAATTAGTTAAAAGTAAAGATCAACCAGAAAAGATTTTAACTTCAAGAAAACCTTGAACCGCTTCCTTATTGTTTCAATATTGTCATCTTCTCTACCCTTTAATATCAAAAGATAGTATTTGCTATTTAGTACTGAACCATAACCAATATATATATATATATATATAAAGGAAAGGGAAAAAGAGCCCAAACCTGGTTCGTACTTAAAAGTCACCTCTTCATTTCCTCCTCTGGATAATAAAAAAATAGGACAATGATGGTTCCATTCCTGTTTGCAGACCACAGTTTATTCTCAAAGTTACAAGTTTTCACAACCATACTGGAAACAATCACAAATGAAAAGATATTTAATAGAATTAATAATTACCACTTTCTCAAATGCTGCTTGGTTTTCCTCATTACGAGGAAAACTTCCGATGGAACAATTTTTTCTTCTTTAATCGTATTTTGAATCATTGTACTATCAATTTTCAAATGTCAGAAAATAAATATGAAAACGATAAGAGATGTAGGCAACACAAACTCAACAAAAAGAGATGGCACTAGCATCAGAATTGACAAAAAGTCACAACTTTTAGTTGAATTATAAGATACCATTTCACTATAATTATTTCTCATTCTACACATTCTGTTCCAATTCTACCAAGATTTATTCAAATGCACAAAATTATAAAATAACAAGTGTATCCCAGGACTAGTAGCGCAATGAACTCATTTCCCGACACGATGAGATCTTGGTTGTGTAGATATACAACCTTAACCCCAAAAGGAGACAAACTATCATTATGCCAAGGCTCAACCTACAGATCTAATCTCTTATTCTTGTAAAGAGACAAGAAGATTAAGTTCAAAACAATGTAACTATTAACCTAACGCTAATTCACTATCATATCAAACGGAGCAAAGGAACTATATCCATTTTCAGAACCAGATTTTATTTCTGCTTGTAGAAGATCACCAGCACTTAGGTGAGTATACCCATAGTGTTGCACAATGTTAGCACATTGGGTGCCCTTTCCACTTCCTGGCCCACCTGTATCAGGTCAAAAATCAACTTAGAAGTCAGAAAATGTCAATCATAAATGAGCACGAGATCATAAACTGGTGATAAGTAATTCTCTATATATGGTTATCGATAAATAGACACAGTTGGGACTTCGTAACTTGTAGAAAATAATACTTATTATAACTTGCTCAATCCCATGGGAAGCAATGTCAAACTAAGATCGAAGGCTGTAATTTTTTTTTCTTCTTAAATTCTATTGTTTTGGATACAAAGCCGCTTTTCATAAACAAAACAAAGCAACAATAAAAGCAGTTTTTCAAAGGATCAAAAGACCTACTCTAGTTGAAGTTCATAACAACCACAGAGTAATAAATGTGTGAATTTGAAGTAACCAAAAAAGGCCATTGAAAGGTTTGGCAACAACAAACATGAAAGACAGGTATTGAAAAGACAATCCAGATCCCACAGTACAACATGTTATGTAGGTTATAATAATTCGAATAAAGAATGGATAATCTTATTATCCATTAGAATCTTACTGATGTTAAGTTAAACATAGAGAAGATCTGACACACATGGTTACAAAGAGCCAGCATCATAATGATGTTGGTATGTTGGAAGTGACAAATAAATTAATAGGGTAGTACCTGTTTCACAAATACAAATTCTGTGGACATTATCGGCGAGAAAGGGTTCGTCCATGGGGAGAGGAATGGGGCCATCACAATAGCTCAAACTCCTCTTCTCAAGCATCCTGAAATTGAAAAAAAAGTTGCGAACAGCATGAATGAATACGTGAATAAACAAGAAGGTTTATGTCGCAATATAGAATAATTGTTATTACGTTGTATGAGCATTAATTAGAACAGTACATAATGATTTAAAAGAAAAAAAAAACAACACAAGGAAGGGGAAAAAGTAGGGCTACACACGCATCGGATCAAATATAGCCTATAATTCTATCTGATCCGCATTGCATTCATCGGATAGGATCGGATATGATATTCACATTATTTCAAGTTGGATCTGATCCGATCCGATCGGATATTAGGTATATCCGCATAATTCAAAAACATTGTTTTAAGGCCCTTTTTGGCTTTAGAAAATCTATTTTTTCACATGTTTAAGCCTATTTACTCCTAAAATATTATCAATAAAAGTTCTCTTAAATTACAAAAGAAAAATAATAACACAAGATCTAAGTTTAATTATTCTAAATTAAAGTATAACATAAAAATTAAAAACAAGATATTATAAAATTCATAAAACAACACACTTAAAATTCATATCACATTAGGGTTTACTTTCTTAAACTATGAGAGTATGATATTTATATGAGACGTGCGGATATGCGGATTGGATCTGCGGATATCACTGCCAAATTCGCAATTCGATCCAACCATAGTACAGATCAGATACGATCCGATCCGATGGCTCTGCGAATCGGATAATATCCTTAAATTTTGGATCGGATACAGATAATTACCATGGATATGCGGGTATTATTCGATCCATGTGCAGCCCTAGGAAAAGGTAGAAAAGAATCGGATGCTGGCTTTAACGAAAGTCAATAATAGTGCAATCAACTAATTAATACCTCCATTATTTGGGACAGCTAAAGATCGGTACATTTTCATATTACTGGTTTAATACTTTTCAGTTGCTCATTTGTTGCTCATAGCATTCTAGATGCAGAGATTCAGAGAACCAACTGAGAACAAAGAAGGAGTCAAGCAGTGATGTACCGAAAAAAATTTAGGAATAAAGACAAAAATATGTATATTAAAATAAAGGAAAAAGGATAAATTAGTTCCTGAGCTTTTATTTCGTGGACAGATTCGTCCCTGAAGATCTAAAAATATAAAATCGCCCCTTACTATTCAAAAGGCATGACGGATCGATCTTTCCGTGCAAAATGCTCCCCCAAACGTAACGGAGACAGGTGATGTGTCGCTTAGTTGGCGCTGATAGGTGACCTCCACCGTAATGGTATATAGGTGTAAAGGTGGATTGATGTTAGGGACAAATGCATCCCTGGAGGGAAAGACGACGTCATTTTGCTTATGTGCCCTATGTCTTCAAATGGAACCTAGTCGCCATTGCTGTTGTCATTTCTGTGAGAGGTTGAGAGTGGTGGTATTGTGCAGTGTTCAATGGTCAGCGATGGAGCTTCATCTAGCACACGACCCATTCCACTGCCGTCAAATGTTAAATGCGTGGAAGCTGCAGAGGAGAAAGACGAGATTGCTCCGACATGTAAATGTGGAGTGTACACCGTATTGTACAAATCGAGGATGACGACGAACCCTAATAGATTGTTCTTTGGATGTTCATTCTTTAAGGTAAGTTGATGATTTTGTTTTAGTGAGTTTGATTATACGGGCTTTGTTTATGTGATTTTTGTTTTGGAATGATGAACATGCAGTTGAAAAATTCCAGTCATTGCAAGTTCTTCTTATGGCTGGATGACCATGTTTCAACAATAAGAATCCTTGACAAGTTTATAACTGAGAAATAGGTTGATGATCTGAAAGTGTATTTGGGGAAGAAGGTAGTAGAACAGAGACTAATGGATTTGGAGAAGAAGCTATTGCATCTAGAGAGGAAGAAAAATGTTAATGTGTATTTAGTTATTCTTGTAGTGGTTAGTATAATTTTTGCTTCCGTTATTGCCAAAATTGGCTGACAAGTAGAAAAGTCAGAAAAAATGCTGTAATGAGGTATGGGATGAGTTCCCAAGAGTTGTATGCTTTTCGAACAAAAGTATTGTATTAAACGATGCTATATCCAATAAAGTGAAGAAAAAATGTGTATGAAGCTATTGCCCTAAGAAAGTTAATGGCATAATCTATAGAGATATGATTAGATAAGTAAAGCATATATTAATCTCATGAAAGAGATGTTAATGTCTGAAGAACTGAAGATTGATGTTTTAGAAGTTATAGTAAACTCTCGTTGTAAGTATAGTTACTAAACCAAGCAATCAACCTTTCTTACAAATATTTTGGTTGTCACAAGTAACAAACCCCTAAATAAATTGATAACCGAAGTATTTAAACCTCGGGTCGTCTTCTCAAGGAATTACAGGGAGGTGTTCTTATTATTGGTTATGAGTTTGTAATTTGGGGGTTTTGAGAATGAGGAACAAATAAAATAAATGACAAGTAAAATAAATAAATGACTGTAAAATAAACTCTTGGCAAGGTATGAGAAATTGGAAGGCCTATCCTAGTTATCCTTATCAATGATGACGAAAATTGAATCTTGACTCCACTTAGTTAACCTCTGCTGTTGCAAAGGAAGGTCAAGTGGCTAATTAGTTTGATCTTCAAATCCTAGTTAATTCCTAGGAAAAGATTGGGATTATAGAAGTTCAAGCTAATTAGTAAAGATAGCGGTTATCGATCACGTTGAGTTTAATAACTCAAGAGTTACTGATTTCCTAACCAAAGCCAAGAATGTGGAAAGCTAAATTGAAATCATAAATATCTGGAATACCTCAAGTAATATTAATTAAGAAAATCATAACATGAATGTCATTAAGCCAAATTGGCAACATATATAATTAAAAATAAGAGAAGTCAAAATAAAGGAATATTAAACCTGGAGCTCAGAAGAATTGTAAGTTGAAATAATAATAAATCCTAAATCCTTTAAGAGAAATCCTAATCCTAAATCCTAAAAGAGAGGAGAGAACATCTCTCTCTAAAAACTACATCTAAAACTTAAAATTGTGAATTATGAAAGCCTCTTGAGTCTCTGCAAGTTCCCTGACTTTAATCTGTGTTTCTGGGCCGAAAACTGGGTTGAAATGCGGCCCAGAATCTTTGCCAGTGACTTTTGTAATTCTGCAGATCGCGCACGTCACGCGTCCGCGTCGTCTACGCGATCGCGTCACTCAGCGTTTTTCGTATCACGCGTGCGCGTCATCCACGCATTCGCGTCATTCGTGCAGCTTCCAATCCCCACGGTCGTGTCAGGCACGCGATCGCGTCACTCTGATTTCTTCCATTTCACGCGGTCGTGTGAGCCATGCGACCGCGTGACTTCTCGCTGGTCATCTCCTCAATTCCTTATGTTCCTTCCATTTTTGCACGCTTCCTCTTTATTCTCTAAGCCATTCCTGCCCTATGAAGCCTGAAACACTTAACACACAGATCAAGGCATCGAACGGTAATAGGAGAGGATTAAGATTAGCTAAATTAAGACCAAAGAAGCATGTTTTCAATCATAGAACTAAACTAGGAAGGAATTGTAAAATCATGCAAATCTTATGAATAAGTGGATGAAAAGCTTGATAAAACCACTCAATTAAATACAATATAAACCATGAAATAGTGGTTTATCAATGTCATCAAAGAAGTCTAAACATGTCTATTGCCAAAATAAGGCATAACTTAAGCCTGCAAGCTATACAATCACATTGTTTCCAAAAAGAGTGTTGTAAATCACAGTATTTCCAAAAAGGATGTTGATGTACTTAAACATGTAGTGTTAACTACTAGGCTTGCTTAGTCCTAGAGTAGGGATGAACTTAAAAAGCCGTTGAGTTGCTTTACTTACAGTTGCCAAAGTCTGTGGAGAGGCTCCTGATGTAGTTGGTTGTTATGGAGAAGGCAGCAGTTGTTCAGGCTAGGGAGGTGGTACAAGTTGAGAGGGTTTGTTTGCCACAGGCTTTCTCTTTATGGTTTGCTTAGGTCTAAATGGCCTAGGAGCAGGGCATGATGAAGACTAGGTTAGAGGCCTAAATGGTGCTTGGAGAGGCCTTGATGGTGTCGTAACCACTGCTACTGAGGGTCCAGATTCTTGTTCAGACATCGGGGCAGCATTTGTATTCGAATTACCCTACAAAAAGGTCGAAAGAATTATGAATGCATCAAAAACAATAAGCAAAAGTCACCAAAGTCCATGAGAGGATACCTCATCAGCAAATGAACGGTTAGTAGAATTCTGTTCAACATGAGGAGGGTTAGTTGCAGCAGGGTCACTCTGCTCCACAGTCTGGAATGGCATTTAGTATTAACAGTCTCAATGAAGCATATTATAAAATAAGACGTTTAAAACCCTAATGAATTAATGTAAAGTCAGATAAAACCCTAAGTAATTTTGAAATAGACAACTAAACCCCTGAATTTATTATCGCGGGGACAGTTACATCCCTGAGTAACTAAGTACTACCTCTTCCTGAGGGGCTGACTGTGACAATGGAAGCACCACAAGTGAGAGGCATTCATTGGGCTTTTTCCTTGGCTTTTTCATTTTTGGCTTCCAGTTTGGGTTGGATGGTGCCCCTTTGCACATCTTGTAGTTATGTCCCCTCTTACCACACTTGCTACACGTGACATAGAAAGTCATCTTTAACTTGTCATCATCAATAACAGTCTCAGCTGGGTCTTTCTGTCTATTATACACCTTGGGACGTCCAATTAGTCTTTTTAACACGGATGGAGCAGGTTTAGTATACTCAGACCTTGTCCAGTATTCCTTACTAGTTACTGGCTGGATGAAGCGTTCGTATGTCTTTTTAATAGACTCCATACATAGCCATGGATTCATATAATCATCAGGGTTATCATGTCTTTTTCTTACTGCAGCTATAGCATGAATGCACGGCATCCCTTTATAGCAAGACAACAGTATCACAACAATAAAATGGCATAATCATTATTAAAATTCACAGCATGTTTAAAATTGAAATTCACAACATCATTAAAATTGAAATTTACAGTATGATTAAAATTGAAATTCACAGCATGATTAAAACTTCAGGCTTTGACTGACCAGTGAGTTGCCATTTGTTACACCAGCAGCTATGCTTAATCAAATCCATATCAACTTTAGAGCCCATGTACGTGACTTCAAAACGTTTGCGATCGTTATCACCAATCCACTCCACTGTCCATTTGTTGCTTGGTTTGATAAGCCTCTTCAGCCTTTTCTCTTGTACTGGCGCGAGTTTCCCTTCATGAGTCCCCAGCAGTTTCTGGTGTTGAACCATTCGCCGCATCATATAGCACCGTAATACCTCTCACATTGTAAGTATCAGCTTGCATCTATACTTCAACACCTTTGCGTTAAATGACTCGCATATGTTGTTTGTTAGGTTGTCGACCTTGGGACCATGGCTAAAGTATGCTCTAATCCAGGTAGCAGGATAAAATTTCATGTGGTAGGCCCAAGTATCCTTGTTCACTTATTTCAGTCTTTCCATGGTTGACTTGAATTCAGAGATGGTTGTGCATCTTGCACAGTCCCACACTATTTCTCTTATATACAAATCCTTGAATCGGTTTATAAAATTCATCCACATATTGGTGCACGAAATTGTGATACACAATGGCGCCAACAACTTGGTCGCACAATTGTAATCTCACTTCTTTGTCACAACTTCGCACAACTAACCAGCAAGTGCACTGGGTCGTCCAAGTAATACCTTACGTGAGTAAGGGTCGATCCCACGGAGATTGTCGGTTTGAAGCAAGCTATGGTCACCTTATAAATCTTAGTCAGGCGGATAAAAATAGTTATGGAGTTTTAATAAGTGAAAAGATAAATAACACATAAAATAAAGATAGATATACTTGTGTAATTCATTGGTGAGAATTTCAGATAAGTGTATGGAGATGCTTTGCTCCTTTTGAATCTCTACTTTCCTACTGCCTTCATCCAATCCTTCATACTCCTTTCTATGGCAAGCTGTATGTTCGGGTTTCACCAGCGTCAATGGCTACCTCCCGTCCTCTCAGTGAAAATGGTCCAAATGCGCTGTCATTGCACGACTAATCATCTGTCGGTTCTCGATCGTGTTGGAATAGAATCCAGTGATTCTTTTGCGTCTGTCACTACGCCCAACACTCGCGAGTTTGAAGCTCTTTAGAGTCATCCCTTCCCAGATCCTACTCAAAATACCACAGACAAGGTTTAGACTTTCCGGATCTCAGGAATGACCACCAATAATTCTAGCTTATACCACGAAGACTCCGATCTTTCAGAATGGAGGCTAAGAGATACACGCTCAATCTTAAGTAGAACGGAAGTAGTTGTCAGTCACGCGTTCATAGGTGAGAATGATGATGAGTGTCACGGATCATCACATTCATCAGGTTGAAGTGCAAGTGAATATCTTAGAACAAGAATAAGCATGAATTTGAATAGAAGAACAATGGTACTTTGCATTAATACTCGAGGAACAGCAGAGCTCCACACCTTAATCTATGGTGTGTAGAAACTCCACCGTTAAAAATACATAAGTGATAATGGTCCAGGCATGGCCTTGAGGCCAGCCCCCAAAATGTGATCAAGAGATCAAAAGATGATCCAAAGATGAAAATACAATAGTAAAAGGTCCTATTTATAATGAAACTAGCTACTAGGGTTTACAAAAATAGGTAAATGATGCAGAAATCCACTTCCGGGCCCACTTGGTGTGTTCTTGGGCTGAGCATTGAGCTTTACATGTGTAGAGACCTCTCTTGGAGTTAAATGCCAGTTTTGGTGCCAGTTTGGGCGTTTAACTCCAACTTTTATACCAGTTCTGGTGTTTTGACTTCAGAATAGGGCAGAGAAGGGGCGTTTGAACGCTAGTTTGCGTCGTCAAAACTCGAGCAAAGTATAGACTATTATATATTGCTGGAAATCTCTGGATGTCTACTTTCCAACGCAATCAAGTACGCACCATTTGGAGTTCTGTAGCTCCATAAAATCCACTTTGAGTGCAGGGAGGTCAGAATCCAACATCATCAGCAGTCCTTTGTCATCCTCTGAATCCGATTTTTGTTCAGGTCCCTCAATTTCAGCCAGAAAATATCTGAAATCATAGAAAAACACAAAAAACTCATAGTAAGGTCCAGAAATATAAATTTTGCATAAAAACTAATAAAAACATCTCAAAAAGTAGCTAGATCCTACTAAGAATTACCTAAAAATAATGCCAAAAAGCGTATAAATTATCCGCTCATCACATATGCATGACACAATTTCTGACATGTGCATTAGGCATTACCTCTTTCAGTGCAGGTAGCAGGCCCTAATAACAATGAATGAATTAATCCAAGTTTACAAACAAATTTAATCTACTAAATCACTAACACAACAAATAAGGATTGACAAAAAGGGAACTAACCTTATGTTGGTCCGACATAAAATTCCAACCGTGGTTGTTCACATCACCAATATCCTCTTGCAATAGTGTTAGGAACCACCTCCATGATTCTTTGTTTTCATATCTTGCAACTACATATGCAACTACGTAGAACTGGTTGTTAGCATCTTGTGCAATGGCCGAAAGTAGTTGCCCCCCATGGTAGGTTTTAAGAAATGCTCCATCTAGGTAGATCAATGTTTTGCAGCCACTTTTAAATTCCAGCTTGCAGGCCTCGAAACAAACATACAACTTGTCAAATGTAGGGGGTGCTTGAGGTTGAGGAGTTAGGTCTAGCAATGAAGAAGACACATGATTACTTCTTTGTATCTCCAATAAGTAGTCTTGCAATTTTTCGTACTGTTCCCTTTCATTATCCATCATCCTCTCTCTTGCCTCCTTCACAGCTCTATACACCATCTTTGAATGTGCAGTAAGGTCAAAGTCTTCTCTCAGAAAATCAATAGTTTCATGAGTGGTCATATGCGGGTGTGTTAGCATCCTTTTCTCCACCTTCATGTTGATCCAGTGTTGATCAGCTATATTACTTTCAAGGTCCCTGGCACAAGTGTGCTCATTTCTATAAGTCTTGACTTGGAAGCATTGTAATTGCCTATTGTAAGATAAGTGGAAAATCCAAGGACACTCTTCATCCTTGCACCCAACCCTAACTCTTTCTCTCTCATTCTTGATCCAAATCAACTCCCTGCCTTCAACAATAAAGGTATCCTCACAACCTCTTTGAACCTCTCAACTGTAGAAAATCTTGTTCCAAGCTTCAATCTTCCTTCTCCGAAACTATATTGGTCATTGAACTCAGGCCAACGATGTTTGCTTCCCTCATCCTCAGAAGAAATGGGTGTATGCAGCTCCTCAGACTCATACTCCCATACAATATCATCATCATCTGTGTCTATATCACGGATATAGTCCACTAGTACTGGCCTTGCCCCTCTAGTTCTATTGGGCTCCCTTGCAGGATTAGACCTATTGGACTGTCTTGCAGGCCTACCTGTCTCGGGCTCAGACGCAAGCCCACTCTTTCTTGCATTAGACCTTATTCTCTAAGACACACGTCTTGCTTGTTTTTTGGGTTGCTTCTTGGGCTGATTGGTTCTCTTAGAGGAACCAGGCACTTGTTTCCTCTTTCCTTTGCCAGATATAGTCCTACTGACACCATATTCCCCACTATCACTGTTTCTTTCATAATCGGGAGGTGGAGATGCATACAATTCATCCTCTGCACTCTCGTAACTATCATGCTCAGTCAACGACGGATCCAATTCCTCCATTTCAACACGAACGACATCTTTCACTACCTCATCATTTTCCTTACCAGCACCATCTGCAAGCTTTGGGTCATCAATAGGGTGATAAAAAATACATAGAATTCATCAGTGTATTTGTTTTTCATCTTAGCTTGACGCATATGGATGATTCCTGCATCTCCCCTCAATACATGCGGCCATGACTCTATATCCTTACTCTTTGGATCATACCAGTATGCCTCCTTGTAAGTTTGATATCTTAGTCCTCTGAACAATGTTATCAAATCACCGAAATTTACAAAATCCAAGTCCATCAGTGGGAACCTCTCAACTTTACCATGTAGGTAAACTAACTCACTAGTAGGGACCCTTGAAAAATAGCCCCCCGTGATAAAAAAATAGGAACCACAAAAATATCGTCCATCTGCAACATTGTTCGGCAGAAAATACTCAGATATGGACCACTTTACCAAACTTGTCTACCATGATCAGCACTAAGCATTAGCAAATCAGAGAAATACCTAAGCCCTAAAACCCAAACAACCCATCTTCCATGTCCCTCACTAACTACATTACACAGAAACCATAACCCACGACATGCATAGCAAATAATGTTTGAAAGCACAAACCCAATGACTTTCATTATAAAGGTACTTACCGGTATAGACGACACAGTTAACTCCACCAACGAAGCTTCACTGATGCAACCTTAACAAAAAATGAAGAACCGGAGAAGATCAAATATTGTTTTTCTTTTTTGAGGGAAAAGATCATACATATGTGTGCTAGGGTATCAAGTAATTGTGTGAGATTTATATGGGCTTCTTTGGAATTACGTTTAAACGCAATGTTCTCAAACGTTGCCGTTTTAAGCCACAGGGACCTATTTGTCCAAGACTTTTTTCCCAATGGACACATAAACCTTCTTCAACCATCCCGTCTCGCCACATAGACAAATACAACGCCAACTAATTACCACATCACCTGTCTCCGAAGGATCGATCCGTCATGCGCTTTGAATAGTAGGGCATTTTTGTATTTTAAGATCTGTAGGGACGAATTTGTCCATGAAATAAAAGCTCAGGGACTAATTTGTCTTTTTTCCTAAAATAAATTTTGTTGAACATTATTAATTATACTAAAAATATAATTAAAATATGAAAATTAAAAAGAGTTATAAACACTTTTATTCTTAAAATACTATTTATCATATATAATTTATAAAAAATATTTTTTATTTCTAAAAGTTAAACTTAAAATATTTTAATTAAATTATAGATAACGTATTGATAATAAAAGACTAAATTAATTAGCGCGTTAGTACATATTGATACACTAGTATTTATAATTTGAAACTAGAATTATATAAAAATATAAAAAAAAACTAAACTTGTATACGAAAAGTATATTTATATAAAATAACATAAACTTAATTTACAATAATTTTTCTTTCTTTCTTTTTAAAATAATTAAAATTTTTTATCTGTTTTTTAATTTAATTTTGATATATTGTCAGATTAAAGATTTTATGCATCTATTTAATTATGTATTGTAATTAAAAAACCTACCTTTTACCTTCATTATGTAAATAATTATCTAAAAGAATAAATGTAATTAAATGACTATGCAAAAAAATATACATATTTTAATATATCAAAACTAACTTCTATGCTTTTAAACAATTGTTCTACTACTAATTATAATTTTCAAATATTAATTATCTCTCATTTAATTAGAAAATTTATTTGTTATGATTTTTATGGCATAAAATATTTTTTAATCCAAAATAGTTGTTACAAGCAAGATTATTTAAGAGATAAAATTAAAAAGTATTATATAATTTTAAAATGAAGAATATTAATTAATAGATAAATACTATTATTTCTTATCTCAACTAATCATATCTTTAAGCCACACTTTTGAAGCACATGTCGACAGAATTTTAAAAACATCATCGTAACGTAATTCTATTGGCACTCGATTTTCTTACAGAGGTAAGATAAGGATGTAAAATTTCTACTCATATTGGTTAATTAAGAAACGAATAATGTTTTACATCCAAGTATTTTTGTTAACCAAGTTCAATCAAGTTAGTCTAAAATCAACAACTTAGAATTTGGCCACACTTTTTCTTATCACGCTTCAAAAGCATGGCCTAAAAAGGTCAACGGCCACGCTTTTATGAGGGCAGTGATATATTAGAGATTTGGCCATGCTTTTTGATGTCACACTTATTAAATGTGGTCATAGAGAGCAACAGGCACGCTTTTAAAACATGCCAATAGAGTTACATTACGGTGATGTTGTTAAAGCGTGCCAATAGAGTTATGTTAAAATATTGAGAAAAACACTTTACTATTATTCACTCTTCTCTATTCATTAAACTAGTTACTGACGAAACCCTAACACAGGGCTTTATTTTCCAAACCCTCTTCGTCACACTTCCAAACTTCTTCACTGCGCATCCAATGCCTCTAACCCTCTTCATCGCTAAACACAGAGTTCATCGCGCAACCCTTTCTCACAACCCCTCCTTCGGCGCTCCCTCCATCGACGCTCCATCCATCTCAGCGCTCACTCTCTCTCTCTTGCAAACCCTCCGCCGTGTTCACTGTCTCTCGCAAGCCCTCAATCGTTGCTCCTCCCTCAAATGTCGCTGCCTCTCCAATAATTACCCTCACTTGTAATCCTCTGTTTCTCCTTTTGCATTCCTTTTGCGCTGCCTGTCTCCATTATCCTTCCTCCACGCTATGTTTCTGGTTGCCGGTCTCTGCCTCCTTCGGGTGTCTCGTCATCCTCTGCGTGAGGCTATGCTGAAACTCTAGTTACTACTTGCAAGTGGGTTATACCTTGCCGCACACCATAACCTATTCTGTTATTTTTTGAATATCTTTCATTGAACCTTAACTTTATTTTCTTATTTACTTTCAGGGTTCCACCCCAGATTAGGTTCATTCATCCTCTGTAGAACCATGGCCTCAGCTTAATTTTTACATTTTTATGGTCACTCTAGCCTTAAATATGTAAGTTTGACCGAGGGTTCTAGTGCACTTTAACTCTATCGTACCTTGTTTCCTTCAAAGGTAGCTATACGCACAAAATACTAGTGTAACAACTCTACTCATTAATGGGGGTGTTATAGGAACTCTAAGGGTTAGTTTAGTTTTGGTTTTGGATGTTCATATTAACAAAAACTTTGACGGTGAACCTAATTAAATTTGAATTCTCACCTTCATTTTTGAATCTTCCCCCTATCTCCTCTCTTCTCTCTTCTCTTTCTTTTCTCACCATCACCAGCTTTCATTGTCGCTGTCAGTGACATCTGTCGTGGCCACCATCACTGCACCCATTTGTCCGCGAGTTCTCTCTCTCTCTCTCTCTCTATATATATATATATTTCTCTCTGTCTCTCTTCAAGCTATGAAAAGTGTCGAGGAAGCTTCTAACCCAAATGCGACTAGATTTTATCATATGTTAGAGTCTGTCGCGTAATCAATGTTTGACGGTTGTGTTCATTCTAAATTGCCTGCCTATGCCCAAATGATGAGTATTAAGTTCGAGTCTGCACCCATTTGTCCGCGAGTTCTCTCTCTCTCTCTCTCTCTCTCTCTCTCTATATATATATATATATATATATATATATATATTTCTCTCTGTCTCTCTTCAAGCTATGAAAAGTGTCGAGGAAGCTTCTAACCCAAATGCGACTAGATTTTATCATATGTTAGAGTCCGTCGCGTAATCAATGTTTGACGGTTGTGTTCATTCTAAATTGCCTGCCTATGCCCAAATGATGAGTATTACGTTCGAGTCAAACCACACTCAGGAGTCATTTAATAAATGGACTACCCTTTGTAACAAACTAATACCAGTCGGAACTATTGGGATCCCCCCGTAACCATTATGAGGCAAAGAAACCAACGTCAAAGCTAGGACTAAAATAAGGTGAAAATTTATTGCTGCATAAAAGGTTGCATGCTTTATTACGAGTGGATACAGAACTCATGACTTCCAAAGTTTGCGAGTCAACCTAGGTATCTAGTAGAAACGGAGACGATTGGTAAATCTACTAAAAAAATGCACTACTTATCCCTAATCCCTTGGCTAAAAAGATTGTATGCGTCCATGAGTTTGGCACCTCATATGATAAGTTATTATAACAATAAGAGAGATGATGATTTTTATGATGTATCCAGCACACGGAGAAGTTTGGACACACTTTGATCGAGTTCACCCTCTCTTTGCCAGCGAGCCTCAAAATGTAAGATTAGCATTGTGTTCTGATGGATTCGTACTGAACTCTAACTTTGGTAACCCGTATTCCTGTTGGCCTATTGTAGTGACTCCTTATGATCTACCTCGCAAAATATGCATGAAAGATCCATACATATTCCTATTTTGTATCATTCTTGGTCTAAGCAACCCTAAAGCCAAAATATATGTTTTCCTACAACCCTTAGCTTGGTTGATGAGCTGAATGAATTGTTGAATGTTGGAGTAGAAACGTACAATATTTCAACTAAAATAAACTTTCGAACACATGCTGCATTGATGACCATCAATGACTTTCCTACATATAGGATATTTTCAGGTTAGTCTACTCAAGGCAGAATGTCGTGTCCCAAGAACCATTGATAATGGAAGGGGTTTTCAAACTCAAGGCCACGAGAAAGAGCATAACTGGACGAAGCAAAGTATTTTTTAGGAACTTCATTACTGGAAGGATAACTTAGTTTGCCATTTCCTAGATGTGATACATATTGAAAAAAATGTTTGATAACATCATGCACACGATCATGAATGATGATCGAAACAAGGATAATGATAATGTTAGGTTAGACTTGGGAGAAATTTGCAAGCAACCTTATTTAAACTTAAAGAGACTTGATAACGAATGGTGATTTAAGCCAAAGCATGTGTATGCTTTAACAAAGGAACAAAGACAGAATATTTGTATGTGGATTAAGGTATTAGATTTCTGGATTATTTTGTCGTTAACTTGGGGAGATGTGCAAATGTCTTTCAAGGCAAGCTTGCTGGGTTGAAGAGTCATGACTGCCATATTTTTTTGGAGTCGTTGCTTCTTGTTGCCTTTAGAGAACTTCCTAGTAATATCTAAAAATCTCTCACAGAGATAAGTGAGTTTTTTAGGGAGTTGTGTGTTATGAAACTAAGAGTTGACGATCTTTTATTGATGGAAAAGAACATCCCTCTGATATTGTGTAAGCTAAAGGGAATATTTTTCCCTAGTTTTTTCAATGTTATGGAACACTTACTAATTTACCTGCCTTATGAAGCAAAAATGTGCAGGCTAGTCCAATTTAGATGGATATATCCCTTTGAAAAATTGATAAGGTCACTCAAGTGAACTGTGAAAAATAGAACATTTCTTTCTGAAGAGACTTTAGCATTTTATTCTTTCTATTTTTAGCCACATGTTAAAATCCGGATGACTAGAATTGGTAGGAATGATGATAGAGGAGAATCCTCATTCAGTGGACCAAAATACTCGATCTTTGATTAAGAAGGAAATGCACTGGGCGCAGGAAGTGAACACTAGTTAAATTAGAAGGAAGTCGAGGTTGCACATCTGCATGTATTGCTAAAATATGATCAAATTTCACTATATGTAAGGTAAGTATGCTAACTTATTAACATAAATTGTTATATGTTTCAAGGATTAGTGTAATTTATTTAGGTAATTAATCATTGTGTAATACTCCTTTAACATAGGTTATTTTAAAAAACAAATCCTGATTCTTCACTCGATAAGTTTCCACCTTAGTTCAAGGAATACATTTAGTCGAATCTGTATGACACAACAGATGCTAAACTTGTCACACTTAGTTGGGGCCAGGGGATGAGCTATCCAATTTACAACGTCAATGGTTATCGATTTCATTCTTTTAAATGGTTAGTGGGTAAGAAAATAGATAACACTGGGGTTTGGGTCCGCGAAGACATAAGTAGTGGTCATTCAGATTGATTTGGTATGTTTCACAATATAATTCAACCACAATATTTTTGTTTCACTATATACGCAATATTTGTGTTTAAATGTGAGTGATTTGATCTAAGTTTGCAATACAGAACATGGAAGGATAAAGATTACAATATCGCTGAAGTGAATATGTCCAAGAAATATAGACATTATGACCCTTTCATTTTACCCCCCAAAATGCACGACAAGTATACTATTTGTCTTACCCAGAAAGTGTAAGTCTAGTTGGGCGGTAATAATTAAGACTAAACTAAGAGGTCGTACCGAGTTTGGACGGAAGACCAACAACCTTACCAAGTTGATGACCTGATTCCTTCTAGGTTAGTGGTTGACATCAACAATCCTATCACCATAATGTCACCTTTTATGGTTGATGAAATCATTAATCTTAGGGTTGATAATGACATTCATCTACCAGAAGAAGAGGACGTCAAAGAAGAAGAAGGGCATGATGAGGACGACGAAGAAGAATAATTCGATGATCAAAAAGTAAAATTCAAAGAGGATAATGAAACAAGGGGTTATTGGGGATGAAGAAGAAGAAAAAGAGGAATCTGAATGAGGGTAAACTTATGTTCAATTGTGTTATGTTATATGTTCGATTTAGATCAAATATTATATTGCATGTCATATGCTAGATTTATATGCGTGGTAATCATTCTCTATATTATATATTGAATTTGGATTATGATGTTTTTAACTATTTTAATTATTTGTTTTAAGTAGACGTGACCAGGAAACATAATGCTAAGAGTTGCCCTAATGGTCGGGGTAGAGGGCAGGTGACTCATCCCCCGACGACTACTCAGTCACCCTCTACATCCACTGTGCATTCGACTTTAGGACCCAGTAGTGGGACCATCAGAAGGAGGAGGACCACAATGATTATGGGACCTGCAAGGTCTAGTGTTTTATTTTGTATAGTTACACATCATTATTTGTTATTTCAGTGACGAGATTACATTATTATATTGTTTTTTATTAATTTTTAACTAGTTTTAATCAGGTTATAATTATGATAATCATAGTTAAAAAAACTAAATAAAATTTTTTATTAAAAAATATTACCGTTGGATTTTGCATGGAATCAATTCGATGGCTTATTTTAATTTTTTTAAATATTTTTATTAAATAATATTACTATCAGAATTTCCAATTGAAATTTCCGATGGTAGTTAAGGCGGGAAAACATTAAAAAGGGCGCCAACATTACAGAAAATATTTGACAGTAACGTCACCGCAAGTTGGTTGTCTTGCAAACACTTACCATCAAAAAATTTTGACAGTAATTAGTGTCGGTAACCAAAGATTCGTTGATAAGTCATTACCAATGACGTTTATACCATCGAATTTTTTTTTGAGAATTTGTCGGTAATTTCGACAATTTTTGACCTTTTTTGTAACGAATATGCATAAGTTCCTTCTCTGAAGCTAAAGCTATACCTGTCACTTTCTCACAGGATCAAGGTTCGTCTACTTTAAAAATATCATATTCCTCACTCGCCAAATTCACCAAATCCCCAAAAAGAATCTAAATGGGTGTTCTTTACTATGCTTAAAGAACCAATCAATCAAATTCAAGGGGTGTTGAGTAATCTTTAAATTCTACCAAACTAATTGAGCTTTTGGATAATCCTAAATGCAAAGTAATACTGATTCTTGGGAGGCAAGGTACCTTAGGCACCTATCTAAATTTGGCATACTTTTCTTGAATCTAAAAACTGTAATGGGCAGAGCATCTCTAAGACATAGCCAAGCCAAGAATTTATAATTTTCCAGAATAAGTTGACACCAAACTCAAAGCCAATTTTTCCTCTCCTTTCAGGCCCTAGCCGAACTTTTTCTCGCTCAACCACAAATAGCCATTACTCGTATTACAAATCTTCAAAGTTGACCCAAACCAATACAAACTTGATTCCAAACCCGCTTGAGCATTCGAATTGGAAGAAAGCATGTTGACTTTCAAATTATGAGTTAAAGGGTAAATATATGTTCTCAAAGTGCCACTTACCATGTGACCAAATGTTCGAAATATAGAGGTTAGAATTAAAAATGTGAATATAGTCCATCGTATTAGATAGCGGCCCTTATTTCCTCCACTTAGCAAACCAGAAATTCTGATTAAGATCACCTATACACCAAGCAAAACCCTTCCTCAAAACACCTAAAGCTTTTCACAAGCTATTCCAAACATGAAAGCCCTTACCCATTGAGAAATCAAAACTATCATCATGAGAAGATTGGTATTTGGCAACCATCAATTGTACTCATAACTTATCCGATTGATGAAAAAATTGCCACATTAATTTCCCAAGTAAAGTAATATTAGTAGAATAAGGATCTCTAATCTCCAAATCTCCATACTTCTTTAGAGTGATCAAAACTTTTCAACAAATCGGATTTAACCCTGTACCATTTAACTACTCTTTCCAAAGAAAATTCCTCATCATAGCTTCTAATTTGTCTGTTATTCCTTTTGGGAAGAGAAAAACTTACATGTGGTATGTAGGAATAGTAGTTATTACTAAGTTAACCAAGCAAAGTCATCCAGCCCTGTTAAGTATCCAGCTGGTCAGCCTTTCCCTAATCTTATTCAAAACTTCATTGAAAGAGGCACGAGTTGTGACGACCTAGTTTTAAGCAAAACAGAATTTTTTTGGAAGTTCAGCAATACTGCATCATCGAGCACCTAGTCATCAGTGATACTTAGGCTTTTGACCCAATACTTTAGAATGTTTGCTTTGACTTTTGACTCAGGCCTTAAAATTGGGCTTCTATAACAATTTGAAGTTATCCTTATGGTTTATTTGCTGCCATCCTTCCTCATCTCCTTTGCATGGCAAGTCTACATGAATTTCATGCAAACGATCAGCCGCTGATTTTGCACTAGAATCAGTTCCATGATTTGTTCTTGAAATTTTGCCTAAATCACAAGTTTTCATTTCAACTTGTTTTTGAATTTTAGGACTTGAGTTCCCCGGCGGCTGTATGCTTAGATGGACCTTACCGTCACCTATATCACCACCAAGCATCATAACTCCTTGCACATTAATTTATCATGACCATATCATGCATAAGAATCACAAATAAGATTAAGACTTTTATATTCCACATCATGAGTAACGCTTTTCACAATAATCTTTTTATGACTGGTTAGGTTAATTTCAACACAAACGTGGGGTATTTACCTCTCTGTGCCAATTTAGTAGCTAAATCCACTTTGATCGGGTTCCCTATTACAGCTGCAATACGAAGCATTGCCTGCTCCTAGTAGCACTAAATTAGAAGTCTTGAAACCCTAATCCACATCAGTGTTGATCCAAAAAATTGTCCACACAGTTTGAACTCCTCATCCCATGATTTCATTGCCACATAATGTTCCTCGATCAACCAAGGAACTCCAAGCATGACCTTATATCGATCCTCAGCAACATCAAATTTCACCAGAAAGTATCCAAATCCCACGTCCAACAGATCAAAACCGCCTTTAATGTGCAAATTATTCTAAGTTTATGAGAGAGAGAGAGTAGCATAACTATAATGCTTATCCAAGATTTTGATCTGTATGGTTCTGCAAGAAAATTTTTTGCCTCTTTCGTGAATGTTACACTAAGTGGCTGAGAATCACCTTTCTTGCCTTTCAATACTGTAATACCATCTCCAGACAATGTTCTTACTAGGGCAAAAGTCTTAGCCTTCGTTGCACCTACAATCTTGTCTTTGAAAAAGACTTTCGATGGTTTCTTTAAATCACTTCTTGAGAAGTATCTTCCTTGTCACTTGATATATATCCTTCCATACTTTTTTCCTTATCTCTTCCGACGTCATTATTATCTTTTTCATCGTGTTTCACCCTCAAATCCTCGTTCCTCCGCTCGCTCTTCCGCTCATTTTCTCTATTTCCTACTAGTATACGTTTACTTGCAATAAATTAATCAATACATATGTGAACCAAGATTTTTTTATAACATTTATTTTCTTTTATAGTATTCTTAACGTGTGGTTAGTTAGCAAAATGCAAAAAAAAAAAAAAAACAAGAGTAAAAAATCAAGAAGATTGAGTTTGATCTAAAGAAAAAGTATAGGGAGACAATAAAAATACTAAACAATGTGAATAATGGATATATTGAATGTTCAATTCAATAAATATACAGATGATTATGTTGATTTTTAGTTGTTTGGTGATTATTAATTTTGATTTGGTTTACTCATACACAATTAATAATAACTAGATGTTCAATTCACTAAGTGTGTAAATAATTATTCTAATGTTAAAATTTAAAAATAATTTAAAAATAAAATATATTTTTATTTTATTTGATCAATTTTAAAACCCCATTATTAACATTATTTACAAAAATTATTTTCTACTTAACATGTATCCCAAGTTCCGGACACCCTAACTTTTCATCCCATTCCAAAATCCATTACCCGCGTAAAAGGAAAAAATAAAAAATAAAAATCGTTGCCTTAAACAAACGCGACGCGGTGCAAATCAAATCCCCAAAAAATAGAAATATAAATAAGCCACTGCCACAGTAGCGCAACCAGACTATTATTACTACCACTCCTTCAGTCCTTCCTTTGTCTTTAATCAAAATTCAAGCTTTTCAATTTTCAAGGCACAAAAAGAGCGCGGGTCTAATTCTCCTTTGCTTTTGCCATCATGGGGTGGTTCTCCACGGCGGCCGCCACCGTAACAACCACCCTCCTCTTCCTGTTGCTCTTCATTTCCTCACTTGCCGACCCAGATCACCATAATCCATCTACACTCTCAGGTCCCTTCTTCTTCTTCTTCTACCTCTTCTTCCTATATGTTTTTTTATTTATTACTCTGTTCCCATTCTTCGATTTTCTGTTTACTTGGTGTACTCGCTTTTCAGTTGTTCCTACTTTGGTTTTCGCTGGGAACCCCACACATACTTCACTGGTCACCAATGCAATGGGTTCTAACTTCTAAGCATATTTAATTGAAGCTTTCTCTTTTTTTATTTTTTTTAATGAGTATCTGAGTTTAGGGTTTTTCTTAATTTGAAACATAACTTATTTTTGGGCGGTTTTCTACTTGCCCGAGGGGAAAATGAATTTTGGGTTAGGTGTTATTGACGTGTCTTGGTCTGTGTCTTTGATTGGATATAGTGGAGTTTGGGTTAGTCAAGTGTTGAGTCTCATTGATCATCGTAGCTATGTTGGGGAAATTTGATTGCAACTGAACTTCTATTGTTTCACAGGGTAGAGTCCTCTTTTTTGGTTTTGGGAAAAGAGAAAATGCCATTACTATACTACGTACTCAAGATATCGCAATATATAGTTGTTTTAGTCCAAAGGTGCTTTTGTTGATGGGTTTCCAGAAAAATCTTAGGGAGCTGTGTTCTTGTTTCCTGAGACAATAACTAGAATCACTCCCCTTTTTTTATATTGTGATTGTGTTATAGTGAAATGGTCACTTTATTTTATAGTATCATTAGTCTTCTAATTGTTCTGTTCTGTTTTTCTATTTTTAATCCATCATTGTTGTATTTGATAATAATCTGAATGCTTTACAACTGCAGGTATTGATATTGAAAAGCCGATTCTGGATATCACCCCTGCCCCACTTTTGGGGCATTCGGCTGCTCATGGGGCTAAAGACACTTTTCGATGCGAACGTGTTCAAGTTTCTGGTATCTCAAGGTTGAAACTTGGTAGCTATGCCAGTTCATTCCATGTTTCTGTGGCCCCCTCTGCTGCAATCCCGGAGAGGTTACATAGCAAAATTCAGGTTTGTTTTCACAGGTATGTGCATAACTTTGATTATTCATCAATCATCGTAGTACTTTTCTTATTAATTTAGTGTTACAAACATCTCACTTCTTAGGTGCACACACCCACGCAAACATGCATCTCGTTTCAACTTCTTGCAAAACGCTATATGAAGAGTGTTTTTACTAATTTGCAAACTATGTTCAGGAATAATTCTCTTGGATTGTGCCAGTGTCAAAAGGATGAGTGGAAGAGGATCCAAAAGGGGATATGGAATTCTGTTATGTCACCTTATGACACCAAGTACATTGATGTGGGGATTAATGGTCAAGTTTCAGGTTCTGTTACAGTTGCTCTTGAAGAAGGTATGGTTCTTCCATCTCATAAGAAAAGAATAAGATTATATTATTGTGTTTTGTCAAGTTTTGTAAAAACTGGTGCTTATATGTGTGTTATTAAAAATTTTGCAGATTTTCAGCAGTGGCGCCTCATTTTTCTTGTGCTGGGGTTGGCACTGCTGTGGTTGGCTCCAATTATTAGTAGCTGGGTTCCATTTTATTATAGCACTTCAATGGCTATAGGGATCTTTCTTGTTGTTATAATCATTCTTTTCCAGGTAAACCAAGTATTTTCATTATATATATGGATTGCATTTTGTTTTATTTATTCTATTTTTGCCTTGGTTTGTTTAACATGTCGACTGACCTTTTTCTCTCCTAATTGTGATCTAGGGCATGAAATTATTGCCAACTGGAAGAAAAAATATCTTCTACCTTACCATATATGGATCTGTGGTGAGTTTGATTTAATTTTGGCCTTTGTTAACTTGAGTCTTAGTCTCTTCATGTTTCATGTAATTATTATATTATTCTTCTAATTGATTGCAATGTGCTGTTTCAGCTTGGAGCTGGATCATTCCTTTTGCACCAGTTCTCTCTATTTGTAAATTCAATACTTCAGAGTTTTGGGTTGAGTGAAGATATGCACAATCCAGTAAGTATTTCATCCATCTAATTCTTTTTTGGACATGCTTGGCGCCTATCTATATTTTTATGTTGTGCGATACTTATGTTGTGTCATGGAATGCATATTTAATGGCCAACATCTATATGGACCAAGATTCTTAATCATATTCGGAGGCTTCTTAAAACCCATATATGTTATTTGTTTATTTTTTTTTACTTTTTACATAAGACGAGAAATATATTTTTGTAGGCTTCTTTAAACCCATATATTTTTAGTTGGTTATTGTCTAATTATTATCATCCCCCATCGCTAGTTTTCCCCTGTATTTCATGCTGGATAACTCTTGCTGAAATTTTTGACCATCTGTGTGTCTCTGTCCTTATGGGACTTGGCTAGTCTATCGCATCTTAAATTCTCATGTAACATATTTTGCCAATGCTTCTACAGGTTGCTGTTTTTGTACTACTGGGTGTCATCTTGGCTGGAGCTGCTTTGGGCTACTGGATTGTTCGGAGATTTGTTATTTCAAAAGAAGATGGCACTGTGGATGCTGGGGTTGCACAATTTGTGAAAATTGCAATGTACATCATGGGAGTCACCTCCATTTTTCAGGTTTGCATTTATTCAATAGATAATGGGAAGAACAATATTGCTGTTATCTAATACTTTCCCATACAAGTAGTGCTAGGTCACCGTGGGATCACCTTGTGTAAATTATCATTGTTGTTTCCTGAAAATCAGTTACATAATGCTAGATGCATAATGGGATAAAATACAAATTGAACTGTTGTCTGAGAATTTTGGACTCTTGCATACAATTAATTTGAGAATGTTCATTTCACATGTTTATTCTGAATTTATGTTTTTCATTTTTGTCAGAGCACTATTGATTTTCCTCTAGCAATAGGAGCATTGGTCTCTTGCGGTGCTGTTTGCAAGCTTTCTTCCTTGATAATGTGGGTTTATGACTGGTAAGTATAGCTTTTTCTGCGAGTTATTTTGTTCTTGTAAAGTCTCCTCTACTGGACACTGTTAACATATTTGCTTTTTATTCTGGTTGCTTGAATGTCCAAAGATTTTTTTTCCTTTTTTGTTGTGGGCCACTTCTTTGGATGTCAAAACATTGCCATCAAGTTATCGACATGAAACATGACATTATGATTTCATGCAGGTATGAAACGTCAAGGAATGATAGCTATTCAAAGCAGTGGGCGAGAGAAAGACATGGTCGTGCTGAATTCCTTAGCAAGACGCCCCCTAAAGGGAAAGCTTGGAGAAACCCTAAGAGATCTCCATTGTTCGACTCTCCCGTGAGAGGTATGTTTTATGTTCAAACTTTTCTGATGTAAGTTTACTGCATATGCTTTAATCAAATCCCCTCACCTAATCTTTTCCTTTTGCTTTTGTTTGCAAGTCTTTGCCGAATCAAGCAATATCTCCTGGGAAATAGTTAAAAGAAATCAAACTAAATTGACTGATTAAGTAAATATTTAGTGGTAATAAGAACAGAGGAGATCAAGATGGCTCAACTTGCCGGTTAAATGTGCCATAAGATCCAATGCTTACAATAAATACTTGTTTTTTCTGATAAACTTTTCCTGTAAGTCAAAACCTGTGAAGTTTCTGGAACATTATGTTAAAGGATCCGCTTATCTGTTTCAGGTGTGGTATCATTATCACCGACGCCTAGTATCACTCCACATTCTTCTGGGTCGCGAGCTGGGCAGGATTACTATTCCACCTTTCACAAGACCCGCAACAGAAAGAAGTTCACAAAGAATGAGTGGGATGAGTTCACGCAAGATTCCACTAGGCAAGCTATATCGGAGTTGGTAGCATCGCCAGAATTCACCGACTGGATAATTGACCATGCAGACAGAATCAAACTCCTTCCGACCGCAAGCTCAGATGAAGAAATGGGAAGCGAGTCAGATTCCACAGAAGTAGGAAGTGAAACTAGATGTAGAATCTTCAATTGGTGGTGACTATGAGTATGAAGAAGAATGTACTAATCAGCATGCACCTTTTTTTTTTCTTTTTTGTTAGAGCTAGTGAGCAGTGACAGTAGTGTAAGTAGTTGGGTACTATGTTTATTGTAACGAGCATGTAGATATAATTTTGATAGTTGCCTTAATTTTCCAAATTGTAACCCTGGGTAATTTTACTGAATCCATTAGTTATTGCATGATTACCAATCATTTGTTGCTTCTCGTGTGTTATTTTATTTTTAATCTCGAGTTTTGGACTTGATAGAAATGGTGACAGGATTTGTGCATGATCAATTATACTATTTTTTCCCCTACCATGAAAATTTAATTATAGCAGTGACAATGAAATATTTTTATGATCAAGTTTTAGACAAGTCTTACGCCCACACGCAGAACAAAAAGCCTAATCTTATACAAATCTATACAAAATGGAGAAATTTGACCTGATATTTGAGATCCAATTCAAATTGATCCCTAAAATTATAATGAACTCAATTCGGCTTTCAAATTTAGGAGCTGATTTTCGTAAATAGTATATTGATTTTGCATGTTAACTTGCTAAAATTTGGACTTCTCGTCTAGATTTCATGTGACTAAGATTTACTAGATCTCCTAGAAATTTGATTGGCTCTCCAACATCCTCATAAATACATAACAAGTTCAATTTGAAAATTTTGCGGCTTTAGTAGCAACAATAAAGCTTCTAGAGCTCTAATAAATTTTGATCACATGGAACTTAGGTGAGGAATTTACATCAAAAGTTAATATGCCAAATTAACACATTGTTAATGGAGATTAGTTTAAGGGTTAATGTGAGTTACGATTATACATTTTGGGGTCCAATTTGAGTCCATTGAAATTTTAAGGTTCAAATTAAATCTGACTTCAAATTTTAGGGGTCAATTTGAGTATTAAGTCTTATAGATTCGATCTCTAACCGCGAGAATAGAACACTTTTATATTGAGATAATACTCAATTTGGTCTCTCAACTTGCACGTGAATCTCAATTTAGTCCCTAAAGTTTCAATTGTCTCTATTTAGTCTCCAAACTTTGCGAATATGACTCATGTTAGTCCCTGAGATAATTTTCGACGAACAAACATTAAGGCTGCGTTTGTTTACAGGGACAGGACACTGAAACATAAAATCATATTTGAGAGATGAGACATGGACAGAGACATTGTGTCAAGAGACATTGAATTAGTGTATTTTATGTCCATCCTAACAGGAAGGACACAAAAACACTAACAAAGAACACAACTATTTTTAATTTTTTCTTTTATTATTCTTGTTAATTTTTAATAATTATATTTTTTATTATTATATTTTCTTCTCAAATTTTTTTAATAAAAAATAAGAATAAATTAGATTTCCATAATTTGTTCTATTTTATCACCAAATAGAATATAAAAACACTAAATTTTGTGTCTCTATCCTTTATCTTGTTTTCAGTGTCTTGTCTTATCTTGTTCTCATAAACAAACGCAGCTTAACAAAATGCTAATGTGGACTGTTGAATGGTACGTTAGATTCTGTAAAACGCGTCATTTTTGTTTTGTCCCTCAAATAGCCCAAAAAAAATCGTAAGTGGTATTTATAGCAAGTGATTTGGTGTCATTTTTTAGTCATTTGAGCGCTAAAACCAAAATGACGTCGTTTTACAAGTTCTAATGTGGCAATTGGTTGTCCATGTCAGCGCTTCCTTAACGTTTTTATGTCGAAAATTATCCAGGGACCAATGTGAGTTATGTTTGTAAAATTTGGAGATTAAAGAGAGGCCATTGAAATTGTAGGGACTAAATTGAAACTCGTATACAATTTCAGGGATCAAATTGATTATTAAGTATTAACTCATATTTCGTAAAAGACACTTACTTTAAGGATGAACTCTATTTTATTGATAGAAAATATTTTGGCTTTTGATAGAAAAAAACATGAACTTTTACTTTATCTAGGATTTTTTAAATAAATAAAATAAATATTTTAATTATGAAAATAAATCATTTGTAGAGTTTTTACCAATTTTTGTAATCTTACTTATCTCGTTTACAATGAGAATAAAATAAGTACAGTCGTATCTCTTTTACACTATAAATGAGATAAGACACAAACCCACATCAACGTATCACATGTGCACACGTGTTACGTGAAAAAGAACAGAGTTCACGTATCTCGCGTAAACAAGATACGACTATATTTATTTTGTTTACACTGTAAACGAGATAAGTTGTAACTTAAAATGTTGACATTGTAAATGAGATATAGTATGACAAAAATCAATTAGCTATAAAAAAATCTTCAAACTATTGGTATTCTTCCACAAAACTCTCAATCCTTTTTCTCTTCCGTTTTGCTTCAAAAAACTTAGTAAAAATATCTAGTGGTAGTGATTTCTTTGTTGTGATGGTGTATCCCAATTGTCAGATGAAAAGTAGTGACAACCACTATCATACATTGGATTTGGATGCGATGCATGGGATAAATCCATTTTCCAATATGGGGGTGGATGATTTCAACACCGATTGTGGTGTGGAGTTTAGGGATGGTCACAGATTCAGAAGCAGAAAAGTAGTACTGCAAGGCGTGAAGAACTATAGCATTCGGAGAAGTGTTGAGTATCGAATTTTGGAATCGAATCGGTTAAAGTACCACGTGCATTGCCAGAAATTTACTGATAGTTATCCTTGGAGTCTTTATGTCATCTTCCGATAGAATCTCGGATATTGGTAAGTGTTATAGTATTTTAGTACATTATCTTCTTCGTCATTGTTTTTTTGGTTAAATTGTAATTTGATTATATTTCAAATTGTTAGGGATTGCGTAAATTCGGAGAACCGCATACGTATTTAGTCCCACTATGTTTCAGGATCATTGGTAGTTGAAGAACAACCTCATATATAGAATCATCATGTCCCTCATACAGTCTAATCCATCAGTTACCATCTCTGCTCTACAGAGTACAATGAGACATATCTGTCACTTCAAACCGTCGTACAGAAAAGTTTGGATGGCAAAACAAAAGGTAATTGCGTAGATATATGATGATTGGGAGAAATCATATAACAAGGTACTGTGATTGCTTCAAGCATGAGGGGATCTGGCACCCAGGAGCTCCTCAATGTACTACCATATTAGACGTTGGTACCAAGTCTGGAAGTCACACAGACACCCACCCATTAGCTCCCCATTTGTGCGTAACCCGAGGTGATATGCAACATCCTGCAGGGTGATACTGCACTCCCCCCATGGCAGGTGGAAAGTGTGGGTCTCCAGATGCTAGTACTTCACGAATGCAATGTTAAGAGAGTTATCAAACACAAAGTCCCTGAGCTGCATCATGTCACTGAACCCAGCCTCCGTTAGGTAAGGGACGATAGCTTCCGGTGGTGCAAGTGTGAGACTCACCTGCCTAGGTAGTAGCAGGAGCGAGGCCTCTGTTAAAAGAAAAACTTATAAAAAATTTGGATTTCAAACTAAGTTATTCTAACATACTCAAATTCAATATAAAAAAATATAAAATTCAACTCACATAAACAACAACGTAATAAACAGGATAAAACACTAATTAATAAATTTCTTTTATTTATTTAAAAAACTAATAAATGTTTAATCAATAAATCAAATCAAATTAATTAGTAAATTAACTTTATTACAAGTAAATTTTACACCTAACAAATATTAATAACTTGCCAACTAACCTATACTATGTTACCTAAATATGGTCCATCCTACTCATGTGTTAAAACACTATAAAAGTACTCTAATTATAATCACATACACTTATTAATTTAAAAGATAAAAATAACACTAACCTCAAAGTCGATAGCTCTCGCAATGTGCCAATTATCGTTCAGACGGTTGATGTCAGGATCTCGTGCGTCTGCACACGCCATAACGTCTGGGCAATTAAGAAATATCAAGAAAACGTGCAAAAAAGAGAGAAATGAGGGTTAGGGGGAATGGGGGGAGTGGATGAGGCCCTGTGAACGAGTTTCATTTATAGACACGTCCTAGCCTTTTCACCGTAAACGAGATAAATATAGTCATATCTCGTTTATACTGTGAATGAAATAAGGTCCTTGTCAAAACATGTGTACAAACGTGACATGTAAATGTGTTCGTGCCTTATCTCATTTACAGTGTAAACAAGATATGACTATACTCATTTTGTTTACACTATAAATAAGATAAATAAGGTTACAGAAATCGGTAAAAACTCTACAAATTACCTATTTCCATAATTAAAATATTTATTTTATTTATTTAAAGAAAATTCCTTTATTTAAGCATGTGATTAGATGATTATAGATTTTTGTCGAGGTGAATCATCTCAATAAACAATAATTTGTTTAAGGTTACAAAAAAAAATTAATTCTAATATATAAAATAGTTTTACACATACATGTAATTAATTACTTTTTATTTTGATTGTGTAAATAATTATCCAAAATAACGGATGTGATTGGACGACTGTGTAAAATATTTTATATAAATGGTACATTAAAATTAAACTCTAAAAAAATATCAAATTTTATAAAATAGAGTTAATATTCAAAATCGTCCCTGAAAGATACCTTGATCTCCATATGAGTCCCTGAAAGATAAAGTTAATCAAAATCGTCCCCGAAAGATGACGGATATGACTATGTTAGTCCTTCCGTCATCTCGTCCGGTGAGCTGGCTAATGTTGGGTGACGTGTTCCGTTAACTGTCTGGGTGGATGACGCCTACGTGTACACTGGAGTTGCTGACAAGGTAAGTACGTTAAAAAAAAATCAAATTAGTCCCTTAGATGATGAATCCTAATCCCAAATGCGATGATAAATAAGTCGCGGTTTAGAATCATATGACCATATAGTTGGGTAGATGTTGGAATTGTTGGGTCGCTCGGAGCATGGAGATGAAAAATGGAGGTCGTAGTGGTGGTGTATCTCTTCAGTCGCACGACAGTAACGGTTCCAGTGCTTCAATGTGAATGAGGTGGAAGACTCATGAGAAAGCATGTTTCTGCGGGTTGAAGGCTGTGATAAAAAAATCTGGGACAGCAAAGAACCCAGATAGATTATTCTATGTATGTCCAAGGTACCAGGTAAGTTGTGTTGAAAAAGTTGAAGGTTTTCCATGTTGTTCTGTGTTATTGGGTGTCATTCATTGTTTTCTTCTCTGATTTATCAATTTGCAGAAGAATAGTCACTGTAATTACTTTAAGTGGGTTGACGATGATGACTATCAAGTAGCGGTTGAAGGTGGTGCAAAGGAAGATTTTAGAACTGAATTGCAGGTTGAAAGTGACTATGATGAATGGAGAGTGAAGATGGCATGGAGATTGGGTAGCTTGGAAGCTGAAGTTAGATCTTTGAAACTGCTAATAGTTTTCATGTTTGTGATAGTTGTAATTAATGTGATCCTTTGTTGTTTGATATGTAACACGATTGAAGAAAACTTATCTAAGTGTGGAAATTGTTACCTGTAAGTTGCCAAAACCTACAAGTGAATGTGCGCTTTCCCAGGTTAACAACCATATTAGTTAGCCAGCCATGCACTTCGTACAATTCTTCTTTTTCATCACCACACTACTGAGGAGCCCAATGGTTAGACAAGATTGTCATTGCCACTACAAAAAAAAGTTTTACCAACAAATTTTTAATGGCCATAACACAATGGTTACTATTAATTTTGTTTAAATTATGTTTTAGTGGCAATTATATATTTACCATTATTATTATATTTTATAACGGCAATTATTGTTGTGCCACTAAATTAATACTTTCGTTTTATTTTTAATTCTACTTTTTCTCCATCAATAACTGTAATTACTGTTATTGCCGCTGAATTTTTATTTTTTTATTTCTATCTTCTTCTCTGATTACTTGCCAAGTAGAGATCACGGAGTAAAATACTCTCCCACCCTAAGTATTGACCAAAAGAGAGAAATTCCAAAACTACACAACCTTAAGCACTTCCCTCCATCGCTGACAACTGTCTATCACTTAACTGCATGGTTGTTCCTGTTTTCATCCTCCGCCTCAGATCCATGCTGCTATCTTCATTTTTTTTGTTCGTCTCAGATCGATGTCGTGATTTATGTTCCTATTACCAAGGTCATTCGCCAAGGACGAAAGGAGAATATGGCGGAACCGGCAGCACTTTCATCTTCAAAAGCATCGTCAATGGCGGCAAGGAAGTTTGACGCGAAGGTTGAGGAGCTTCTTGACCAGATGCTTGCTTGTTTGGCTCTCTGCGAAATTCCAAGCTTGAGCTTTTGCTCTCCAAGCTCCTCCCTCTCTGTATCTCCTCCAATTCCGGTGATGTTTGCGAAAAGGTTCGGCAATTCTCGTCTCTCTTTCTCTCTCTCTCTCACACTCTTTCAATTTTATTTATCAGCAATTTTGAGTGTTTTACCTTTCAAATTTGAAGATGCTAATGCTGATCTTTGTGAATACTTGTGTTAATTGTGCAAATATCATAGGATTTCAAATTTGCGGTTGCAAAGGACTTAGAGAAATTGGAATTAGAATATAATAGTAACAAATTGTATAGTTTTGAGTTCTACCAATTTTTCTTCTATGATATGTGATTCACTCTTTGGTCTTTATTACAGGTTTCACAGTAGTTCCACTTTCACACTGATATTTTCCTCTTTGATATGGATAGGAAAGAATAATGAAAAAACGATTAGTTTGTGGAACTTTTTGAAATTTTTCTACCTGTTGGAGATATCAACTTTCCTGATGTTAAAGGAATGTAAGTATGTTGAAACTTTAATATGACACTAAAGTATAATAGAAACTCTGAGAATTGTGCTTATTTGAAAAGTATTCCTCTTAATTTTTAGAGTAAAAAAGACAATCTTAGGATATTCTAAAAATATTTATGAGAAGCTTTTTGAAGAATCAGATATTTGTATTAATCTTATTCACTTTCTTGTGTTGAATTTTAGATCTATACTTGCTCTTGATTTGCAGTGAATTGTCCTTTATCACAAGGAAGGAAAATTTGAAAAAGTTAAAAGGTCTAATTCAAAGCTCCCAATCAATATTAATGGCTAAGAAATTGTGATTCTTGATATAGTAGGAAGCAGTGACTTGGACTTAACGGTATCATATCAACTTAAACTTATTAATCATCCACTTATTGGATGAGAAATTTAGCTATGTCTGATAAGTGCAGCCTTGTTACTATTTTTAGAATTGCTGAGAGTTGATAGAGGCTAAACATAATCCAGTTAGATTAGCTCTCAATTATTGTCAAGTATCCTTCTTCTTCTTCTTCTTCTT